>NC_084478.1:178908922-179212675 GCF_027409185.1 Cynocephalus volans
CAGGTTAATTTCATTTTCTAGTATTTGGGGCGACCACAAAGAATTGCAAAGTCAGAATTGCCTGAAGGTAGGTACGTGTCAGAGTTTTAGGCTCACCAGGCAGGTGCCCCCTTGCTTTCTTCCCTTAGATGCTGAGACTCCAGGGAAAGAGCTGGGCACTGCCATGGACTGGCTCTCTGAAGGAAAACGTGCCAGCTAGAGGTCAGGGGGCACTGCTGCCACCACAAGACAGAAAAAGAACCTCTCTGCTGCCATCATCTTGGGCTCTTCATAGTTAACCAGATCTCTCAGTTGGCAAAGTTGACCCCAGACAGTCTAAACTTTTTCTGTCTCTCTTCATCCCGCCTGGAAGATTGGAGCACAGAGTGTCTGATGGAGCCCTCTTAACTCCCAGTACAGGTAGACACCGAGCTTCTTCTGTAACATGAGCAAGCAGACCTACCATTAGGGTTCTATTGGTCAAAAGTAGCAGAAACCGGACGGAATAACCACAAAAATTCCTTGAACTATTTAAGTCAAGTGCACACTTACGATGGCTGGGAGGGGAGGGGGGTGGAGAGGAACGGGTAAAGGGGCATGAAAATCAAGTACAATGTATTTTGAGAAGTAAAATAACAAAAACCCCAAAGTAGCAGAAACCAATTCCAAGTAGCCCAGGAAACCATGGGAACTTGTTATGTGAATACTAGGTTGGGGGTGGGGGCTGGGGGTGGGGGTGGGGTAGTTGTCTCCCAGAAACTCAGACAGGAGCAAAGTGGAACCAGAGACTCAGACACCATCAGGACTGCCCCCTTCCCTGTCTTTCATCCCTGTGGATGAGCTTTGCTCTTCCTTTGCTCTGAAGACGTTTCATCTGCACCTTCTGTTGCAAGGGCTGCAAAGATGGCCAACAGCTTCCAGTCCAGGTGTGGGGTAACTTGAAAATCCTCCTGTTATACAACATTCCCGGGACTCTCTCTGTGTCTCAAATATGCACTAAGAGACAGCCAGAAGGGCCTTCTGAATGTGGTCTCCATGCAGTGCTTGCCAAGGAGACAAATGGGAGGAGTTGCTGGCAAATGGATGTCAGCCAGTCCACGTGAAGTACATGACATCCATCTCAAGATGCAGTAGTCAATGGAGACCCCGGTCTGTCTAGCTCCTTTCTGCGCCTTCCCCCTGTGGTGTGGTCTCAGTGGTAAAAGCTGCCTCAGTGTCACCATGCCCTTATTCCCAGTCACAACCCAGGCCACTAAATGGAAAAACAACAAAGGAGGGACACGGCATGGAAAACCAGCCTGAGAATAAGGAAATGACCTACCTGAGGTTGACCTGCGAACAGATAACGTCGTCCTTCCACTCAGTCTCAGTCTTTCTGCACATCCTCTTCAGCCTATGAGCTCTCAGTTGTGGAATGAGCATTTATTGAGTGGTGACAGATGGGCCCCTAGAGCCTGGCAAGGTGCCTGGCACTCCATAGATGCTAAATAAATATTCATTGAATGAATGAATAAAGAAGGCAAAAGGTGCTCATATGGCCTTGGGGGTGAAGGACGGTGTCTCCCAGACGTGAGCATTTATGTCCAGGAAAGGATTTCCCAACGGGACAGACACTGAGTAGGGGTTTGGGAGAGAAGCCAACTTT
This sequence comes from Cynocephalus volans, assembly GCF_027409185.1. Lineage (NCBI taxonomy): Eukaryota > Metazoa > Chordata > Mammalia > Dermoptera > Cynocephalidae > Cynocephalus > Cynocephalus volans. The sequence continues at coordinate 178,910,547 of NC_084478.1, forward strand.
TGCTAACATGGCTTCAGGTTCCCTGAGGCTTGGGCTGTTCCACAGTCAGGACTTGCTGTCTCTGCAGCCCACAGGGTGAGATAACAGGAAGCCTCTCAATTGAGATGCAGAAATCGCTGTTTAGCATGTCTGCCTGTCTTTTCCTTTCCTTCAGTACTTTCTCCTCTGGACAGAGCAGATTCCCTGGACATCTGGATCTTTCCTCCCGTCCCATTTGTGAGCTCGGTGTGCACATTTTGTTTTTTTGTTTTTTAATTTGAAAAACTTTTATTGATTATGCATATTCATGTGGCACAGAGCTGACCGTCAGCAGCTGTGCCCACGATGCGGCGAGCAGATCAGTGCTATCAGCGTGCCCACCACCTGCAACTGCAATTACTCCCTGGGCGTGCACACTTTAAAGTGCAGCAAACTTGCCCTCCAAAGATGCCGCTCCAATGCACACCATCATCAACAGCACGGCAGTGCTTCTAGCCTCACATCCTGCGCTCAGAAATGTTTTCAGCACTCCGGAAGATGAAAATATCCACCCGTGTGTCTTTCTAGGTGTTTTAGTGTTTCGTTTGTCTACGTTTACTCTTTGATCCCCTGAGACTAATTTTGGTGAAAGGAGTAAGGTGGGGATCCACTCTCGTGTGGTGCATGTTTTCATGGAGAGCCAGTTGTCCACAACACCATTTATTGAATGTTGTCTTTATCAAATTTAACAAATGTTAAATTTCTCCCTTATCAGACACTAAATTTCCATATGAATTAAACATATCTACTTCTGGATTCTTAATTCTGCTTCATAGATCAGTTTTCTTCTTTCTTCTTCAACACTAAAATTTTCGTTATCACGTTAGCTATTATTTAATTGATATTTCCCAGGACTTATTTCACTGAATCACATCCAACGTCCATGGGAAACATGGTGGGACTGCACTTAAGGGGAGACGAAGAAGCCCTACTGGCCTAGACTGATAACCCCCAGTAAGTGCTGATACAGGACCACCGTGCTCTGATCCTCATGTCCCGGGACCCACAGGGTGAGCCCGCACTCACGGGAGTAGGGGAGTGTTGGGTTTTTTCCCGCATGGACGCCTGCACTTACAGACTAGTTATACGTATATTCTCTCAGTTCCTCCTCCAAACCATGAAGTGAGGTAGCTGCTATTATTCGCTCCATGTCAAAGAGAAAACAAATCTAAAGCTGAGAGAGGTTAAGTGTCATAGCTCACCCAAAATTACACAGCCAGGAAAGGGTGGAGTTGAGCTTAGACCTCTGGAGATCTGTCTGGCTCCAGGTCAAGTTCATCCTCGGTCAAGTCGCGCCCTCAGTTTTCCTTCTAAGCAGCTGAATTCTAATTCTAAGCGTTGTAAACAGACTTAGTTCTAAAGCTGAATTCTTAATGTCTGCTTCGGATATGTGTCTTCGTTCTCCTATTAGTCTGTGCACTCCTGCTGACCTTTGCCTCCCTGACAGCAGCCAGCACAGAGCCTGGTATAGAAAAGGCAGAAGCCCGTGCGTTGGGCTGTGGGGCGGTAGCATGAACTTATTTGTTGTAATTCTCCGGCTCAAGGAGTAAGTGTGTTTGCTCCACCAGGGACCACGTTTACAAGTGTGGCTGCCCACAGAGGCCACTCACAGCCTCAGTGATATATATGGTTGGTGCACACCTGTAATTGTTTCCCCTGAGGCTCTCTTGCCAAGATCCTTTTGGATTTCCTCAGTCTCTCTCGGCTTCATAAGGCCCGCAGAGCTAACCCCCAAGGCAGCTCTCCCCTACTCAACCCAAACGCAGACTGGAAAGTCGGAATTACTTTCCGGAGCCACCTTGCAAGCCACATGACTCTTCCTAGAGTGTGAGTCTAGCTGGAGTCGTTCCGGGTAGAGCTGACCGTTGTGCGTCCCTAGCAAGAGGACTGGGCTTGTATATTACCCATCCTGGCTTCACTGCATCCCGGAGTCATGGGCAATGGGGTAACAGTGCAGGGCTATCAGATAACCCAGATTCAGGCGACTTTCTTGGCAAAGCTCAGGCCTCTGCAATCCTTGGCAATCTTGTGCTTCCGGAGATGCCCTCTGCACCTATCCCTGGTGGATCTCAGAAACTGGGGATCAAGTAGCTAGGAAAGGTCGGTATTTATGGAAAAGAAGTAAAATTTAGCCTCCACTCCTGGGAAAGAAGAAATCCTCATCTCTGCCCACGTGTTCACTTTCCACTCTATGGCCTGCTTTTCAGAAGCAGAAGCCAATTGCTGTTCAGTCCCCAGTCTCTGAAGAAGGCATCAGGAAATAATTCATGGGTTGTTGCTGTGCACAGTTCTTAGGTCCTTAAGGCTGTTTTAATCTCTTCTATCGAGCTCCTCACCTCCCTAGTGCTGGGCCCGCGGGCCTCTGAGTGAGGGCAAGGCCTCGCCGAGCTGAGACGGCAGCTCTCTCCTCCACGAGGGAGACGGCACGTGAGCACTGCAGGCAAGGGAAGACTTCGTGGCCGTCCAAAGGGTCCCTGAAGTCGGGCAAACACGTCAGCGTCTGACAAGAGTTACAAACATCTCACCGCGTTTGTCCCAAAGCCGACTTAACCTTGGGGAAAGAGAGCTTGGCTCAGAGTCTCAGCAGGAAGGGGCTCTGGTCTGATTCTGTCCAGCACCGTCACTGAGTGTTTGGGCTCCTTCCGTGAAGGGGGCCTGGCTGCAGAGCTGGAAGAAGCTTGGCTGGTTTGAGTCAGCTGCTCCACCCATCTCACAGGCGCGATTTGCTGACAATTCCGCCTTCCACCCTCGGGGGTGGAGGTGGGGCTGGAATATCATTTTTGGAAATGCATGTCACTCATGGAAGTCTCGGTGAAGAGCACGCGGAGACCTTTCCCTTGCGGGTGGTGTTGACAGTGCCTCAGTGGCGCGGTGTAGATTTGCGTGCAAAGAGGCAGCGTAGGCCACTTTCCTCAGACCTCCAGGTGGAGTCTGCAGAAGAGCAAGGTCAGTCCCCTTACTCAAGCGCATGTGCATGACATTGGATTTGGCCCTGACGGCAGCAAGAAGTGACCACCTTCCCAAATGACGAACCCGTTCTGTGCTGTAGCACACTCAGCAGCCTTTGCACCAGGAGCTGGCTGTGGAACAAGCCCTGCCAGCGGCTCGTGAAAATCTGTGTCTGCTCTTCACACCCAGGTATGCACAGGAATATTCAAGAAGGGGTGGTTTTAAATTATGAATATTTACAGGAAAACAGAAATCACATCTTTCCAAGTATTGAAACGGACCAAAAACTTTAATGCCAGTTTTAAAATGTGTGTGTGTGTGTGTGTGTGTGTGTGTGTGTGTGTTTGAATAGTTTTATGAAATTCTTTGGGAGGGACCCTGCAATTATTAAGCATCTGAAAAGCTGTCTGTGTTATGTGTCTCATTCCTACTTTAGGATGAAAGCTGAAAACCAGCAGGAAATGATCAAGTTGTACTCGAACCAGTGGTTCTCAAACTTTAGAGGCATTAGAGACACCTGCAGAGCTTGTTAAAACAGATCTGTGGGCCCCACTCCCAGAGTTCCTGACTCAGCAGGTCTGGGGTGGGGCCTGAGAATCTGTATCTCTCACAAGTCCTAGAGGATGCTGACTTTCCAATCTTCCCTTTCTCCTTTCTTCTCTGCCTTGAGGAGTGACGAGCTGCTGGTTGAAGAGGTGGGAGGAAAGCATTGTGGATCTTTTGGTCTCAGCCCCAGTGTGGGAAGGGACTTAGGACCTTGAGTGTTGATTTCGAGTGAGTACAAGCCAATATTGTCCTGAGGACCTTTCCCTGTGCCGCTACACTGTCATTCTCCTGCTCCTGAATGAAGAGGCAGCCGGTTTCTTCTCGTGGTCAGGCCTCATTTAGTTTGGAGCAGGAGCTCATGGGAGGCTTGCTGGCCAGAAGGCTGGGTGGGTCCTTTGTTCTCTCTTCCTCCAATACTGTGTTCACACAATCCAGGGGCCCCGGTCCTTTTTCCTGGAGGACTGCTTTTTTATTTTCCCCGCAGAGGATGCAGACACGGGTGTGGGTCACTGAAGCTGCTGGCAGGTTAGAGGCTGAAAACTTCAGAGGTGAGCTTGTGTCAAGGGCTGCTGTGCTTTAAGCAACCTGATAGTATACTCGGTGAATTCCTTGCTGGCAAAGAGCTGATTCGTCTGCCTTCTCTCCCCGCCTGTAGCTGTGGATAGACGAAATGAATTACCAGGAAATTGGAAACCACACCAAAGTGACCGAATTCGTTCTCGTGGGACTGTCCAACCACCCCACATCCCAGAGTGTTCTTTTCTGGGCACTGACGTTTCTCTACATACTAACTTTGGCAGGAAACAGCATGATCGTTTTCCTGGTGGGAGTCAGTTCTCAGCTTCACACCCCAATGTATTTCTTCCTTGGTAACTCGTCTTTACTGGATCTCCTGTTCTCCACCAGTGCTTTACCCCTGATCATGGCGAACTCCCTGCAGAACTCTCCCACCATCTCCTACAGCTCCTGTTTTGCCCAGCTTGCCATCCGAGCCTTCTTGGCACTGGCTGAGTGTTTCCTTCTGGCCATTATGGCTTACGACCGATTCGTGGCTATCTCAAATCCACTCAGGTACAACTTGGTCATGTGTTCTCGAGTATGCACTTTAATGGCTTTGGTTGTGTGGGTGACAGCCTTCCTGCTCATTGTCGTGCCCATTCTGCTCTTCCCCATCAGTTTCTGTGGGCATAATGCAGTCAATCACTTCTCCTGTGAAGTCCAAGCCATCTTCAAATTGCTCTGTTCTAACACCATTTCCCTAGAGGTTATGATGATGGTATGTGCTGTCATTTCAATGCCAGGACCTTTAACTTTCATCCTTATCTCTTACCTTTGTATCCTCAGGGCTGTCTTAAGAGTCCATCCAACTGAGGCTAGGCTTAAGGCCTTTTCCACATGTGGTTCTCACCTGGTCGTGGTCACCATCTACTTTGGGACACTAATATATATTTATATGAGACCACAGGCCAAAAAGTCCCAAGATGGGGACAAAATTGTCTCTATATTTTATGCAGCAGTGACACCAATGCTAAATCCCCTCATCTATACCCTGAGAAATAAGGATGTAAAAGCTGCTCTCAGGAGAGTAACTTGTGGGGCCAAGTCCTCATGCTTCAAGCACACGACAGCCCGCTGGGTGATAGGACAGCACAAATGATTTAGCTGCCCTGGCAACTTCTCATCTGTGAGTGGGAGTCCAGAAATGGGAAAGGACTTTCAAAGCATCTGAGAAATGGAAGCAATCACACAAGGACCAGCATTTGATGACATTAAAATATAAAACTGCTATATGTCACGTGCATCTTAAATAAAAATAAGATGCAAGCTATCACGAGGATCAAAGGTTGCAACACACATAACAAGAAAATAATCAATAGTCTGTGTATACAAAACCTCTTGCAAAGCGTTCAGACAGAAGATAAATACAAGAAGAAAACGGCCAAGGAGCACAAACACACAATTCAGTAAGAGGAAATAATCATTCACACTTATGCAACAACCAAATATCACTTTTCACTGATTAACACACATGAAAACCATTTATAGTATATAGTGTTGGTGAGGATCTGGGAAAATACCATTGGGTTCATGGAAATTGCTACAGCTTCTGGGGGAGGCAGTTTCAGTAGCTGTAAAAACCAAGCATTTGGGTGACCCATTTGTTTGGGAAGGTGGCCCTCAGCTAGCAGCAGCCCTGGCCTCTGAGTTTGCTGCTCCGAGAGGCCTGGGGTGGATCTGCAAGCCCGCTGGCTCTGAAAATGCCTAACCCTGAGCAAGATGTCAATATCCACTTTTTGCAGACTCCCACAGACGGTACCCTTGAGGTGCTTGCCCCTGTACCCTTCACAGCACTGGGAGAGCCTTCGGGAGAAGGGTGGTTCCTCCCCAACGTGACTCCTCCACTTCCACCCTCTTTATGAGGAAGTCGTAGAATGGGCTCCTTTGAAATGGCACCTTTTGGAAATCCCTGTAGGGACGTGGTTGGTCCTGAATGGGGGTGGTCCTCACTATTTAGAATGGGAGGTATTTTGAGGACCTCTTTTCATAGCTGTGGACTTTCGTCATCAATTCCAGGAAAATGGGAAAGACCCTCTTTGACATCTCACGTCACCATGCCACCTCAATGCATGCACGGCACATAAATGTGCAAGAATTCTTGCTCAAGCACTCTTTGGACGTGTGAGAATTTTGAATAAAAGCCCTAAGTGTTTAGCAGGAGAGCAATGTTTAAGTGAATCACCGTACACCCATAGCATAGAACATCATGGCGCTAGGATGGCCCTACTCCACGGGGGCCTACTCCATTCCTCTGGGACCAGAAGGTCACCTGGCTACTGAACATGTTCTTTTTGTGATGGTGGAAGACATCCAAGAGAAGTGATCGTGATGCCTCTTAAGGCCTAGGATCAAATGAGCATGTTGTCGCTCTTGTCCCCATTCCGTGAGCGAGCGGTAGCCGCGCGGTCAAGCTCAGTATCAGTGGGGTAGGGGAATGTAACCTGTCCTAGAAGGAAGAGCTTCAGATTCACGCAGCTAAGGCCGTGTCTGAAGGGGAGGACTAGGAATGGGGAAGATACTGCAACGACCCCAGAGTGCCAGGCGGTGCGCGGATGCAGGCAACGAAGCTGGCAATTTTACGTGTGGCCGATGCGTGTGTTGGAGGAAGAAAACTCCAGGCATGTAGCCGACCCTGCCACTGTGGGATGTGCGCGTAGCTGGTGGCTCTGGGTAGCAGTGTCTCCACCTGTGAGCCCCCGGTGAGCGTGGGTCCTTTCAGTTGTGTCCTGGGTGGCTCGGCGGTGAATACCCACTCATGGCTCGCACGTCTGCTGCTCAAGTCTTCCGAACGTTTGATTTGCAAGCGTTTTCAGGTAGGCCACACGTAGTAGAGCTGGAAGCTGCTTCTGTCGGGGTCATCACGGACCGCGGGGGTGACGGTTGTGGAGAGAACAAGCACTGAGGGGAGTGAGGCAGCGCAGTAGATTGGGGGTCCTGAGTCTCCAGCAGCGCCGACCTCTCATTTTCTCCAGCCGTGCACCACAGTTGATGGACAACAGTGCAGAAAACAGTGGTCGGGTTCACAGTGGGGTGGGAACTTGTGACTGAAGGTCTAGGGGCACAGCAACCGCATTCCCAGTGCCTACAAATGTGTCTCGAGGAGGACAAAGGACGGGGGAATGAGAGTAATGAGGTGCAATAACTAACATATCAGGGGCTATGGGGGATGGGCAGAAACCAGTATGTTTTCCATTTTGCTTTGAAAACTTCTGGGTAAACATGGACAGAAGGTAAAAATCATCCATAATCATGTTCTTTTATTTTATTTAAAATCTTTTCTTTTTTGATTTTATATTTTTATTATATTTTATTAAAATTATTTAACTGACGAATAAATTTGTATATATTCAAGGTGTACAATGAGGTGATTTAAGTACACATTGTTTAATAATTATTACACTCGACTTAATCGACACATCCATATGCCACCTGTGCAGTACATTAGATGTTAAACACAGTCCTAGCCAAACTGTAGGAATCGTGGATGAAGGATATGGTTGATATTTAGTATTCATGAGTGGGAAGTACGTAAACCTTTCTGAAGGTGAAATGTTTGAGTAAGAAGAAATTCGGCTGAAACATCAGACGACCCATTGACATGCATGGGGTTTATAAAATGCAAGGCCTCTTGGTTACCCTATGGAGAAGCGTGTGTGCTCACACATGACCAAAACATCTGCATATCACACGATTCTCAGCAGAACTTGTAAAGCAATTGACACACAGGAAGAAGGACGAGATAGAAGGGAAAACCTTCAGGTGTGTTCGTAGAATGGCTGTATGATGAGGGTGTCTTAGTTCCAACTGCGATAACAGCATACCATAGATAGGGTGGTTTATGAGCAACACAAATTGATACGCCTCAGTTCTGGTGGCTGAAGAACAGGGTGATGGTGCCCGCATGGTCGGGCTCTGTTGAGCGCTCCCTGCTTCAGGCTGCAAACTCTCAGTTTCCCATTGGATCCTCACATGCTGGAAAGAGCTAATTAGTTCTATGGCTTCTTATTTTAATGATTATTATTGACGAATATAAGTGTATTTTTTTTGGCTTTGTTGATACATATTCACTTTATTCCCGCCCCCACCCCCTGTTTATTTCTTTGTATATTTATTTATTTATTTTTATTATCTCCCACAAATAAGTGAGAACATGAGGTATTTCTCTTTCTGTGCCTGGCTTATTCCACTAAATATGATGTTCTCTAAGTTCATCCATGTTGCTGCGAATGGTCGTATTTCATGTTTTATTTTATTTTAATTTATCAATATACAATAGAGTTGATTTCCGTGTCCCTTTACCAATCCCTCCTTTTCCTCCCTCCCTCTCGCCCCTCCAACCCATCAACATCATATCTGTTCACTTGTCTTAACCAAATCAAGGAAACGTTGTGATGGTTGTGTCTTCTTTCCCCACCCCACCCCCGTTTGTTTGTTTATTTACTTATTTATTTTGATTAGCTCCCACAAATAAGTGAGGACGTGCAGTATTTCTCTCTCTGTGCCTGGCTTATTTCACTTAATATAATTGTGTCTGAGTCCATCCATGTTGCTGTAAATGGCAGTATTTCATTCTTTTTTATAACCGAGTAGTATTCCACTGTGTAGATATGCCACATTTTCCTTATCCACTCATCTGATGATGGACATTTGGGCTGGTTCCAACTCTTGGCTATTGTAAATAGTGCTGCAATAAACACGGGAGTACAGGTCACCCTTCGACATGATGATTTCCATTCCTCTGGGTATATTCCCAGCAGTGGAGTAGCTGGGTCATATGGTAGATCTATCTGTAATTGTTTGAGTAACCTCCATACCATTTTCCATAAAGGTTGCACCGTTTTGCAGTCCTACCAACAATGTATGGGAATTCCTTTTTCTCCACAACCTCGCCAGTATTTATCATTCTCAGTCTTTTGGATATTAGCCATCGTCACTGGAGTGAGGTGGTATCCGAAAGTGGTTTCGATTTGCATTTCCCAAATGCTGAGTGATGTTGAGCATTTTTTCCTGTGTCTGTTGGCCATTCGTACATCCTCCTTTGAGAAATGCCTATTGAGATCCTTTGTCCATTTTTTAATTGGTTTACTTGTTTTTTTTTTGTTTGTTGTTGTTAAGTTGTTTGAGTTCTTTGTGTATTCTGTATATTAATCCTCTGTCAGATGTATATTTTGCAGATATTTTCTCCCACTCTGTTGGCTGTCTTTTCTCTCTGTTAATTGTTTCTTTTGCTGTGCAGAAGCTTTTTAGTTTGATAAGATTCCATTTGTTTATTTTTTCTTCAGTTGACTGTGCTTTTGGGGTCCTATTCATGATGTCTGTACCCACTCCTGCTTCCTGGACTGTTTCCCCTATGTTTTCTTTAAGGAGTTTTATTGTTTCAGGATGTATATTTAATTCTTTAATACATTTTGAGTTGATTTTGCTATACAGTGAGAGGTACGGGTCTAGTTTCGTTCTCCTACATGTGAATGTCCAGTTCTCCCAGCACCATTTACTGAAGAGGCAGTCTCTTCCCCAGTGTGCAGTCTCTGTGCCTTTGTCAAAGATCAGATGGCTGTAGGTCGTTGCGTTGATTTCTGGATTCTCCATTGTGTTCCATTGGTCTGTGTGTCTGTTTTTATGCCAGTACCATGCTATTTTGGTTACTATGGCTTTGTAGTATAGTTTAAAGTCAGGTAGTGTTATGCCTCCAGCTTTATTATTTCCTTTTCTTGCTCATGATTGCTTTGGCTATTGGTGGTCTTTTGTTATTCTATATGAATGATAGGATTGTTTTTTGAAATTCTGAGAAAAACGTCATTGGTATTTTGATGGGGATTGCATTGAATCTGTAGACCACTTTGGGTACTATGGACATTTTCACAGTGTTAATTCTTCCAATCCAAGAGCATGGCATATCTCTCCATCTTCTTGTGTCCTCTCTAATTTCTCTCTACAGTGGTTTGTCGTTCTCATCCTAGAGATGAGATGGTGATTTTCTATTTCCCCCATTCCAGTCTTTCACGATTTTTGTTGGGCCCATTTTTAGGAGCAAACATTATCTGTGAGCCACATGGTGCCTATGGGTGGAGGATGAAGATGGCGCCCGCGGGAAGTAGGGGAGGCGTAACCCAAGATAGCTCCAAAAGGTTTTATTGGTCCTCCAGTATTTCCGCACTCGTGAACCCTGTGTGATTGCTATGCTCAACATGTTAGTACAAAATGCATGCCCACGTGATCCTTTAATTGATTGGCTAGTTCATGGAAAGCCCCTACTTGCTTGCTTATATAAATTGCAGTGTAAGGGCAATAAAGTGGAACTGCCCTGACAGAATCCCTGCCGTGTCTGAGTGTCTCTTTCACGGGGCTGGGTTGGCGGGCAGCAGGCTCACTTTTCCCCGAGATTCCGCAGTCCCAACACCGGGGGTAACCCTGTCGGCCCCTTCTCCTTCTGGGTCTGTGGGAGGACCCCAGGTGCACCCCTGCAGATTTTAAATCCATGTATTTCAGGCTAAAACTTCCTCTCTCAGGACCACTGCCTTCTATAAGTTTTGATATGCAACACTTTCATTGTCATCAAGCTCTAAATATTTCACAATTTCTGCCATTATTGGTTCTGTTACCAATGAGATATTTAGGAGGGCATTTTAAGGCTCCAAATACACGTGTGTTTGATTTTAAGCTATCATTTTAAGTTTGTTTTACATATAATGTAGAACAATGGTTCTCTATCGTCAGAGAATGTGTATGTATTCTGTACGATCTTGATTCTTTGAAGTTTGTTGAAACTTCATTTGTGACCTAGTTATGTGGTCAAATTTCATGACTGTCCCACGTGCACTTGAAAAAAGCCTATATTCTTTATGTAGCGGGTCTTTCTGATTGATCTAAGTTTGTTGTTCAAGTCATCAATACCCTTACCAATATTTTGTGCTTGGTCTGCTCATTTTTGGTAGATGTGGCTTAAAATTTTCCTCTATGATTGCGCATTTGTTAGTTTCTTCTTGTAATTCTGTCAGCTTTTGCTTTATACATTTTAAAGTTACGTAATTGTGTGCATCTAAGCTCATGATTTTATACTTAGTAGACTATTTCTTCCTTATTATGTAGTGTCCTAATTTCATTGGTAATAATATTTTTTGCCCCAAGTTCTATTTTGCCTGGTTCCATTTCTTAGTATTTCAATGGTATATTTTTTCCATCCTTTTATTTCCAACCTTTTAGCACAGCTTTATTTTAGGTATGTCTCTTGTAAGCACTATAGGGCTGACATTAAAACAAACTCTGCAGAGACTTCCGCTCAAGATGGCGGAATAGACGGTCCCCAGCCTCACTCTCCCCCACAAAACAATGAATTTACAACTACAAAAATGTAGCATCAGCCAAGCTGGTTCTGCTGGAGTTCACAGGAAGAGGAGGAGAGACCTATGGAACACATGAAGGCAGGAGAGCGCACAAGGAGAGAAAGAAAAAGCTGCTCTCAGTGTTTCAGACCATGGCCACTTTAATGCTGGAGCACATGGAGCAGGAGCGGGCTGATGCCACAGCTGTGCCCTTTAGATGCAGTTGCTTGGAGGTGGAAGGGGAGAAGAGGACTTTGGTGGCTCCCAGGACAGCGAGACCACTAAGCATGTTCCTGTGGACCCACACAGGAGTGAGGAGCCAGAACAACTGAAAAAGGGGAACCACTCAGAGGCCGGTGAGTCATCACAAGGGACAGGCACAGGGCCCATCCCATGGGAAGTGTTTGGAGCACGGGCGGTGGGGGAGACGGGCCCACCGGTAGAGCATTGGGACACAGCAAGGACAGCCGATCCACACCCCAATCTGCACAGAATAACTCAGAGGAGTTGGGAATGCCGAATTGCATGGGGTGAAGTTTCATGAAAAAACTCAGGCCCAGATCAGAGTTTCTACACAACCCAGGTGCACTGAGTATCTGGAGAGCTGGAAGTACCTAAAAGGTCAGCCATTAAACCCTGAGCTGCACAAAAAGCCTTCCCTAGGGAAACAGCAGCAAGGCGGCAATTTACGTCAACCACACAGCTCAAGTACTGGTTCCCACAGGAAGTTCCCATTTTAGAAGCAAGCAAAGGACAAAACCTTAGTTCCGGCCCAGGCACACCATGAATTCCTTGGGGCCCACCAAGGGATGGGATGCATGGAGCCAGGGGCAGGACCCCCATGCACAACAACTGACAGCACCAGCACCTCGGGGCCCCACCCAGATCCTGATGATTGGAGTCAAGGACCGGACCCCACTCCCACATTCCAGCACACCACCAATGCCTAGGTGCCTGCCTGGGGACCCGAGGCTAGCAGGCAGGGACTGGACCCGCTTCCCACAACCAGGCATGCTGTGACAGTGCCTCAGGGCCCCACGTAGGGGTCCAAGGCATGGAGAAGGGGACCAGACTTCCCTCTCATAACCAGGCACACCACACCAGTACCTCGGGGTCCACCCGAGGACCCGAGGCATGGGGAAGGGGACCGGAACCCCTCCCACAGCTAGGCACACTGCACCAGAGCCTTGGGGCCTCTGCTGGGACCTGGAGCATGGAGAATGGGACCAGAGCCTCCTCCCACAACCACACACCCCATGCCAGCACCCCAGGGCCTTCCTTGGGACCCAGAGCATGGGGAAGGGGACTGGAACCCCTCCCACAACTAGGCACACTGCACCAGTGCCTTGGGACCTGCGCTGGGACCCAGGGCATGGAGAAGGGGACCAGATCCCTCTCCTACCACCAGGCACACTGCACCAGTGCCTCAGGTCTGCCCATGGACCTGAGGCATGGAGCTGGGGACTGGATCCCCACACAACCAGGCACTCTGGGACAGTGCATCAAGGCCCTGCCCATGGACCGAGGCATGGAGAAGGGGACCGGACCGCCATCGCACAACCAGGCACATTGCACCAGTGCCTCAGGTGTGCCCGTATACCCGAGGCATGGAGAAGGGGACTGGATTCCCCTCCCAAACCAGGCACCCATGTCCGCACCTCAGGGCCCACCTGGAGACCCAGAGTATGGATCCAGGGTTTGCAGCCTGGGACCTGAGCACTCCTCCCACAACTAGGCACCCCGTGCCAGTGCCTTGGGACCAACTCGGTGACCCGGGGCATGGAACTGTGGATCGGACACTCTCCACAACCAGGCACACTGCCAGCCCCTAGAGCAGGCCAAAAACATCTCCTCCATGTGGGTGGCCCACCATAGCTACCACGATAACCATGGCTGCCGCAAAGGCAGCTTGATGCCACAACCACCATGCAGATGGTCCGCCAGCAACTGGAGTGCCTTGACAAAAGGAGAGTCACCAGCAGAGATAAAGAAAGGAGGAGGATGTCTGTCTCTGCAGAGCCCATTTCATGGTGATGGAAGAGACATCAGTTCTGTGATAGTATTGGGGGATCTGATCATGCCTCCCAGCATTGGACAGATCATTTGGGCAGCAAATCAACAGAGTAACCATTGTTCTTTCAGAAGGAGAGAAGAAATCTAGGGTAATTAGAGGGGGGAGGGGGAGAGATTGGACAAGGGGCATAAAGAATAATTACAATTTGTAACAATGTATATGCTAGAGATACTGATTTGATCCACATATCTCAATGTTGAACCCAGAAATATGTAAAATCAGTTTTGATTCAATAAAAATAAAATTAAAAAATAAATAAATATAACAAACTGCACAATTATTTGTGTCTTTTAGTAGGTGATTTTCATATCTTTATATTTAGTAGTTATTGATCTATTTGAATGTATTTTTATGATCTTATGTAGTGGTATCTGTTTATCTTTTTATTCACTTAATTTTGCCACCCTCTGCTTGCTTGGAAGCTATAGTTTCAATTTCTGCAATTTTAGTAATTTCCCTTAAAAGTTTTAACAGATATACTCGGCCGTAATTATTTCTAAGGCGATCTTAACTTATTCAGTATTTCTACCCTCCTCTCAAACACGACATGGACCTTGACATAATTTTACTATGAGTCAGACATCTCTCCTCATGTTGTGACTGCTGCTAGAGCTGTATTTGGATGTCTATTTTTTAAAATATTAAAGAATTAGAGTTTCTTCCTCCTGCTCCTCCTCCTGTCACAAGTGAATTGAAATCTCCAGCACGTCATAGTTAGCGTGTGGGCTGATCATTGACGCCCTTCCCTCAGGATCGTATTCCTGACCGAGCGCATCCTGAATGGATCTTTCAATGAAGGCCAGTGGGTGGAAATCCTTTTAATATTTCTGTGTTTGAAAATGTCTTTGTTTTGTCCTTATTCATTCTCTCTCTCTCTGTCTCTCTCTGTGTCTCTGTGTCTCTCTGTGTCTCTCTCTGTGTCTCTCTCTCTCTGTCTCTCTTTGTCTCTGTGTCTCTCTCTGTCTCTCTCTGTGTCTCTCTGTGTCTCTCTCTGTCTCTCTCTGTGTCTCTGTGTCTCTCTGTGTCTCTCTCTGTGTCTCTCTCTCTCTGTCTCTCTTTGTCTCTGTGTCTCTCTCTGTCTCTCTCTGTGTCTCTCTGTGTCTCTCTCTGTCTCTCTCTGTGTCTCTCTGTCTCTCTCTCTGTGTCTCTCTGTGTCTCTCTGTGTCTCTCTCTCTGTCTCTCTCTGTCTCTCACTGTCTCTCTGTCTCTCTCTCTCTCTCTCCGTCTGTCTCTGTGTGTGTGTGTGTGTGTGTGTGTGTGAGTGAGTGAGTGAGGGAAACTATTTAATTCGTTTTTGAATACAATAATACACAAATGTGCTCACATTAAATATCTGGGGGGTGTGGTGCAGATTTTTTAGTTGCTTTTTTGTTTTGACTCTTACCCACCCCACCCTCCGGCCCCTGTATCCAACCCCAACCCCAGGTAAATTGTGTTAACACCGTAGTTTGTGTCCTTCCACATAACCAAATACAGACGTTTGTATACGTACACTTATATAAATACGTAGGTATTTTTGTCACTTCTGTTTCATAATATTGGGCTCACATTACACACATTTTTGACAACTTTTTTCTCACTTAGTCGTTAATGTGAATTTCTCCCAATCAGTTGTCGTAGCTCTGATCATTCTTTTTAATGTCTGCATAATATTGGAGGGTGTGCATTGAACTATTCCCCCCTGTTGGTCATTCACATTATTTCCAGTTTTTTGCCACTGCGAGAAAAGTGTCAATAAACATCCTTTTCACGTATATCTTTGTCTTGGGGGCTTTTCTTTCTCTTTATCTGGGAATAGGTGTTGCCTGGTTGCTTTCCCCAAAAGACTGTGCTCGCTCGTTTCCTCCTGAATGGGCCAGAGCACGTTTTCCACTTTATCCCTGACAGCAATAAGAGTTGCTGGTCTTTTAAATGTTGGCAGTGAGTCTGCACATCTTTTGATGTTTGTTGGCGTTTCAATTTGTTCTTCTGGGACGTGCCTGTCTGCTAAGTCATGCTGGTGCACAGCAGAGGGATAAAAAGAGATAGAGGGCTGCTAACAAGCAGTTAATAGCAGCCAAGAGCAAGGGGGCCTGATGGCAGAGAAGTCAGGAAGAGGACGATCAGAGTGGCAGGACTCCAGGCCGTGGGAACTGCTCAGCCAGGGCAGGTCTATCATGCTCAGGTAGAGGCCTGGTTGGAAAACCTGGGACTCTAATATTCGAGATGGAGCTACATGAAGGGACGGCCCCGAGGGTGTTGGCCCTGCAGAGTCCTGGGCTCCTTGGGGCTGCCCTTTCCCAGTAGAGCTAGCATTTCTTCCATGCTGGAAGATGCTCCAGCGGCCTCCCCCCTGCGAGGCAACAGATGCACACTTAGACGAGCTGCCCCCACTGCCTCTCCTGGCTGAGAGGCCAGTAGCCAGGGTTCACTAGCTGCGTCCCCTGCTTGGCACAGGCCTGGTAAGTGAGGAAAGAGGTGCACAGGAAGAGTGGCAGGAATTAGCTAGCGTGCACCGGACAAGCAATAACTGACTGATTTGGGGGGCTGTTTTTCAGGACACGGGATTGAATATCTTGGCAAAGACCCTAGGGGCTGGGGCAGACTTGCTGCCAGGGTGGCTGTTAGAAGCCTGGAGAAAGCCATGGCCTGTGTCGAATGACATGGAAATACTGAAATTGCCCCAGCAGGTGGTAGAGAAAGGTGTAAAGAGGCCAAGGACCGTGGGTGTACTGGAATCAGTGGTGTGGGAACTGCCTAGCCTGGCGGCGACTGAAAACGTCACTTCCCACCTCCAAGTTCAAGTGTCATGTTGAGAGCTTGAAACAGCTGGGTTAGGGTGTTTATCTTCTAGACGGCAGCCGATGCTAATGTCAGGCCCCATCCCAGAACTGGCTGCTTCTGTCTAAGACAACACCATGGGCTGGAATGTGTGTATTATACGAGGCTGAGACGTCTCTGCCAGAGGACTGCGTTCCACTTCATGAAGGTTGTCAGGACTGCGCCGGTGAGAGGGCACCGGCATCACTCAGAAGCCCAGCCGTGGCCTCCTCTGCAGGCCATGTTCAACTGCAGGGCAGAGGGTCAAGGATCCGTGGGGATGATGGGCCCAGGCTTCATAGAGGCGAGGTGGCAGACCATAGACACCGGAAGTCAGGAGGCTGCCGTTCCCGTAATGACTGTCAAGTTTGGAGGGTCAGTGGAGGGAGCTTGAGCTGCAAGGAGTTGTGGAGATGGATGAGAGAGCCTGGCATCCCTAGGGGCACCATACACAGGCAGCCAATGGACGAGCTGTGGCATATACCACTTAAAGAAGGCAAGGATGGCGGAGTAGCCACCAGCACACAAAGTCTCTATCCCTGGCCCAGTTCCTAGTCCTGAGCCAAATTTTCAGAGCCCTAACCCATTGACTGAAGAGGTGGCTGGGTCCCTAGGAGGAAGGACACTGTAACACCGTGGCAAGCAAACCGTACGATGATATTCCCAACTCTTCTCCAAAGGGACTGCAGCCATTGACTCAGGCGACTGTACGCTGCGGAGAGGGGACTCTACCTAGACATCTTGAGGATTATTGGGCTCAAGGTCTGAGTTGACACTGTCAAGCATGGCCTGGTCATTTGGTCAGGGGCCTGGAGGGAAGGAACTGGAAGGTCATGAACAAGGAGGAGGTCTGGAGTGGAGGCCTGTGGGTGGACATCTGGGAGTGGGCATGAAGTGTAAAGACTTGAACCACGTGCAAACACCCAGCAGAAAGTACCCACCATGGAAGAGGTGCTGAACAAGCAAGGAGACAAAATGACTTGGTCAGTTGATGTTAGCCAACTTTTGCCATGGGTGACCCCAAAATGACCTGTGGGCACATGCACGGAGTGGCCCAGGAGGCCCAGGTGAAGCTCCAAGAGTAAAGATTTCCCTTCACCGAGGCTAATCCGTCTACTGCTGCCTGTGGATGTCCAACCTGCCAGCAAGAGGGACTGACGCTGAGTCCCCGACGTGGACTCCCTGAAGCGACCGACTGGACATTCAGTGCCAGTCAACTACACTGGGCCCCTTTTGTCCTGAAATGGCGGGCAGTGTGTCCTCGGCGGGATGGATGTGACAGATAACTCATTAGACCTACATGTGACTGTATGGGACACGCTCTGAGGTATGTCGTGTAAAAGCAAGGTGCAAGACAGCAAATATAGTTTGCTATGCTTGTGCAAAGCAAAAAAGGATGTCTATTCCTACCTGCTTATATCTCCATGGCATGACTTTGGAAGGATACAGAGCAACCTGGTTAATGGCCTGGGGAGGAAGACTGCAGGTGAAGGGTAAGAGGGAGAGTCACTTTCCACTGTGTACCTTCGCGTAGGTCTGCAGGTTATTTTTACCATGTGCACACGTCACTCTTACAAAGGTAAAAATTAAAAATCCTCTCTTGTTTTGAAACAATGGGGAGGATGTGGTTGAACGGGAGAGGCTAAGTGTCCAGGAGGGGAAGGTAGTCAGCAGCGAGGCCAGCAAGAGATGGGGCCTGAGGTGAGGCGAGGGGAAGGAGGGCATGGCAAAGGAGAGGTACGTCACCAACGCCACTGACTTTGCCATCTCCTCCTTTATCGCTTCCGGTATGCCTGACATCGAGGGACACGAGGGAGTTCGCCAGACTTGGCCCATGATGGGAAAGTGTGAATCGATGCTGCACCCCATGTGCCCTGCTCTGTAATCTTCGGCAGCAGCGTAGGCTTCTCGGGTGCGGGCCCGGGGAAATCAGACATCGAGTTCCTGCAGGCAAGAGGTCTTCAGACACTGCGGTCCTCTGTTCTGCAAAATCAGCCCGGACAGGATGTGTGGGGGAGAGGCAAGGGAGGACAGGAGTGTGAATGGGAAAGAAAGGAAGGGAGGTATGTAAAGGGTGGAGGCCTGTTGGGGATGAGAAATTCTAACACTCGAGGGCCTTACAGAAACCCAGGAAAGGGCCGCTCCTCAGATGTCAGGGCACTGAGCTCTGGGAAGCTTGGAACCCGTAAGTTCAGGGGAAAGTACTACGAACAACTGGCATCCCCACCCCACCCAACCCCCTGCCGTTCCCCAACCAGTGTCAGGTGCTTGGTGTGTGTCCTTCCAGATGTTTTAAAAGTATGTGTAGATGTTTACATACATGTATATATGTATCCCCACACCGCATACAGGACTTGGGGGGGGGCTGTGAACTTGCACATTGTAGCCTGTTCTGTATCTTGCTCCGCACCTAGTTTTATACAGTGATCGGAATGCTTTTGACATTTACGTGAACAGAGGCTCGTTCGTTCCTTTTTACTTCTGCATTTTAATCTGCTGGATTAACAGGCCTCATTGCATCTGTCCATTTCCTTACTGATGGGAATTTCGATTGTTCCCGGTTTTTCCTGCCATCAACATCCCTGGGCATGTATCCTTATGTACATCACGTACCCATGTTTCTCCAGGAGATGACCTGGCAATGGATCTGCTGGGGCACCGAGGGAATGGGCATTGAAACTCTTAATACTTCCAATTCAAAGCAAGGACCTGGAGCCAGACCGCTTCATTTCATTCCTGCTGACAAGTGGAAGGGGCTTGGGCCAGCCGTGGGCCCTCTCTACACCCATTTCCTCACCTACAGGTGGCGATAATAGTACATATTTTAATTTGAGGACTGTTGTGGGGATCAGTTAATACTTCTCTGCAGCATTTACAAGAGTGCCAGGAGCCTAATTAAGTGTATAATTTGCTGTCCACAGATTCTGCCAGATTACCCTGCCAAGTGGCTGTACCAGTTTCCACGCCCACCAGCCATGTGCACAAATACTGGTTTCCTCATAACCTTGGAATGTTATCTTCTTTAAGTGTTGCAAATATGATGTGGGATAAATTACTTCTGGTTTTAGTTTGCATTTCCAGATTAGCAATGGTGAGCACTGGAATTCCCTGTCTTTTGAATTCACTCGGGGGTTAGCAAACTACGTCCTGTGGCCGCCACCCAGCCTGCCGATAAAGTTGTAGTGGAGCACAGCCACCTCTCCATCTTCCACGACAAGAAAGCCAGCAGCCACCGCCTGGAGTGCGGTGCTGCCCTCAAGTGTTGCTCTCCAAGCTCAGCAGTGACACTGACTCAGTCAGTTACACTGACTCGTGTTGTCCACCTCCCACCCACTTGGAGGGAGGGTGTCTCCTTCCCACTGCACATTCCCTTCCAGTCGAGCCACTGGGCTTTGGGATGTGTGGGCAGGGCCAGAGAGGGCTGAGGAGGGAGAGGAGGCAAGGACGTGTAACCATTTCACTCTCCCTCTTACCTGCTGGGCTAGTGTCGTGTGCAGCCGAAAGAAATTGACAACCTTAGAGGTCAACGTGGTAGGCTGGGGCGGGGGCGGACCTGGGTGTCTTAGTGTAGAACCTGCGACACTGTGGGGCTGGGGCTGGGGGTGCACGCAGCCGCTCAGGGACCACCATCTCTGTGGGAGGGAGAGTCTGGCAAGCCTGGCCCTGGAGGCTTCTGTGCATTTACGTATCTGTATGTCTACCTGTCTGTCTGGCTATCTGTCCGTGCATCCGTCCACCCACCCATCCATCCGTCGTCCAGTCTACCTGTCTAACTTATCTAATCTCTGTATCCATCCACCTACCCATCCACCCATTCGCGCATCTGTCTCCATGTAGATGATACATTGTTTGAACCACTTTGCCAGTAGGTCCTGAAGACCTGATTTAGCACATGTGGAGACACTGCGTTTCTCCTCAGCCGCTGCTGGGCAGGGAGTGTACATGTTTTAATAGGTTGTGAATGGTTCTGATCCGCACCGAAGTTTAAGAACTACTCGTACGTTGTGTTCCCATTTAGAAAACACGTCTGCACTTAATTAGGGTGACGAGTGGGTGGGCCAGTCCCAGGGCTGGGTACTGCGAGGTTTGGATGGGGTGTTTGGGTTGCTGGGTTGGGCCTGTCCCGTGGGTGAGAGGAGGGTTTCTATCTCCGTGTGCCTGGAGTGCCCAGTGATGCCTCTCTGTGTTTCGGTGGCCGTGCAGTGCCTGACTGACACGTTCCGGATGCTTTGAAGTCAGTGGTACACATCCCATAGCCCTGGTCACAGTCTCGGCCATCAGGGAGGGCGGGGGCTGGCCCCAACGGGAGGCTCCTGCCTGACTCTCCTGTCTTTGACAGGCTGCGTGGAGCACGTACAGAAGCAGCTGGTCCCCGCTGAGCCGAGGAGCTGCGGCCGCACCGCTTCTCCCTGCCTTGTGTGCATCTCATCTGAAGGCCCTGCTGTGCTGCCCTGCCAGGGCACCCTTTCTTTCCTGAAGCTTAGCACAGCTTTGTCCCTCAGTTCGCTGCGGGTTGTAATTAAAATCCTTCTCAGACTCTCTGGCTGCCTTTTCTCTGTCGGGGAGTCCGGGCCACCCTCCGAGCAAGAGCCCTGCAGTCCACTGGCCGTAGTGACCTGGGTCTGGGGACCATGTGGCTCTGCCCCTCCATGCACTATGCCGTTCTGCCCTCGTCTGCTCTTTCCATGGCCTCGTGGCTCCCGTGCATCAGCACTAGCTCCCCAGCCCCTAAGCAGGAGCCAATTAGCCCTTCCAGAGCTTCGGCCCGACTTCCCTCCCCTCCCCGGGCGCTTCACCCTAGTTCTCTCCTCTTTCCCCTGCATTTCCCCCCTGGCTCGACGTCGGTCAGCCTCTCCTCCACGGTGACTTCCACAGCGATCATAGCACACGAGGGAGCTCATCCCCTTCTCGGGCCCACTTCTATCTCCGGAGTCACCGTCTGCAACTGGGGTCACTGTGCACATGGACACCTCAGCCGGAACCTGTGCGCTGTCCTCAGTTCCTCTTTTGCCCTCACCTGGCACTTCTCCCACCTTAGTTTCGGTAGAAGGGTGGAGGAAGGAGTCTCAGAACAGTGGGTTGTGGATCAAAAGGGGGGACATTAATCCTTTCTGCTGACTTGGGGCCAACTTGGGGGAAATTGCCCACAGACAGTAAGAACTGGCATGATCAAGGGGGTGGGGTTTTGCAGCCTTCGTGTCCCAGCCTCCACTGCCTCTGCCAATCTGGGCCCAGGTCTCACCCTGGCCACGCTCTCAGGGCCCCGTGTCACCCCCAGACTTCACCAGGCATGTCACACATGCTGCCCACGTGCCTGTGGGCTTGGGCCCTCATGTTCACAGGCCGAGACCTGTGTACCCTCTTTGCTCACGCCCATGCCGTGCTGTCCCAATGGACTTCACTTATGTAACACAAGTGCAGATATAAAGTGATTTAAGGAGTTTAGACTGTGACAGGAGAGCATTGGGAGCAAGTATGAGGCCCTTCTGAGAGCAACGCTGCGTGCAGAGGTCACACGCCCAGGAAGCTGGCTCTGGTCACTTCTAATGCCATGTAACTACAAGGGAGGCTGGGTGTAAGTCTCTAGCACGATGGGAATGTGCACAGATAAAACTTGAAAGAATTTTATTGCTAAAAGGAGAGAGGAGAGACTAACTACTGGAGGACAATTCGAAGTTGGCCAGAAGTGGAGAACGGGGGACACACGGCAGTCTCTGGTCCACAGCAATGGAACAAATCGCTCCAGGCAGGAGTAATACGAGCACCAGCCCCAGCGGCGGAGCAAAGCC
The DNA here is from genome assembly GCF_027409185.1 of Cynocephalus volans. Taxonomy (NCBI): domain Eukaryota; kingdom Metazoa; phylum Chordata; class Mammalia; order Dermoptera; family Cynocephalidae; genus Cynocephalus; species Cynocephalus volans. Next base: position 178,932,602 of record NC_084478.1, read on the forward strand.
CGTGGCTGGCCCAGCAGGCAGCCTGCGGATCTGTCCTCTGAGAAAGAGGAAAGACTCACTTGTTCTCACACTGTCCACTATAGCCAGTGGCCTTGCCATCCGGGGGCCTGTCCTTATCCATTTGTCCCCCTGGGCCACTCCTGAAGTGACAATTGGGGAGTATGCCCTTCTTGGAGGCCACATGGCATTGGCAGCCTGCTACCTACTGGCAGAGGTTGGGGGGCCCCTGGAGGGTGGCTTGAGGGCTGGAGCAGTCACTGGCTTTGGCAGGCCCAGCTTGCACTGTCTTTGCCAGTATGATTCCCTCAAAAGACTGGTTGGCTTCCAGCCAGTTCCACATACAAAAATTGATGATCTAGACTTGGTTCTGAAGCATGAAGTCTCTTACCTTTCACTTAGTGGCCTCCCCGCTGGCCTGTGCCCCTCTCTGACAATGGATGGCACCTGTCTTGAGGCCATCTGCCTCATCTTAAACGTTGGGCTCAGATGGGGATGCAACACTCTTAAGTTGGCCTTGCGCTGGCCGGTTAGCTCAGTTGGTTAGAATGTGATGCTGATACAGCAAGGTCGAGGGTTCGGATCCCCTTACTGGCCAGCTGGCAAAAAACAAACAAACAAACAAAAGAAAAACAAGAAAGAAAAAGACAAACAGAAAAAGAAAAGAAACTGGCCTTAACGGCTCGGCGGATTCCTGCAGTCTCTGTCTCTTCCTCAGGAGGCTGATTCCAAGCGACCATCACAAACTGCTGGAATTGGGGCTGCAGAAGTGGTCAGCTCTCTCAGCGTGTAAAATTCTAAATGACCAGGCCATCACTGAACAAGGACTGCGGGTCTCAGGCAGAGAGAACCACCCTCAGAAGAACTGCATTCCCTCCCAGCTCTGCTTGCAGACTGCTAGACCTGGCCGAAGTTCATCCCCAACATTTTGATTCTTTCTACCATTTCCCCCAGCACTTTGGCATTGGACAGCATGTCTTCTGCCTTACAAGGTCCCGTGGGAGGCAACAGTTTAATCTTAGCAGCTTTACTGAGGAATAATTCACATACGAGGAACTGCATCCATTGAAATCGTCCATCAGTGAGTTCTGGAAATTGCACCCACCTGTGAAACCACCACCAGGATAACAGCAGAACATTTTCATCATCCCCAAAAGATCCCACCTGGCTCTTTGCGGTCGCTCTTTCTCACTACTCCCAACCAGGGCACCCCCTGACCTTCTTTCTGTCACTCTAGATTACTTTGCGTTTTATATAATTACGTAGCATGTCGTCTTATGTGTCTGACTACTTTCACTTGGCATAATGACTTTAAACTTCGTCCATGTCTTTGTACTGATGAAGCAACTGAAGCAGGTTCGCAAGCAATCTCTGCCATGTGTCAAGTGTCATGTTCTCAGGGTCGACATTTTTTTCTTAATCTAAGGATAGAAAGTGGTCAGCTGGAACACACGATGAGTGTAAAATTTGCTGACTGAAAGCAGTCACATCATTGTTTTAAACAGCTGAAGCATGAAGATTTTCTGCTTGAAACTGCACACAGACATTGTTCACTTTCTGATGTCACTTGTAACCGGTGATTGTCATTTCTGTATTTGGTCCACCAACGAGAATGGAATAACTCCACCCGGATGTGGTCCCCGCTCCTCTTTCACCTTCCCTGTAAAATCTTTGTTAGTCGTAACAGACTCCCAGAGCACTTCCCAACTCTGTTGGCTGGCGTTTCCCAGGCTGATCCTCCCATTTGGCATCTAGTAAACCTTATAAAATTATTTTGCCTCAACAGCCTGAATTTTGGTTGACAATATGCATCAGTAGCTTGTCCTTTTTATTGCTGCCATGTGAGCATGTCACATTAGGACTGTTTGCAGTTCTTGGCTACTGTGAATGAAGCTCCTGTGTGCATTCATGTTCAAGTTCTTGTGTGGACAGTACAGGTTTTCTCTCTCTTAGATAAATACCTAGGCATGGTGTAGCTAGCTTCTTTGGCAAGTGTATGTTTAACCTTTTAAGAAACAAGCAAGCTGCACCATTTTGCCCCCCACCCAGAAACGTATGAATGTCCCAGTTCCTCCACAGCCTGGCCAGCATCTGGGACTGGAAAGCTCGTGCCGAGCCACAGACCGTGGTGCAAATGTATAGCAACGTCCCTCTATTCAAGTGTTGTGTTCCTGCTTCTGTCCATCCCCACCCTGGGGACCAGTGGCCTTGCGCCTCCCGGGGTAGCGCCCTGGTGCTAGCCTTCTTCCCCAGATCAGAACTTGCCTGGACGTCTCAGCAGCCAGGAACCCCGGTTGGAAAGCCTCTGCCAAACTTATTCAACCACACAGCAGCCTGCTGGGTAAGCCCCTCAAGAGATGGCCTTTCGAGACAGCGTCTACGTCTTAGCCTAGGGAGTCAATCACATCTTAAGTGAGAGCGTTCTCTTTTCTCTTATTACATAAAATTAGGAAACACCACAATATTATTCTCTGCAATTTCTATGCCTATGTCGTTACTCATGATTAACCCAGTTTTCTTATTTGTTTTATGGGTGATAAAACATTTTTAAAACCACATATTTTAGTGCCTTTAACTGCATTCCCCCCCCGCCGGCTGTTTGACAAAGAGTCCCACATTTTCATCTCGCACTGGGCCCTCCAAGTTATGCAGCCAGCCCTGCGTGTGATTAAGTTCTACCAGAGTGGTAGGAGTATAAGCGATATGTGCAATTGCTGGCTCATATTCCTTATAAAGGAAAATGCTTGTCTTCTGCTGCTTGCTGCACCTGCCCCTTCCGTCCCCTTCCTTCCCGCCATTGGTGGGAAAACAGCCACAGCTGAAGCTGTCTTGGAGCTGGGGGTGGAAGTCTCATGTCAGGTATGGCACAGCCACTCCATCGTCCTGCTTCTCTGCATGACCTCGTTCCTCAGAGGTTCCCACCTGCCGGGCTCCGCCTGCCTGCTCACTGCCGCTGGACAAGTTCACTTTCATCTTTGGACTGTATTCTAGGGTGTCCTTGGTGGAGTTGCTTGGCTAGAGAGGCACGATCTGGCAGAGATGGCATATTCCATGTATCTTCTTTGGTCCTTCCTTTTAGTAATAGAAGTTTCCTCCTGAGATTTTAAAAATTAACATATAATCCACATAACATAAAATTCACAGAGTTGCGCGACCATTACCACCAGTTAGTTCCAGAACATTTCCATCACCCTAAAAAGAAACCCCATATCCATTCGCAGTCACTCCCCATAACCCGCACCCCCGGCCCCTGGCCCTCACTCAGCGCTTCCCGTCTCATTGGATCTGTGTATTATGAGCTTTTCATGTGAAAGGAATAAAGCGGTATGTGGCCTTTTGTGACTGGCTCCTTCGGCTGAGCACAAGATTTTCAAAGTTCATCCATTGGTACCATGTAACAGTACTTCATTCCTTTTTTCCCCCCACTGCTAGGATATAATTTTATTTTTTTTAGTTTTTTATTGGTTATGACTATTCACGGGGTACAAAGCTGATTGTCACCGTTCATGTTTTATGGATAAATAAACAATAATATTCCATTATATGGTTCGATTGCACTTTGTTTCTCTATAGACTGAATGACATTTGAGTTGTTTTCACTTTTGGGGGGCTATTATGAATAATGCTGCTATAAACATTTAAGTACATGTTTTATTGCAGCCATATAGTTTCAGTTCTTTATCATTATAAAATGTCTTTCTTGGTCTGTATTAACAAATTTTATTTTAAGTTCTATTTTGCCTGATATGAATACATGCACTCTAACTCTCTTTGGTTACTCTTTGCATGGTATATCTTTTTCTGTTCTTTTACTTCCAACCTCTTTGTGTCCTTGAATTCTAAAGTGTGTCTCTTCTAGATGGTATATAGTTGCATCATGTGCTTTTAAAACTTCATTCTGCCACTCTGTGCCTTTTAACTGGAGTGTTTAATCTTTTACATTCACTTTAACGACTAGGTAGTATTCACATCTGCCATTTTGCTATTTGTTTCCTGTATGATGCATCTTTTTTGTTTCTCTATTCCTCCATTATTGTCTTATTTTGTGTTAAATAGGTATTATCTAGTGACCGTTCGAATTCTCTCATTTTTGCTTTTACCAAATTTTTTGAGTTTTATTTTTAAGGGGTTACCCTGGTGATTACAAAGAGCACCTTAACTTCTAACATTCTATTTTAGACTTATGCCAATTTAATTTGAATAGCATATAAAATTTTGCTCCTATAAAGCTCCTTTCCTTCCCTGCCCCCTCTTTTGTGCTCTTTTTATCACATGCATCACATATTTATACATTCTAAGCCCATCAATACAGTTTTATGATTATCACATTATAAAGGGGTTTCTGAAATCAGATAGGAGGAAAAAACATTATAAACATAAATGCAATTATACTGTCTTTTATGTTTACCTCTCTAGTTACTTTCACATAATTTTTCTGTGTATTTGCATGTCTCATAGGATTTTGTTGAAAACTGGACATTCTATATAGTATAATGTGGCGACTCAGAAATCAGATTCTGCCCCCTCTGCTAGATTTGTTTTTGTTGCTGTTTGTTTCATGAGTTTTCCAAACTAACCTTGTAAAATCTGTATTCTTTCTTGTGTGTGGCCACTGGAGTCTGTGGTTGGTTAGCTGAGTGGTCAGATAATGACTGCACTGATATTTCCTCCAATTCCTGGAACCAATTTGTCTCCAAGTCTTTGCTGATGGGCTCTGTGTGTGAGTGTGTGTGTGTGTGTGTGTGGGTGTGTGTGTGTCTGTGGGTGTGTGTGTGTGTGTTGGGGCACACCTTCACCTCTCAGCCAAGCAGTTCACAACTCTGCCTTAGCCTTCACTCCCTGCTTGGGCAGAGCTCCAAGTTTATCCAGAATTGAGAGCTCGACCTTTTTTTTTTTTTTTTTTTTTTTTGTCGTTTTTTCGTGACCGGCACTCAGCCAGTGAGTGCACCGGTCATTCCTATATAAGATCCGAACCCGCGGCGGGAGCGTCGTCGCGCTCCCAGCGCAGCACTCTACCAAGTGCGCCAAGGGCCTTCTCAGCTCTTTTCTGAGCAGGAGCCCAGCTTTATGTGTGTTCCTGGCTTTCTAGATTCCCAGGAATGTGTCAGAGCTTTTCAAAGCTTCCAGTGGACATCTCATTCCCCAGCTTTTCCCTTTAAGCTTTTAGGTTAGCCTGTTGTTTGTCTCAACTATTATCCAAAGCCTGAGGTGGTCACAATGTTAAACAATTGCCTCTGACTGGTTTTTGGCACCCCTCACCCAGCCCCCAGAGAAAGGCTGTTTGCACCAGGTGAGCTCTGACTCAGGTCACGTAAAGATAGCCTGCGGGTGGGCTTATCTGGGGAACCACCAGACAGATCAGATAATGACGATTGTTTCAGAATGGGGCTTTGAAGGAGCTCCAAACCTGTTCTACCCCTTCCAGTGGCTGCTAGGCTCCTGGTTTTCACCCCGATAGCAGGCTGCTTGTTTCCAAGGCTACTGCAGAGTTGGGGAGAAGGGGCTAGGAAGAAAAAAAGTTAACATGCTACAAAGCTCACTGTCCCCACTAAGATTTAGCTAATGATGCCAGCAGTTTTGTCCCGTGGGCCCCACTGTGAGAAAAACTGGTTGGAGATGAGGTACATGAATGGGGAATAGAGTGAGGCTAACCGTCCTCTGCTAGGAAATCAACTCACTCAACTGGCCTCCTTTTTCTTCTTTATTCAATCTGATCACTGAGCCAGTGGATGTATGAGAAAGAGGGGCATTTTCTGACTTTGTTGGATAGTTGAAGGTGAGCCTGCCCCAAGGCACCTCTCAGTGTCCTTTCAAACCAGTGCTTGTAATGGAAAATACTTTTCCTAAGTACAGTCTCATTTGAAGCCCTGCTTGGCAGTGGGATGGGAAGAAGTAGACCAGAAAATGTGGACAGAATTCTCCTTCCCGAGGGCCAATTACACAGTTTGTGTCAAACAAGTAGGTGTGGGAATTGCCCTCCCAAGGTCCTAGGAGTTCCTGAAGCTTCTCCGTTTTCATTCTTCCAACAGTGCTGCTGGCGTCTTCTCACTGCCTTAACCCTGCCTTACTACCACAGCCTCTGCACTCCTGCTCTCATGGGTCAAGGCTCCAGGGAGTCCCCTGAGCTCCTTGTAAGAAACTTCCTGGTGAGAGGTGAGTGAAAGGACAGCTGGTTCCTATGGGTGGCACCAAGGCCAGGTTGGGATACTAGGTACATACTTAGCTACGAAGATTTGAGTCTTGGCAGTTTGCTTTCCCTGGGCTCAAAAGAACTTCTGCTCCCCGTTGCCCCCCGGGCGGATGGAAGAACTCCCATTCCCATTTCCCTTGGTTTCCAGGCCTGTTCCCAAGATGCTGCCTCTTGTGCCTTATGAAAAAACGTGAGGGCTTGAGGTCCCTGGGCCTGGAGAGAGGTGCCACGACTCACTGGACACTAGGTAACGAGGGAATTGTAGGGAGCTGTGGCCAACCGAGCATGAGGAAGAGAGTGACAGAAGGCACAGGGGAGCCACAGGATTTCTGATGCTGGTTAAACAAGGAGACCTGGCCTGGGGACCAAAGCTGTTGTCCAAGGTGGGCATGGGCTCACACAGAGCACAGCAGAGACAGCTTCCGTTCCGTCCATTCCATCAGTCCATGCCATACACGCGCACTGCTTGCCTAGCATCAGCCAAGACCTGGCTAAGAGTGGAGGTGCCAGAGAGCTCATGGCCACTTGCAGGGGTAAGAGGAGACAGGATGAGATATCTACAGGTGAGACGTGACCTGGGCAGGAAGGGACAGAAGTCTGGAGGCATCTGGGAGCAGACAGGCAGGCAAAGCTGGATGCTGTATCAATGCTGCACACCTCCAGTTTTACAGTGTACATTAGTGTGCAAGTGTGCGTGTGCTCACACGTGTATGATGTGTGCACATTTAGCACACGCAGCTAGAGCTGCGTGTGTGTGTGTGAGTGCCTGCATGTGTAGAGCTCACGCTCTCAGTAAACCTGGCCCGTGCAGCAGACTGGAGTCTGTTGCGTGCCCGCAGCTCCTAGGGGAGTCTTCAAACGCACGGAGGACTTTGTGTGTGTACAGGAGAAAGTGACCCCCGTCCAGGGAAGGCGGACTGCTCTTCATCCCAGTGGCCAGTGGAGGAGCTGGAGAGGGACTTGGCATATATTAGAGTAGGATGGCGGCCTTGTCCCAAAGAGACTGCAGGAGGGAGACTTATAGGTGGGGCAGGGGCTCCAAGAAGGGGAGACTATGGGCGTGAGCATGAGCTCCAGAAGGAAGCAAAAGAAGCCTCCTGGGCAGGGGCTGTAACCCGCAGCAGGAATGCCCACTGGCACAGGCCTTCCTTTCCTCAGGGACTGAGGACTGAGCCAAACCGCTTTCCTGGCAGAGGAGCAGGGCAGAGTTGCCACCGTGGAGAGAAGCCCATGTGCATGTCGTGGGCAGCTGAGCGGGCCCTGGTCACCCTGTGGCACATTTTGGGGAGCTTTGGGGTCGGTCCCTTAAGCCAGGCCTCAGTGCAGAGGCAGCCCTCTGCTCCCCATGCAACCAGAAGAACTGTGCTTTCCAGAAGGCCCTGAAGGAGGGACCCCGGCCAGGAAGGTATGCCAAGACCACGCCTCTAGGTCCCTGATGGAAAGAGCAAGGTGGAATGGAGAGGGGTGAAGAGGCTGTGGCAAAACGGGACACGAGTCTGGGAAGTGCCCAGACAGGGGAGGTGGCACCCCACACGGTCACCGGTGTCCAAGGCCCAGCCCTCTGGTGTACCGGGTGACAATTCCATCCTGGGTGCTCCCGTAGGACAGGTAGGGCCCGGAAGTGTTGGCCCCACATCCCTGACCTCCTGTCCCCAGGGCTGGGCCATGTGCAGAGACCAGAGGTACGGACAGGGTGGGCTCGGCCCAGAGACGCCCGAGTCCCTCCTAGAACCTGATGACAGGGCACTGTTGGTCAGCAAGCTGGTCACGTGTGGCATTGGCCATACCAGCAGGGCACAGCCTTCCAGGCCAGAAGGGGCACAGTCTTCCAGGCCCATGGGCACGCTTGGGGCAGGACAGGCTTGGTGGGAACCAGTCACCACGGGGCCTCAAGGGGTCTCCAGGGGCAGGCAGCAGGGCCTATCTGCACAGGAGCCCACAGTGCGACACAAGCTAAGGGGTGGGCCGTTCTGGATCCCCAAGGTTTTCGTGGCCCATATGGTCTTGGGAGTCGAGGCAGCGTGAGCTTGGAGGGAGCTGGCTGTGTGGGGGTTTCTCTCTGCAAGTACACTGGGTGGAGTCACGGGCTCATGACTAGGCAGCCTAAGGGTGCCCAGGGCTCCTGACAGGGATCTAGTTCTATAGGATCAGGGCCATATCCATATGATCTCATTTAAACTTCATTACCTCCTTAAAGGACCTATCTCCAAATACTGTCACATTGGCAGCCAGCGCTTCATATGAATTGGCGGGGGCAGGGAACAATTCAGCCCACAACCCCAGACAGAACATTTTCAATCTTTTAAAATTTTCTCCATATGCTAACTGTATTGGATTGAATTATGTCCCCCAAAAACTCATTGAAGCTTCATCTGTTCCCCCAAATTTTCTGTCTTAGAAACTTGGCCCCCACTGTGACTGTTAAGAGGGTGGAAAATCCTATTATGGGAATTGAAAGGTGGAGCCTTGAAGAGGTGATTGGATTAAAAATGGTGGTCAGGGATGTGGTTCTGAGGGCTTTCTAAGAAGAGAAGAGTCTTTCTCTGCTCCCTCTGCTTCCACTATCTTGCCATGGGAGACCCCTGGGTCACTGTCGCCACCATCGATGGACTTTGAATTTCCCAGCCTCAGATACTGCAAGCAAAACATTTCACTTTTCTTTTTTTTTTTTTATTTTTATTTTTTTTAAATTTTATTTTGTCAATATACATTGTAGCTGATTAATGCTCCCCATCACCAAAACCTCCCTCCCTTCTCCCTCCCCCCCTCCCCCCCAACAATGTCCTTTCTGTTTGCTTGTTGTATCAACTTCAAATAATTGTGGTTGTTATATCTTCTTCCCCCCCCCCGGTTTGTGTGTGTATGTGTGTATGTGTGTGTGTGAATTTATATATTAATTTTTAGCTCCCACCAATAAGTGAGAACATGTGGTATTTCTCTTTCTGTGCCTGACTTGTTTCACTTAATATAATTCTCTCGAGGTCCATCCATGTTGTTGCAAATGGCAGTATTTCATTCGTTTTTATAGCTGAGTAGTATTCCATTGTGTAGATGTACCACATTTTCCGTATCCACTCATCTGATGATGGGCATTTGGGCTGGTTCCAACTCTTGGCTATTGTAAAGAGTGCTGCGATGAACATTGGGGAACAGGTATACCTTCGACTTGATGATTTCCATTCCTCTGGGTATATTCCCAACAGTGGGATGGCTGGGTCGTATGGTAGATCTATTTGCAATTGTTTAAGGAACCTCCATACCATTTTCCATAGAGGCTGCACCATTTTGCAGTCCCACCAACAATGTATGAGAGTTCCTTTTTCTCCGCAGCCTCGCCAGCATTTATCGTTCATAGTCTTTTGGATTTTAGCCATCCTAACTGGGGTTAGATGGTATCTCAATGTGGTTTTGATTTGCATTTCCCGGATGCTGAGTGATGTTGAGCATTTTTTCATATGTCTGTTGGCCATTTGGATATCTTCCTTAGAGAAATGCCTACTTAGCTCTTTTGCCCATTTTTTAATTGGGTTGCTTGTTTTCTTCTTGTAAAGTTGTTTGAGTTCCTTATATATTCTGGATATTAATCCTTTGTCAGATGTATATTTTGCAAATATTTTCTCCCACTCTGTTGGTTGTCTTTTAACTCTGTTAATTGTTTCTTTTGCTGTGCAGAAGCTTTTTAGTTTGATATAATCCCATTTGTTTATTTTTCCTTTGGTTGCCCGTGCTTTTGGGGTCGTATTCATGAAGTCTGTGCCCAGTCCTATTTCCTGAAGTGTTTCCCCTATGTTTTCTTTAAGAAGTTTTATTGTCTCAGGGTGTATATTTAAATCCTTAATCCATTTTGAGTTGATTTTAGTATACGGTGAGAGGTATGGATCTAGTTTCATTCTCCTGCATATCGATATCCAGTTATCCCAGCACCACTTGCTGAAGAGGCAGTCCCTTCCCCAGTGAATAGGCTTGGTGCCTTTGTCAAAGATCAGATGGCAGTAAGTGTGAGGGTTGATTTCTGGATTCTCTATTCTATTCCATTGGTCAGTGTGTCTGTTTTTATGCCAGTACCATACTGTTTTGGTTATTATAGCTTTGTAGTATAGCTTAAAGTCAGGTAGTGTTATGCCTCCAGCTTTATTTTTTTTGCTGAGCATTGCTTTGGCTATTCGTGGTCTTTTATTGTTCCATATAAATGTCTGAATAGTTTTTTCCATTTCTGAGAAAAATGTCTTTGGAATTTTGATGGGGATTGCATTGAATTTGTATATTACTTTGGGTAGTATGGACATTTTCACTATGTTGATTCTTCCAATCCAAGAGCATGGAATATCTTTCCATCTTCTTGTATCCTCTCTAATTTCTCTCAGCAGTGGTTTGTAGTTCTCATTATAGAGATTTTTCACCTCCTTGGTTAACTCAATTCCTAAGTATTTTATTTTTTTGGTGGCTATTGTAAATGGGCAGGCTTTCTTGATTTCTCCTTCTGCATGTTCACTATTGGAGAAAAGAAATGCTACTGATTTTTGTGTGTTGATTTTGTATCCTGCTACTGTGCTGAAATCATTTATCAATTCCAAGAGTTTTTTTGTAGAGGTTTTAGGCTGTTCGATATGTAGGATCATGTCATCTGCAAACAGGGACAGTTTGACTTCATCTTTTCCAATCTGGATGCCCTTTATTTCCTTCTCTTCTCTGATTGCTCTGGCTAGTACTTCCAACACTATGTTGAATAGGAGTGGTGAGAGTGGGCATCCTTGTCTAGTGCCTGTTCTTAAAGGAAAAGCTTTCAGCTTTTCCCCATTCAGGATGATATTGGCAGTGGGTTTGGCATATATGGCTTTAATTATGTTGAGATACTTTCCCTCTATACCTAACTTATAGAGGGTCTTTGTCATGAATGAGTGCTGAACTTTATCAAATGCTTTTTCAGCATCTATAGAGATGATCATATGGTCCTTGTGTTTGAGTTTATTAATATGGTGTATCACATTTATTGATTTGCGTATGTTGAACCAACCTTGCATCCCTGGGATGAATCCCACTTGATCGTGATGAATAATTTTTCGTATGTGTTGCTGTATTCTGTTTGCTAGTATTTTCCTGAGGATTTTTGCATCTATATTCATCAAGGATATTGGCCTGTAGTTTTCTTTTTTGGTTATATCTTTACCTGGTTTTGGTATCAGGATGATGTTTGCTTCATAGAATGAGTTTGGGAGATTTGCGTCCGTTTCAATCTTTTGGAATAGTTTGTAAAGAATCGGTGTCAATTCCTCTTTGAATGTTTGGTAAAATTCTGCTGTGAATCCATCTGGTCCTGGGCTTTTCTTTGTTGGGAGCCTTCTGATAACAGCTTCAATCTCCTTTATTGTTATTGGTCTGTTCAAATTTTCTACGTCTTCATGGTTCAGTTTTGGGAGCTTGTGTGTGTCCAGAAATTTATCCATTTCCTCCAGATTTTCAAATTTGTTGGCGTATAGTTGTTTATAGTAGTCTCGAATGATTCCTTGTATTTCAGATGAATCAGTTGTAATATTGCCTTTTTCATTTCTAATTTTTGTTATTTGAGTCTTCTCTCTTCTTTTTTTTGTTAGCCATGCTAATGGTTTGTCAATTTTATTTATCTTTTCAAAAAACCAACTTTTTGATTCGTTGATCTTTTGAATTGTTTTTTGGTTTTCAATTTCATTCAGTTCTGCTCTGATCTTAATGATTTCTTTCCGTCTGCTAACTTTAGGATTGGATTGTTCTTGTTTTTCTAGTTCTTTAAGGTGAAGTGTTAGGTTGTTCACTTGCCATCTTTCCATTCTTCTGAAGTGAGCATTTAATGCAATAAATTTTCCCCTCAATACTGCTTTTGCAGTATCCCACAGGTTTTGGTATGATGTATCATTGTTTTCATTAGTTTCAATAAACTTTTTGATTTCCTGCTTGATTTCTTCTTGGACCCATATGTCATTAAGTAGAATGCTGTTTAATTTCCATGTGTTTGTATAGTTTCCAGAGTTTTGTTTGTTATTAATTTCTAGTTTTAATCCATTGTGGTCTGAGAAGATACATGGGATAATTCCAATTTTTTTGAATTTATTGAGACTTGATTTGTGACCTAATATGTGATCTATCTTGGAGAATGATCCATGTGCTGATGAGAAGAATGAATATTCTGAGGTTGTTGGGTGGAATGTTCTGTAGATATCTGCCAATTCCAATTGGTCTAGAGTCTTGTTTAGATCTTGTGTTTCTCTACTGATTCTGCCTAGATGATCTGTCTAATATTGACAGTGGAGTGTTCAGGTCCCCTGCTATTATGGTATTAGTGTCTATTTCCTTCTTTAGGTCTAATAGAGTTTGTTTTATAAATCTGGCTGCTCCAACATTGGGTGCGTACATATTTATGATTGTTATGTCTTCTTGATGGTTCAGTCCTTTTATCATTAAGTAGTGTCCCTCATTGTCTCTTTTTATGGTTTTTAGTTTAAAGTCTATTTTGTCAGATATAAGAATAGCCACTCCAGCTCGTTTTTCTTTTCTGTTTGCATGGTAAATCTTTTTTCATCCTTTCACTCTTAGTCTGTGTGAATCTTTATGGGTGAGGTGGGTCTCTTGTAGGCAGCATATAGTTGGGTCCTGCTTTTTGATCCAGTCAGCCAGTCTGTGTCTTTTAATTGGGGAATTTAAGCCTTTAACATTAAGAGTTGTTATTGAAAGGTGTTGATTTATTCTTAGCATTTTATTGGTTGTTTGGTTGTCTTAGGTGTCTTTTGTTCCTTGCTTTCTGATTTACTGTTTGGTTTCTTTGTTTGTTGGTTCCTTAGGTTGTAGATAGTGTTTTTGTTAGCTTGTTTTCTCTTCATGAATGCCATTTTTATTGTACTAGCGGGTTTAGATTTTTCTTAGGTTTTTATGGCAGTGGTAGTTATTTTTCAGGAACCAAACCCAGTACTCCCTTGAGGATTTCTTGTAAGGGTGGTCTTGTGGTAGTGAACTCCCGCAGTTTTTGTTTGTCTGAGAAATATACTATTTGCCCCTCATTTCGGAAGGATAGCCTTGCAGGGTAGAGTATTCTTGGCTGGCAACCTTTGTCTTTTAGTATTTTGAAAATATCATCCCATTCCTTTCTAGCTTTTAGGGTTTGTGATGAAAAGTCTGATGTTAACCTGATTGGGGCTCCCTTATAGGTGATTTGCCGCTTCTCTCTTGCAGCTTTTAAGATTCTCTCTTTGTCTCTGAGTTTTGCCAATTTGACTATGACATGTCTTGGAGAAGGCCTTTTTGGGTTGAATACGTTTGGAGATCGTTGAGCTTCCTGGATCTGAAGATCTGTGATTTTTCCTATACCTGGGAAGTTTTCTGCCACTATTTTGTTGAATATGTTTTCAATGGAATCTCCATTTTCCTCCCCTTCTGGAATACCCATGACTCGGATATTTGAGCGCTTGAGGTTGTCTGATATCTCTCTCAGATTTTCTTCCATGTCCTTGATTCTTTTTTCTTTCTTTTTGTCTGCTTGTGTTATTTCAAACAGCCCATCTTCAAGTTCAGAGGTTCTCTCTTCAACTTCGACAAGCCTGCTGGTTAAACTCTCCGTTGTGTTTTTTATTTCGCTGAATAACTTCTTCAGTTCAGCAAGTTCTGCTACATTTTTTTTCAGGACATTGATTTCCTTGTATATTTCCTCTTTCAGATCCTGTATACTTTTCCTCATTTCATCATGATGTCTAGCTGAGTTTTCTTGTATCTCATTCAGTTTCCTTAGAATTATCACTCGAAATTCCTTGTCAGTTATTTCAAGGGCTTCTTGTTCTATAGGATCTAGAGTATGAGATTTATTAACTTTTGGTGGTGTACTTTCTTGATTTTTTGTATTTCTGGTGTCTTTTTTTTGGTGTTTATTCATTGTGGCAGGGGGTTTCACAGTCCACCGGTTTAAGACTAATGACTAACTAGGATGTTGCTGTGGTTGCCAATTTGGTATGGCTCCTGCCGTGACTGCTCAGTTGGCCTCTAGTGTCTTGTGTGTGTGGTTGCCTCGGGGCTTGGGCTTCTCCGGGGATCCACCTTTCTGGTCAGCTTGTACTCTGCTGGGCTGGTGGATCACGTACCACAGGGTGTGTGATCTCTGTTGAGCTTTCACTTTCTGTACAGGACTTCTCCCCGTTCCGTGTGCTCTGGCCCAGGCTGTTAGATCGTGCAGTGGCGACCCCACCGGGTGTATGGTTTCTGTCGAGTCTCCGCCTCCCTGGCCGCCCGTCTCCCCCCTCTGTGCACACTGTGCTGGGTTGGGGCGTGTCTTCTGCACCCCTCGTCTATCAGCTGGGCCTTCAAGACCCTGCTCAGCACCGCCTCGCCCAGGAAGTCTACCAGGTTTCTGCTAGGCACAGACGACCGGTCTCTCTGGGTGCCTTTGTAGCACTGTGTAGATCTTTCTCGGGTCTTGTTCACCTTTGTATCCCCCCGGTATAAACCGAGTCTAGTGCCCGCCTGCAGCCTGCTCTCCGGCAGGTTCAAGCGGACCTGGGAACTCTCCTACCACACTATTCCCAACCAGAAATTCGTTAGGCTTTTTTCCAAACTGGTGGTCGCAGAGATGGTATCTGCCTCCCAGTAACAGGAAGTTTACCGGGGCGGAGTCCAGGGTGTGGTGGAGTGACAGTCGGCCCGCCCGTACTTCCTAGCCCTCCCAACACTGGTCGGGACGCCCCACACCCCCAGCCCTGCCAGAGAACCGCGGAGGGAGTGGGAGAGGAGGCCGGCCCGCAGGGTCCGGAAAGCCCCGCGCCAGGCCAAGCAAATGGGCTCAGTGATGGCCGAGCAGGGCGGAGCTGCCCGCACCTGGGAAAATGGAAGCAGCACCGGGGCAGTGAGTGGCCTGGTGGTGCAGGCGGGAGCCGCGTGGGCATCCACCCCCAGAACAGAGCTGTGCCAGGGATCACTCACAGTGCTGTGCCAGGTCGGGCGCTCGCTCTGTCTCTGGTTTGTTGCCTTCCGTGTTCTCGGCGCTGCCGCCTCGGGCTGTTCAGTCGCGGCGCCGCTCGGGCGCTCCCAGGAGTCTTCTTTAATGCCGGCCTGAAACCTCGAATCCTGGATAGGGCAGCTGGCTGCCTTCAGTGCGGCCCCAGCCTCCGGGATCCTGGCTGCATCCACCGCAGCCCTGGCGCCGTGTTCCCTGTTTCAAGACTCACTTTTGCAGCTAAGAATCAGTTCTTTTCCTGCTCCACACTTCAAAGCTGTTGCCTGTAAATGAGGCAGTCTCTCCTGCCGGGGGCAAAGTGGCGTTGAGCCCCCACGACCGGCCAGCAGCAGCAGTCCTCCCTTAAGAGATGGCCAGAGGAAGGTCCACAAGTTTCCCGGCTGCCTGAGACCCAGTGGCCACCTTTTCCACCTCAGCTACTCCGCGCCAGCCGCCGCAGCCGCCGCCATCTTGAAACTCAGCTCACTTTTCTTTATACTGTCCACTTCCAGGTAATTTGGTCTAAGCCACAGAGCAGACTAATACACTAACCTACATCATATCTCAATGCTGTTTCACTTCCTTTTTCATTTCCCATATAGATGAACAGCAATTCATCTGACACTTGTCCAGTGGTATCTCCTCTTCTGAAAACCATCCATTCGTCTCCTTTGTCTCTTTTGTAATTGGGATATTCGTATTTTGTTTACTGATTGGCGAGTGCTCTTTGTATGTTAATGATATGAAATATTTGTCATAATCTGATAATACTTTCCGTCTTCATTGTTTCATTTTATCTTTGTTCATGGTCCTTTTCTATATAGCATTTTAAAAAATTTAAATATATTTAGGTGATCGATTTTTTATTCTTATTTCTGGATTTTGTGCCGTATCGATGGATGATTGCATAAGGAAACTGTGGTATATATAAACCATGGAGCACCAATCTGCCATTAAAACGAATGAAATACTCCCATTTTCAACAACATGGATGAACCCAGGGAAACTTATTTTGAGTGAATTAAGCAATGTAGAGGGATAAATACCGCGTGTGCTCACCCATATGTGGGAGCTAAGAGAGAAAGAAGGAAGGAAAGAAAGACCACGGTAGTGCATTGGACTTACAGAGGGAGAGAACATTCCTTGGGCTGCAAAGTGTTGTGGGGGAGAAGGGGGGAGCGGGAGGGAGGTTGAGGATAATTGGGTGGGGGACATGGGATACAAATTCAGTTTCTGGTAACAGGTATACAGCCAGTATGAATCTAGTCCCCATATCATGGGCACGAGGGGTGACAATCAGCTTTGTATCTCATGAATAATCATAACCAATAAAAAGTTTAAATACATTTAAGTGTTCTATTTTTTTTCATTATTTCTGGATTTTGTGCCCTATGGAAGGCCTTACCCACTATAAAATTATAAAATTTGTCCCTCATAACATCTGCTTTAAACTTTAAACATTTAATCAACTAGGAATTTATTTTGGTTTGAAAAACGACATTGATATAACTTTGTTGCCCCTCAAAGGTTATTCAGGTGTCCCAACATCATTTATTGAATAATTCCTATTTCCCCACTGAATTGAAATGTAATCTTCACCAAATTGTAAATCTTCTTCTGGTTTTATTCTCGTAATTTTCTTCTTCCAGCTAACTTACGTTGGATGGTCTCTCTGAGGAAATGTCCTGAACTGCGGGATATAGTAGGTACAGTTAGGAACAGTCTGCAGGGGATAGGGCAAGGAAAGAGAGAGACAGACAGAAAGAGAGAGAAAGACAGACAGAGAGAGAGAAACAGACACACAGAGAGAGATCTGATAGCTCAGCTCCGGTTTCCTTCCCAAGGATGAGAAAGTGTTCATTTCCTTCATGGTCCCTGAAATCCGGGGAACAGAGGAGGACTTTGGAGGACATTACAGGGACGCCACCACTTAGTTCAGACTATGGGAAATGCTATAGGAGGAATGACCGATTTTTTTTTTAAACAAAATAAAAGGAAAGGCGGAAAAAGAAAGGAGAACCTTTTATAAAATTAAAATACTTAAGAGACATATCAACCCAATGCAATGTGAAGATACTGTGTGGGTCCTGATTCAGACAAATATTTCAGTGACAATTAAGGAAATGAACACTTACTGGGTATATGATGACAGGAAGGGGTCAGTGTTAATATTTTACAAGGGAAAGTGGTATTTTCATTATATTCTTTCAAAAGAAACTCATTTTCTCTTCGAGATACAAACTGGAGTATTTTTGGATAAAATCATGTGATGCGTTATAAAGTGAGTTGTGAGAACAGTCACATTTCTTCTATTCTCTGTAAGAGTTTGTATAACATTAGGAACATTTGCCCTTTGAATGCTTGGTAAAATTCTTTGTCCTTAATGGATTTCATCCAGGTGAGGGAAGATTTTAAACCACTGGTTTCATTTTCTCCAAGTACACAGGTGTATTCAAGTCTCACATTTCTTGAGTCAGTTATATTTCCTAGCACAATGTCTGGTTAAACACTTTTATAATTTATTGAAATAAAATTATCTTGTCATTTTTAAATGTCTGCAATAGCCCCATGTATGGAATCACCCCACAGGGGAACTGTCAGGCTTATGGGCTGCTATAACCGAATACCACAGACTGGATAGCTCATGAACAACAGAAATTACTTCTTCCAGTTCTGGAGGCTGGGGAATTCAAGATAAAGATGGCAGCCAATTCAGTGCCTGGTGTGGACAGTTGGCGCCTTCTAGCTGCGTTCTCACATGGAGTCTGTCTTTTCTAAGGACACTAATCCCATCCACGGGGGCTCTGATGTCATGATCCAACCACCGCCCAAAAGCCCCACCTTCCAATATCGTCACATTGGTGATTTGGTTTAAACATATAAATTTTAGGGTGTCACAAATATTCAGGCCATAGCAGGGACTGGGAGAAGGTGGATTATATTGGGGTCTTTCCATTCTGCAGAGGGTAGCAAGTTTTTCTCTCTGGAATAGGCATGTTTTCGTGTCTATGTACTTTCTCTTCACAGCATCCCATTCTTCCAGCTCTTTAAATGGTTTTGGAAGCCACCGGTTCCGTGTGTTAAAGTCGCTATACAAGACCAGCCAGAGAGGTTGAAGTTACCTGCAGATATCCCTGACGGATCCATGAAGGTGTCCTCACGTGGTTCTGAGATGCCTCTCCATCTCTACCCTTGGAGTGTTGGTCAGGGCACAGCAGGAAACAGATGGCACTTTCTAACAGCTTTAACTGAAGAGCATTTAGTAGAAGGGCTGGCTAGAGAGCCGCGAGTTAGAGAGAGGCACTGATCAGTGTTGGGGAGCTAGAGCTGGCTCAGATGGGGTTCCCGAGAGCTGACTGGGAAAATGTCAGAAATCTGGGAGCTGGCTGTTCATTGCTGTCCTTAGTAAAACTTCAATTGCATACACTTCTACTTAGATTGCACTAAAAAGGTGATAAACATAAAACCTGATGGTTTTCTATTTATTTTAGCACATTTGACTGACATCTATACTCTTTGGGATCTTTAGGTGTCTATTGATTCGGCCTGTGGTGCAAATACTATGCCATGGCGTGTGACCTGGCACTGAGAGAGTAAAGGACAAACTACCTACACACAGAAAGGGCTCTGACGTGACCTTTGCTGTGAGTCCTTCCCTTCAGGCCATGAACTTGCACTGGCTCCCCACTGCCTACAATATCCAGCCCAAGCCCCTTCGGCTGTCCCTCCGCATGGGAGAGCCGGTCCCTGGCAGCTTCTGCTGTCACCGCCTGTCGTGCGCACCCACTGTGCACTGAGCCCTAGCGAGCCTGCTGTGTTCGGCAGGTCCTATCCCCAGCGCAGCTGTGACTCGTCCCTTCTTGTCATCGTGGGGCATCCCAACCCCCCTTAGTCTGCACCTCCCTAAGATACTGTGTGGTCTGCACATCGTCCAGGTTCCCCCTGGACTGACGGCGGGAACGCACGGGGGCCCTCGGCCTGACATACAGGGAAGAGGAGTTCAGGGCCGGCTGGTGCTATGTGAGCTGGTCCAGGCCGGCCTCGGCACAGCCTCACGGCCGGTTTGGTGGGAACTCAGCACCTTCTAGGAGGCCTACCTTCGGGCCTCTTTGCAGGGACGCTCTGGGGAGTCCGGATCGTGGCAGGCACCAAGAGGTGGGGCCTCGCCAGGAGCCTCTGTCTCTCCAGGGCCCACGGGGTCTCCCAGGGGCCCGTGGACAGCAGGGCGGTCTCGGCGGGAACACAGCGCAGGCCTGGCGCCTCACGGGCGGGCGGCCTGTGTGCGCAGGCGCAGTGCGCCTCCCGCGGTGCATTGTGGGCGAAGGGGCGGAGCTCTGTGCAGTAGCTGCATTCTGTCAGCAGCGCTCAGGGGAAAGCGGCGGGTGGAGCAGCCATGCAGGCCGCAGATGACGGGGCAGAGGGTGCGGCAGGTGGTGCTGAAAGCCAGGGTGGCTCCAGAAGCCCTGATGGAGAGGGGAGCCCCAGCGGCCCTGATGGCCAGGGTGGCCCGGGAGCTGTCTGTGGTGCGGGCACGGCAGTCGTCGGCCTTCCAGGCATCCTCGATGTCCCGCAGGCCCCACCTGAAGAACAGCGAGGTGGAAATCACGCACCTGCGGCTGGATGGCCAGGAACCCAGCTCCATGAATTGTATCCTTTATGGGGAACCCATTACGGCCGGGGACGGCAGGGGAAAGCGGGGAGGCATAAAGGGTGGGCGGAGCGCGGTGGGGTGTTGCAGAAAGGGGAACAAGACAGGGAGCAGGGACACTTGGAAGGCAGAGGCCAGTGGGGGACATGGAAGGCTGCAGGGTTAGGCTGAGGAGATGCACGGGGAGAGGATCCGGACCCGAGTGTGCAGGGAGCTGCCTGGGACTATGGCGGGCCGAGAGGGTCAAGGAGGCCCGAGGCACAGGCAGAGTCCTTAGTGGATGGAGCCTTAACCGTTTCTCCTGCAGCACCCTCAGGGTCCCTTTCCTGTCTGCCTATGAGGCGGAGGTTGCCCGCCAATACCTGACAGTTTATGAGAAATCCGAGCTACGGGCGCTTCGTCAGGAGCGCACAGTGCATGGCAGCGTCCTGGTTGTGTCAGTTCTACAAGGGGCCGGTGTGGGGAGGTGTGGGGACCGGTGGTCAGGTGTTCAGAGGGAGGGTCATTTTAATGGAGACACCTAAGTGTTAGGTGTAAAGAGAGGTGTGGGGTGCCTGGCATAGGCAAGAGTTTCCCACGGTTAACTTAATTTTCGTTTTCTTTCCCTTTTAGTATATGGACTTCTCCAGACCCCGGCGTCCTCCGAGATTCCGTAATCTCCTTTCTTGACCTGCTTTCCTGGGTGGTGCAGACCATTCATGCCTTTGGGTCCCAGTTTATCCCTAAATCTCTGCTGGAACGATGGCACTGAAGCCCAGGCTACTGTCTCATGCCAGCCAACGCTCCTTCCCCAGGGCTTTGATTCCTGCGTTCATGGCCACTTTTCTCTTGAATTCTAATTTTTTGCCTCTACTGGTTCTTGGGTGCTCGGGGCCCACTTGTTTTGTTTCCCTGTTGCTGGAGGAGGGAGATGAGTAAATGTTTGTTACTGTAGAAAATAAAAGTGACCTATGAATCTGTGTCTGAGCTTCTTTTCAGCTACAGCAGCTCCCAATTTTCTAGTTTTTTCCTCGAGTTGAGGGTAAGTTCTGGAATTCACATACTCAAGTAGTGCAAAGTAATTGAAGGCAATTTAGGAAATGAAAGAAAATGGAAGTCAACTGTGTCCTGCCTACTGTCAACATTTTGGACTCCGTTCTTAACTTTACAGTTGTATGTATATAGCAAAGCTATAACAGTGACATGAAGGTACAACTTACTTTGTAAGTTTTGCATTACCTTTTTCCTGAACTTTTTTCAATTAAAGTGTGAGTTTTTGCTCTTTCCAAAATCCTCTTAAGAAGTTATTGCACATGATCTTCAGTACACAATGACTCCCCAGGAGGTGTGGCCTCCCACCACAATTCTGGTTTCCCGACATCCCTGTCAACGTTGGGTTGACCTTCTGCTGAAATGAATAATTATTTTGAGTGCGAAGAGACAACAGAACAGAACAACACTAGGACAGGAATTTTGTGGGTCACTTGCCTTATTTCGGATCAGTGAACAAAAGTGCTGGGACGATTGGGTAAATGATTGGGTAAGGGCAGTTAGGTCTCTAAAATATCCTGTACCCTTGCTAAACTCACTTATATAGTTCAAGTCACACTTTTGCAGATTCCATTAGAGTTTGTACACGGACAGTCATGTCTTCAGATAAAGAGTTTTGCTTCTTCCTTTCCAGTCTGGATGCCTGATTTAATGATTGACTTCTCTCGTTGTAGCTTGGGTATGCTGAATATTTGCACGCTGGGTGATTTTCCATTGGATAACAGACATCGTGTATTTTACCTTGGGTGGGTGCTGTATATTTTTGTATATCTAAACATGTTCATGAGTTCTCTTCTTTAATTTGCCATCAAATTACCTGGAAACACTTTGATTCTTTACATCCTTGCTTTTAAGATCTGCTAGGTGGGACCACAGCAGCTCATGGTGTAGGATTAATTTTTCCACACTACTGAGGCAAGATTCTTCTGAGTGTCCTACCAGACACCTCCTGAATTAGGAGATTGTTTTCATTCCTGGGGTGGGGACAAGTGCTTTTCCTGGCCCTCGTTGAACACTGAGTATAGTTACCTTTAATCCTTTCTAGTGGTCCTTTCCCAAGCCCGGGGTAGTTTCCTCACATGGGTGTGCTCTTCAGTGGTCTGCCGAACACTTGTGGGAGATCCTCTGGAGATATCCAGGGTTTATTCTGGGTTTAGGGACTGGACTTCAGTCTGGTTGTCCTTTGTCACCCGGCAAAGGCCAGAATCCATCAGCCACCTTGGCCTCACAAATGGACTGCTGACGCTGTTGGGCTGCCGGGCTGCCTTAAAACTCAAGTCAGGTTGTGTCACTGCTCTGTTCACAACCCTCCAGTGGGCTCCCTCTCACTCAGGCTCAAAGCCAAAGCCCTTACAGTGAGTGGCCTATGAAGTTCAGCGTTAGCCGGCCCATTTCCTCTCTGGCCTCATCCACTCCTGCTCTCCCCCTTGCATTCTCTCATCCAGCTACACTGGCCGCCTCCCCCTTTCTGAATCACATCAGGCCCGCTCCTGCCTCAGGGCCTTCGTCCTGGCTCTTTCCTGTCTGAAACTTTTAGCCCGGCTTCCACGTGGCTAACTTCCTGACTTCCTCACGTCTTTCTCAAATATTACCCCCTGTGGGATGCTTTCCTAGCCATCCTATTTTTAAAAAAAAAATTTTATAAACAATAAAAATTTATTTCTCACAGTTCTGGAGGCTGGGAAGTCCCAGATCAACGTGCCAGCAGGTCAGGTGTCTGGTGAAGGCTTCCTCTCTGCTTCGAAGACAGCACCTTCTTGCTGTGTCCTCATATGGCGGAGGGAGTGAAAGAGCTTACTTGAGCCTCTTTTTTTTTCTTCTAAATTTTATTTTATTTTGTCAATATACAATGTGGTTGATTATTGTGGCCCATTACCGAAACCTCCCTCCCAACAATGTCCTTTCTGTTTGCTTGTATCAACTTCAAGGAATTGTAATTGTTGTCTCTTCTTCCATACCTCCCACAGGTTGTTTGTGTATTTATTTATTTATTTTTAGCTCCCACAAATAAGTGAGAACCTGTGGTATTTCTCTTTTTCTGCCTGACTTGTTTCACTTAATATAATTCTCTCTAGGTCCATCCTTGTTGCTGCAAATGGCAGTATTTCATTCTTTTATATATTATATATCTGAGTAGTATTCCATTGCGTAGATGTACCACATTTTCCGTATCCGCTCATCTGATGGACATTTTGGCTGGTTCCAACTCTCATCTATTGTAAAGAGTGCTGCGATGAATACTGGGGAACAGGTATCCCTTCGACTTGATGATTTCCATTCCTCTGTTTATATTCCCAGCAGTGGGATAGCTGGGTCATATGGTAGATCTATCTGCACTTGTTTGAGGAACCTCCATACCATTTTCCATAGAGGCTGCACCATTTTGCAGTTCCACCAACAATGCATTAGAGTTCCTTTTTCTCCGCAACCTCACCAGCATTTGTCGTTCACAGTCTTTTGGATATTAGCCATCCTAACTTGGGTGAGATGGTATCTCAGTGTTGTTTTGATTTGCATTTCCTGAATGCTGAGTAATGTTGAGCATTTATTCAGATGTCTGTTGGCCATTCGTATATCTTCCTCTGAGAAATGCCTATTTAGCTCTTTTGCCCATTTTTTAATGGGGCTGCTTTCTTTTTTCTTGCAAAGTTGTTTCAGTTCCTTGTATATTCTGGATATTAATCCTTGGTCAGATGTATATTTTGGAAATATTTTCTCCTACTCTGTTGGTTGTCTTTTAACTCTGTTGTTTCTTTTGCTGTGCAGATATAATCCCATTTGTTTATTTTTCGTTTGGTTGCCTGTGCTTTTGGGGTCATATTCATGAAGTCTGTGTCCAGTCCTACTTCCTGAAGTGTTTCTCCTATGTTTTCTTTAGGAAGTTTTATTGTTTCAGGGTGTATATTTAATTGTTTAATCTGTTTAAAGTTGATTTTAGTATATGGCGAGAGGTATGGGTATAGTTTCATTCTCCTGCATATGGATATCCAGTTCTCCTAGCACCATTTGCTGAATAGGCAGTCTCTTCCCCAGTGTATAGGCTTGGTGCCTTTGTCGAAGACCAGATGGCTGTAGGTGTGTGGGTTGATTTCTGGATTCTCTCTTCTATTCCATTGATCAGTGTGTCTGTTTTTATGCCAGTAAAATGCTGTTTTGGTTACTATAGCTTTGTAGTATAGGTTAAGTCAGGTAGTGTTATGCCTCCAGCTTTATTTCTTTTGCTCAGCATTGCTTTGGCTATGCATTAGTCACCCTATGTTAAATTGCATCCCATCTCTCCTGTTCCTTGCATTACTTCTCACCCCTGTGGCTCCTAGAACAGTGCCTGAGTGGTGCATAGCAGCTCCAGACAAACTTACTACTAATCAGACCATGACCTCTCTCTCTCACCTGGGTCTCTTCAAGTGCCGTACTTGTGGCCCAGAGCACTCCTGGCCTGTCCTGCCTTCCCTTCTTCTCCCTGCTTTATCAGATTGGGATGTAAGATTGGTAGGTGCATTACCATGGAGATACAACCAGTAGAGTAATAAGATGCCAGATTTGAAGGAGTTGGGTGCAATTGAAAGCACCAGAGGGTTTAACACCGTGTGATGATAATAACCCACCTAGTATTCTAAGAGGATCTCCTTGCCTCCCATGCTGAAAGTAGGCTGAATGGTGCAAGGCCAGGAGTGGGGCAACTGGCACCTTAGATCAGCGTAGCGGCAGTGGAGGGTGGGAGAAGGAAGTAGATTCTGAATATTTCTTGAAAGTAGAGCCACCAGGAGCTGCTGATGGATTGACCATGGCCTGGACCTCCTCAAATCCTCAGGAACCCTGCAATGAGTTGCCCTTTCTCTCATAATGGGATTTCAGCTCATCCGGTGTTCAATGGGTCGCCCACTGGCCCCAAAGACAAAGCACCACAACGACTCCACTTTCCCAGCATTTAATTAGGAAAAAAACATTACACAGACAAAGAAAAGCTCATGCAGCAAAAGAGAAGAGACTTGGGGGACCAGGACCAGGAGACGGAGCCAGATTCCTCAGAGGAGGCAGAAGACATGAAGCAGGAAGACACTGCCCCCTCGGCCCCTCAGGGCGGGCACAGGATGGGGCAGCTGAGGTCGAGGGGGTTCAGGGCGAGTGCAGACACCACTGAGGACGTTTTGTAGTAGAGCCAGGAGAGGAGAGTTCTAGAGCCCCCAGGTTGAGGTCAGGCCCCAGCCAGGTCCCGGCACAAGCCTGGTTGTGTTTCTCCTGGTGCTCAGAGAGAATAGGGTCCCCAGAGAACGTAGGGTCTTACTCTCAAGACTTTTGGAGAAGGACACTGTGGCCTGTGCTGCTCTGATAGGGGCTCTCCTCAAACTGATGTCTAGTCATTCTTAGTGCATTAAACGAGACGCTATTCACACGTGTTATAACAAGTTAGCACAAGTTCATTTTGGTGAAAAAACAATTTCAAATCCATGCATAGTTTTTTCATAATATGCATTTCCGTGAACTTTTTGAAGACCCTCATATTCATATGTAAACACAATATTTTATTTATTGTTCTTATTGAATCATAATTGACCATACGTATCTCTGGGATTCAATGCTGAATGTGTTCATCAAATCCGTATTACTGGTACGTATATTGTTTCAAATTGTACTTATTCTTTATGCCCCTTGTCCAATCTCTCCCCATTCCCTACTCCCACCCCCTCCCGCCACTGATAACCCTAGATTTCTTCTCTCCATCTGAAAGAGCAATGGTCACTCTGTTGACCTGTTTCCCAGATGATCTGTGTAGTGGTGAGAGGTGTGCTCAGGTCCCCCAATACTATCACAGAGCAGATGCCTCTTCTGTCACTCTGGAATGGGCTTTGTGGAGAGGGACATCCTCTTCCTTTCCCTGGTCTCTGCTAGTGACTCTCCCCATGTTAATGCACTCAAGTGGCTGGCAGACCATCCGTGTCATGGCTGTGACTTCCAGCCACCTTCACAGAAGCCGTGGCCACTGTGGTGGCTGTGGTCGTCCACCCACATGGAGGTGATGTTTTTGGCATGCTCCTTGGCACTGGAGTGTGCTTGGTTGTGAATGGGTCATCCAGTCCCCGGCTCCATGCCCCAGTCCCCCAGCTGGGCACCGAGGAGCTGTCAGTGTGCCTGGTCATGGGTGGAGGTCCATCCCTGGCTTCATGCCTTACATCCTGTGGCGGCTGGAGGCGCTGGTGCTGTTCCTGGGTCAGAACTATTTTTTTGTCCTTTGCTTACTTCTAAAATGGGAGAACTTCCTGTAGGAACCAGTACTTGAACTCTGTGGTTGAGCTAAACTGCTGCTTTGCTGCTGTTTCCCTAGGGAAGGCTTTTTGTGCAGCTCAGGGTTTAATGGTTGACCTGATAGGTAATTCCAGCTCTCTAGAGACCCGGTGGATCTGGGTTGTGTAGAAGCTCTGATCTGGGCCTGAATCTTTTCATCAAACTGCACCCCATGCAATTCTGCATTCTGCTCTGAGTGGTCCTGCAGCGATTGGGGGGCGGGTCAGCTGTGTCCCAGTGTTTTCCCAGTGGGCACGTCTCCCCCACCACCCGTGCTGCAAACACTTCCCATGAAATGGGCCCTGTGTCAGTCCTTTGCACTGATTCACTGGGTTCTGAATGGCTCCTTTTCTTCAGTTGTTATGCCTCCTTGCTCCTGTGGGAGCCCATGGAAACCCTATTAGTGGTCTTGCTGTCCTGAGGGCCACAAAGGCCCTCTTTTCCCCTGCCATCTCCAAGCCTCTCCATCTGAAGGGCACAGGTGCAGCTTCTGCCATCTTCCACTCCATGTGCTCAGCAGCTCCAGCCTTGAAGAGGCCACCGCATGAAATGCGCCGAGCAGTTTTTCTTTCTCTCATCATGGCTTCTCCCACCTTCATGAAATCTGTAGGTCTCTCCTCCTCTTCCCCTGGGCTACAGTGGCCCCATCTTGACTGTCATTACATTTTTATAGTTGAAGATTTGTTCATTTTTAGGAGAGAGTGATGCTGGGGACCATCCATTCCACCGTCTTGACTGGAATTGTAACTGGTAAGGGGATCTTAACCCTTGGCTTGGTGTTATCAGCATCACACTCAACCAGTGAGTGAACCAGCCATTCCTATATAGAATCCGAATCCGTGGCCTTGGTGCTATCAGCACTGCACCCTCCTGAGTGAGCCACGGGCCGGCCCTGTAATCATAATATTTTAAAACCATGGTGAATTCTTTCAGCCTTCAGGAATATAAACCATCTGTTTCCTGTAGCTTCTCCTATCCCATGGCACATGTGTGTACACTGCTGCAGTGTGGCATTCCCACCTCAGATGGAGGAGCCTGTATGTTCCAAAATATTCTCTCGTTTTAAATTTCTTTTCTTCATTGTGCATGTTTATGGGGTACAGTTTCCTGTTTCAATAAACGCATGGGCTGTATAATGATCTAATCAGAATAGTGAGCATATCTATCACTTAAACATTGATCATTTCTTTGTGGTTATAACATCTGAGATCCTCTTTTCTGGCTGTCTTTAAATACACAATACAATGTTATTAGCTATGGTCAGCCTAGAGTTCCAGAGCTTCCTATCTAACTGTAACTTTGCAACTTTGTGCTAGTCTCCAACATTTCCCTGAACCTGCTCGTTGCTCCCTTTCCCCACTTCTGGGAACCACTATTTTACTCTCTACTTTGCTCCTTTCATTTGATTTTTCTTAACTGACCCATAATGGTAATTGTGTGCATTTATGGAATACCACACAATATTTCGGTACATCTGTAGTGTGTGCAGTGGTCACATCAGGGTGCTTAGTACATCCATCCCCTCAAACATCTGTCATTCCTTTCTGTTAGGAACATTCAACATTATCTCGACTAGCTATCCAAAGATACACAGTACTTTGTTGTTAACTGCAGTCTCCCTATGTTGCTACAGAACCCTAGACCCCATTCTTCCTGTCTCTCTACTATTTTGTATCCACTGACCACCCTCTCCACATATCCCTCTCTCCCTTCCGTCTACCAGTCTTTATTCACCAATATTCCACACCCTACTTCTATGAGATCAAATTTCTTAGCTTCCACGTAGGAGTGAGAACATGTGGCATCTTTCTCTCTGTTCCCCAATATTCTTCATAGCTGTTTGATACTCCACGGAATGTATATTTCAAAGGCGTTTGAAATAGTACCTGACATATAGAACTTTACATTGTTTTCAATTACATAGTGTTGTAAACAATGCTGCAATGAATATCCTGGTACATTTGCTTTTTTGCAATCCATTACATACAGTAGATTTTTAAAAGGGGAATTGCTGGATCAAAGAGTAAGTAAACCCTCTTAAAAACGTTTGATGTGTACTAATAAACTGTCCTCAAAAATATTTGTAACGATTTACACTCTAACCAATTCTGTAAGAAAGTGCTCATTTAGAAAATTATTATTCCTTTAAATAGTTTTCCATGTGATAAGCAAATTCTTATCTCTTTTTTTATTGATTAGAATTTTATTTATTTATTTTTATTTTATTTTATTTTTTTTAATTTTTATTTTGTCGATATACATTGTGGTTGATTATTGTTGCCCCTTACCAAAACTTCCCTTCCTCCTCCCTCTCCTCCCTCCCCCCCAACAATGTCCTTTCTGTTTGCTTGTCATATCAACTTCAAGTAATTGTGGTTGTTATATCTTCTTCCCCCGCCCATCGGTTTTTTTTTTTTTGTGTGTGTGTGTGTGAATTTATATATTAATTTTTAGCTCTCACCAATAAGTGAGAACATGTGGTATTTCTCTTTCTGTGCCTGACTTGTTTCACTTAATATAATTCTCTCAAGGTCCATCCATGTTGTTGCAAATGGCAGTATTTCATTCGTTTTTATAGCTGAGCAGTATTCCATTGTGTAGATGTACCACATTTTCCATATCCACTCATCCGATGATGGACATTTGGGCTGGTTCCAACTCTTGGCTATTGTAAAGAGTGCTGCAATGAACATTGCGGAACCTTGTATACCTATGACTTGATGATTTCCATTCCTCTGTGTATTCTCCCAGCAGTGGAATAGCTGGGTCATATGGTAGATCTATCTGCAATTGTTTGAGGAACCTCCAGACCATTTTCCATAGAGGCTGCACCATTTTACAGTCCCACCAACAATGTATGAGAGTTCCTTTTTCTCCGCAACCTCGCCAGCATTTATCCTTCAGAGTCTTTTGGATTTTAGCCATCCTAACTGGGGTTAGATGGCATCTCAGTGTGGTTTTGATTTTCATTTCCCGGATGCTGAGTGATGTTGAGCATTTTTTCATATGTCTGTTGGCCATTTGTATATCTTCCTTAGAGAAATGCCTACTTAGCTCTTTTGCCCAATTTTTAATTGTGTTGCTTGTTTTTTTCTTGTAAAGTTGTTTGATTTCCTTATATATTCTGGATATTAATCCTTTGTCAGATGTATATTTTGCAAATATTTTCTCCCACTCTGTTGGTTGTCTTTTAACCCTGTTAATTGTTTCTTTTGCTGTGCAGAAGCTTTTTAGTTTGATATAATCCCATTTGTTTATTTTTCCTTTGGTTGCCCGTGCTATTGGGGTAGTATTCATGAAGTCTGTGTTCAGTCCTATTCGCTGAAGTGTTTCTCCAATGTTTTCTTTAAGAATTTTTACTGTTTCAGGGTGTACATTTAAATTCTTAATCCATTCTGAGTTGATTTTAGTATGTGGTGAGAGGTATGGGTCTAGTTTCATTCTCCTGCATATGGATATCCAGTTATCCCAGCACCATTTGCTGAAGAGGCAGTCCGTTCAGCAGTGAATAGGCTTGGTGCCTTTGTCAAAGATCAGATGGCAGTAAGTGTGTGGGTTGATTTCTGGATTCTCTATTCTATTCTATTGATCAGTGTGTCTGTTTTTATGCCAGTACCACACTGTTTTGGTTATTATAGCTTTGTAGTATAGCTTAAAGTCGGGTAGTGTTATTCCTCCAGCTTTATTTTTTTTGCTCAGCATTGCTTTGGCTACACGTGGTCTTTTATTATTCCATACAAATGTATGGATAGTTCTTTCCATTTCTGAGAAAAATGCCTTTGGAATTTTGATGGGGATTGCATTGAATTTGTATATCACTTTTGTAGTATGGACATTTTCAGTATGTTGATTCTTCCAATCCAAGAGCATGGGATATCTTTCCATCTTGTATCCTCTCTAATTTCTCTCAGCAGTGGTTTGTAATTCTCATTATAGAGATTTTTCACATTCTTGGTTAACTCAATTCCTAACTATGTGTTTTTTTGGTGGCTATTGTAAATGGGCAGGCTTTCTTGATTTCTAGTTCTGCATGTTCAGTATTGGAGAAAAGAAATGCTACTGATTTTTGTGTGTTGATTTTGTATCCTGCTACTGTGCTGAAATCATTTATCAATTCCAACATTTTTTTTGTAGAGGTTTTAGGCTGTTCAATATATAGGATCTTGTCATCTGCAAACAGGGACAGTTTGACTTCATCTTTTCCAATCTGGATGCCCTTTATTTCCTTCTCTTCTCTGATTGCTCTGGCTAGTACTTCCAACACTATGTTGAATAGGAGTGGTGAGAGTGGGCATCCTTGTCTAGTTCCTGTTCTTAAAGGAAAAGCTTTCAGCTTTTCCCCATTCAGGATGATATTGGCAGTGGGTTTGGCCTATATGGCTTCAATTATGTTGAGATACTTTCCCTCTAACCTAACTTATAGAGGGTCTTTGTCATGAATGAGTGCTGAACTTTATCAAATGCTTTTTCAGCATCTATAGAGATGATCATATGGTCCTTGTGTTTGAGCTTATTAATATGGTGTATCACATTTGTTGATTTGCGTATGTTGAACCAACCTTGCATCCCTGGTATGAATCCCACTTGATCGTGTTGAATAACTTTACATATGTGTTGCTGTATTCTGTTTGCTAGTATTTTAGTGAGGATTTTTGCATCTATATTCATCAAGGATATTGGCCTGTAGTTTTCTTTTTTGGTTACATCTTTACCTGGTTTTGGTATCAGGATGATGTTTGCTTCATAGAATGAGTTTGGGAGATTTGTGTCTGTTTCAATCTTTTGGAATAGTTTGTAAAGAATCGGTGTCAATTCCTCTATGAATGTTTGGTAAAATTCTGCTGTGAATCCATCTGGTCCTGGGCTTTTCTTTGTTGGGAGCCTTCTGATAACAGCTTCAATCTCCTTTATTGTTATTGGTCTGTTCAGTTTTTCTACGTCTTCATGGTTCAGTATTGGAAGCTTGTGTGTGTCCAGAAATTTATCCTTTCCCCCCAGAATTTCAAATTTGTTGGCGTATACTTGTTTATAGTAGTCTCGAATGATTCCTTGTATTTCAGATGAATCACTTGTAATATCACCTTTTTCATTTCTAATTTTTGTTATTTGAATCTTCTCTCTTCTTTTTTTTGTTAGCCATGCTAATGGTTTGTCAATTTTATTTATCTTTTCAAAAAACCAACTTTTTGATTCATTGATCTTTTGTATTGTTTTTTGGGTTTCAAATTCATTAAGTTCTGCTCTGATATTAATGATTTCTTTCCATCTGCTAACTTTAGGTTTGGATTGTTCTTGTTTTTCTCGTTCTTTAAGGTGAAGTGTTAGGTTGTTCACTTGCCATCTTTCCATTCTTCTGAGGTGAGCATTTAATGCAATAAAGTTCCCCCTTAATACTGCTTTTGGAGTATCCCACAGGTTTTGGTATGATGTATCATTATTTACTTTAGTTTCAATAAATTTTTTGATTTCCTGCTTGATTTCTTCTTGGACTCATATGTCATTAAGTAGAATGCTGTTTAATTTCCATGTGTTTGTATAGTTTCCAGAGTTTTGTTTGTTATTAAATTCTAGTTTTAATCTATTGTGGTCTGAGAAAATACATGGGATAATAACATTTTTTTTGAATTTATTGAGACTTGATTTGTGACCTAATATGTGATCTATCTTGGAGAATGATCCATGTGCTGATGAGCAGAATGAATATTCTGAGGTTGTTGGATGGAATGTTCTGTAGATATCTGCCAATTCCAATTGGTCTAGAGTCTTGTTTAGATCTTGTGTTTCTCTACTGATTCTTTGCCTAGATGATCTGTCTAATATTGACAGTGGGGTGTTCAGGTCCCCTGCTATTATGGTATTAGTGTCTATTTCCTTATTTAGGTCTAATAGAGTTTGTTTTATAAATCTGGCTGCTCCAACATTGGGTGCATACATATTTATAATTGTTATGTCTTCTTGATGCATCAGTCCTTTTATCATTAAGTAGTGTCCCTCATTGTCTCTTTTTATGGTTTTTAGTTTAAAGTCTATTTTGTCAGATATAAGAATAGCTACTCCAGCTCGTTTTTCTTTTCTGTTTGCACGGTAAATCTTTTTCCATCCTTTCACTCTTAGTATATGTGAATCTTTATGGGTGAGGTGGGTCTCTTGTAGGCAGCATATAGTTGGGTCCTCCTTTTTAATCTAGTCAGCCAATCTGTGTGCTTTTATTGGGGAATTTAAGCCTTTTATATTAAGAGTTGTTATTGAAAGGTGTTGATTTATTCCTAGCATTTTATTGGCTGTTTGGTTGTCTTAGGTGTCTTTTGTTCCTTGCTTTCTGATTTACTGTTTGGTTTCTGTGTCTGTTGGTTCCTTAGGTTGTAGATAGCATTTTTGTTTGTTTGTTTTCTCCTCATGAATGCCATTTTTATCATACTAGTGGGTTTTGATTTTTCTTGGGTTTTTATGGCAGTGGTAGTTATTTTTCAGTAACCAAACCCAGTACTCCATTGAGGATTTCTTGTAAGGGTGGTCGTGTGGTAGTGAACTCCCACAGTTTTTGTTTGTCTGAGAAATATACTATTTGCCCTTCATTTTGGAAGCATAGCCTTGCAGGGTAGAGTATTCTTGGCTGGCAATCTTTGTCTTTTAGTATTTTGAATATATCATCCCATTCCTTTCTAGCTTTTAGGGTTTGTGATGAAAAGTCTGATGTTAGCCTGATTGGGGCTCCCTTATAGGTGATTTGACGCTTCTCTCTTGCAGCTTTTTGATTCTCTCTTTGTCTCTGAGTTTTGTCAATTTGAGTGTAACATGGCTCGGAGAGGGCCTTTTTGGGTTGAATACATTTGGAGATCGTTGAGCTTCCTGGATCTGAAGATCTGTGATTTTTCCTATACTTGGGAAGTTTTCTGCCACTATTTTGTTGAATATGTTTTCAATGCAATCTCCGTTTTCCTCCCCTTCTGGGATACCCATGACTCGGATATTTGAGTGCTGAAGGTTGTCTGATATCTCTCTCAGATTTTCTTCAATGTCTTTGATTCTTTTTTCTTTTCTTTTTGTCTGCTTGTGTTATTTCAAACAGCCCATCTTCAAGTTCACAGGTTCTCTCTTCAACTTTGACAAGCCTGCTGGTTAAACTCTCCGTTGTGTTTTTTATTTTACTGAATAACTTCTTCATTTCAGCAAGTTCTGCTACATTTTTTTTCAGGACATTGATTTCCTTGTACATTTCCTCTTTCAGGTCCTGTATACTTTTCCTCGTTTCATCATGATGTCTAGCTGAGTTTTCTTATGTCTCATTCGGTTTCCTTAGAATTATCACTCGAAATTCCTTGTCAGTCATTTGAAGGGCTTCTTGTTCTATAGGATCTAGAGTTTGAGATTTATAAAGTTTTGGTGTTGTACTTTCGTGATTTTTTGCATTTCTGGTATGTTTTTTTTTGATGTTTATTCATTGTGGCAGGGGGTTTCGCGGTCCACCGGTTTGAGACTATTGACTAACTTAGATGATGCTGTGGTTGCCAATTTGGTATGGCTACCTCCGTGACTGCTCAGTTGGCCTCTAGTGCCTCGTGTGTGTGGTTGCCTTGGGTCTTGGGCCTCTCTGGGGAACCACCTCTTTGGTCAGCTTGGACTCTGCTGGGCTGCTGGATCATGGGGTGGTACCGCAGGGTGTGTGGTCCCTGCTGAGCTTCCACTTCCCGTTCAGGACTTCTTCCTGTTCTGTGCCCTCTGGCCCAGGCTGTTGGATCATGCAGTGGCTACCCCACAGGGTGAGTGGTTTCTCTCGAGTCTCCTCCTCCCTAGCCAGATGTCTCCCCGCTCTGTGTGCAATGGGTTGGGCTGGAACATGTCTTCTACACCCCTCGTCTATCAACTGGTCCTTCAAGCTGGGTACATACTTAGCTACGAAGATTTGAGTCTTGGCAGTTTGCCTTCCCTGGGCTCAAAAGAACTTCTGCTCCCCTCTGTCCCCCGGGCGGATGGAAGAACTCCCATTCCCATTTCCCTTGGTTTCCAGGCCTGTTCCCAAGATGCTGCCTCTTGTGCCTTATGAAAAAACGTGACGGCTTGAGGTCCCTGGGCCTGGAGAGAAGTGCCATGATCCACTGGACACTAGGTAACGAGGGCACTGTAGGGAGCTGTGGCCAACCGAGCATGAGGAAGAGAGTGACAGAAGGCACAGGGGAGCCACAGGGTTTCTGATGCTGGTTAAACAAGGAGACCTGGCCTGGGGACCAAAGCAGGTGTCCAAGGTGGGCACGGGCTCACACAGAGCATGGCAGAGACAGCTGCCATTCCGTCCATTCCATCAGTCCATGCCATACACGCGCACTGCTTGCTTAACATCAGCCAAGACCTGGCTAAGATTGGAGGTGCCAGAGAGCTCATGGCCACTTGCAGAGGTACGAGGAGACAGGATGAGATATCTACAGGTGAGACGTGACCTGGGCAGGAAGGGACAGAAGTCTGGAGGCATCTGGGAGCAGACAGGCAGGCAAAGCTGGATGCTGTATCAATGCTGCACACCTCCAGTTTTACAGTATACATTAGTGTGCAAGTGTGCGTGTGCTCACACGTGTATGATGTGTGCACATTTAGCACACGCAGCTAGAGCTGCGAGTGTGTGTGTGAGTGCGTGCATATGTAGAGCTCATACTCTCAGTAAACCTGGCCCGTGCAGCAGACTGGAGTCTGTTGCGTGCCCGCAGCTCCCAGGGGAGTCTTCAAACGCACGGAGGACTTTGTGTGTGTACAGGAGAAAGTGACCCCCGTCCAGGGAAGGCGGACTGCTCTCCATCCCAGTGGCCAGTGGATGAGCTGGAGAGGGACTTGGCATATATTTGAGTAGGATGGCGGCCTCGTCCCAAAGAGACTGCAGGAGGGAGACTTATAGGTGGGGCGGGGGCTCCAAGAAGGGGAGACAATGGACATGACCATGAGCTCCAGAAGGAAGTAAAAGAATCCTCCTGGGCAGGGCCTTTAACCCGCAGCAGGAATGCCCACTAGCACAGGCCTTCCTTTCCTCAGGGACTGGGGACTGAGCAAAACCGCTTTCCTGGCAGAGGAGCAGGGCAGAGTTGCCACCGAGGAGAGAAGTCCATGTGCATGTCATGGGCAGCTGAGCGGGCCCTGGTCACCCTGTGGCACATTTTGGGGGGCTTTGGGGTCGGACCCTTAAGCCAGGCCTCAGTGCAGAGGCAGCCCTGTGCTCCCCATGCAACCAGACGAACTGTGCTTTCCAGAAGGCCCTGAATGAGGGACCCTGGCCAGGAAGGTATGCCAAGACCACGCCTCCAGGTCCCTGATGGAAAGAGCAGGGTGGAATGGAGAGGGGTGAAGAGGCTGTGGCAAAACGGGACACGAGTCTGGGAAGTGCCCAGACAGGGGAGGTGGCACCCCACACAGTCACCGGTGTCCACGGCCCAGCCCTCTGCTCTACCGGGTGACAATTCCATCCTGGGTGCTCCCATAGGACAGGTAGGGCCAGGAAGTGGTGGCCCCACATCCCTGAACTCCTGTCCCCAGGGCTGGGCCATGTGCAGAGACCAGAGGGGCGGGACAGGATGGGCTTGGCCCAGAGGTGCCCGAGTCCCTCCCAGAACCTGATGACAGGGCACTGTTGGTCAGCAAGCTGGTCACGTGTGGCACTGGCCATACCAGCAGGGCACAGCCTTCCAGGCCAGCATGGGCACAGTCTTCCAGGCCCATTGGCACGCTTGGGGCAGGACAGGCTTAGTGGGAACCAGTCACCACGAGGCCTCAAGGGGTCTCCAGGGGCAGGCAGCAGGGCCTGTCTGCACAGGAGGCTGCGGTTCACCACACACTAAAGGGTGTGCTGTTCTGGATTCCCACAGTTTTCGTGGCCCATATGGTCTTGGGAGTTGAGGCAGCATGACCTTGCAGGGAGCTGGCATGCGGGGGTCTCTCTGTGCAAGTGCACTGGGGTAGAGTCACGGGCTCGTGGCTAGGCAGCCTAAGGGTGCCCAGGGCTCGCTACAGCACCCGCCTCACACCTGGCAGGACCAGACCTGCATTCCTGTCTCCGCTGGCGCGCACTAGGGCTATGACCGGTTCTAAGGGTGGAAATTGTGAGGGAGAGCCCATTGGCTAGAAAGCCTTCCTGGGCTCTAGGGTCCTCGTGGTGGGAACCAATCACATGGCAGGAGGCGTCACCAGGGAGTGTCTGCGCAGGCGCTCTGGGCATTCCGAGTTGCATTGTGAGGTAAGGGGCGAGCTTGGTACGGAAGCGGTAGGTGGCACAGTTTCCCGTGGAGTCGGGGGCAGCGTTCAAGATGGAATCTCAGGCTGATGGCGGAGGAGCCATGGTGGTGGCGGACGAAGGTGCAGGTGCCCAGGAGGCAGAGGCAGGCGCAGCGGCCAGAGTAAGGGGTGCAGACACTCACGTCAGGCTGGGAGACTTTGGTGGGCCATGTGGGGCAGGCGAGCCTGGTGCACCAGGCGGACCAGGTGACCGGCCACCTGGGGATCCTGGGGATCCTGAAGACCCTGACGACCACTGTGGCACTGGCGATCGTGAAGGCCCTGGCGTCTCGGGAGAGGCAGGTGTTGCAGTCAGTGGCATTCCTCAGATGGAGCGGGCACCAGGGCCCGGCAGAGATGCTGCGCCCGTGGCTGGAGGCTCAGATAACCGACAACTCTGGTTGTATCCTATTGAGGAGCCCCTGTGGCCCGGGCAGGCAGGGGACAGGATGGGGGAGGTGGGCAACAGAGGCGGGCCTCGGAGAGGGCAGGAAGGCTGAAGTACAGGTAAAGTGGGTCCTGTGGATGGTGCCTTAACCAGACCCCACCAGCACCCTCAGCGTGCCCTTCCCATCGCCTGAGAACGCGGAGCTCGCCAGCCTGTTCCTGACCCCACATGCTCAACGCCGACAGCCAGTGCAGAAGGAGATCTGTGTGAACGGCAACGTCCTCACTGTGTGAGTTCTGAAACGGGTCAGGGAGCTGGTGGCAGCAAGTGGCCAGGGCCGGTCTCAGCCTAAGGAGAGCTGCGAGCAAGACAGGGCTTAAGTTTCAGGAAGGGCTGCGCTGCTCTGGGTGTGCTGCTGTGCGGCAAGGGAGGCGCCCCTCCTCCCCTCTGACTTGATTTTCTCCTTCTCTCCATGTTAGACGACTGACTGCTGAAGATCCCAGCCAACTCCACATTTCCGTCATCACCTGTCTTGACCAACTATCCGTGCTGGTGCGACTCTTCTGGCCTGTTGTGCCTCCACTTTTTTTTAAGCCTCACCAAGAAAGAGGGATCTAAGCCTAACCTCGAGTCCCGTTTTAGGCAGTGCATGCTTCCTTAGGGCAGTGATTTCTGCAGTATTTGCCACTTTGCTGTGGGGGCCTAATTTGTTTCTTGTACTTGCTTCTGGGCCTCAAGGTCCACTTGTTCTGTTGTTAATGCAAAAAATAAATCTGAGCTACTATTCGGTGTCTTGGTTCTTGTCATTGTGCTTGATTGCAAAGGACGTTGTGGGATTCAGATATTCGAGTAGTACAAGGTAATTAAAGACAATTTAGGAAATGGAAGAAAAGAATTGATTGGGTGCTGTCATTCAGCATTAACTACTTTCAGCATTGTAGAGCATTTCCTTAGTGTGAAAACATTGCATTTGTATGCTAAGTGCATCACACCAGACTGTTTCTGCAGTAGGAGTTTTTGGCTTACCGGCCTTGTTCCAGATATGGGTGGGAAAGTGCCGGGACAATCGGTTAAGTGTTTGGAGTGAGAGATCACCTCCTTCTAAACATTTTCCGTCCTGCAACCTTCCTAAACTCACGAATTAGTCCTAGTAGCTCTCTCATAGATTTGGTTGGATTTTCTACACAGACAATGGAGTTGTCTATCAATAAAGTCACTTTGACTTCTTCCTTTCCAATCAATACCTTTTATCGATTGATTTCCCTCATAATAGGTTGCATTTTCTTGCTTCTTTGCATGCCTGGTAATTTTAGATTAGATGCCAGACATTGTACATTTTACCTGGGGTGCTGGATATTGCCTGTTCCTAGACATACCTTGAGCTTTGATCTGGACGATATCGAGTGACTTGGAAACTGTTTGATTCTTTTCATTCTTGCTTTCAGGATTTTGTCAGTCAGCCCAGAGCTGATTTCAGTGTAAGGTTAATTTCATTCATTGACAGTCTCCAATATTTGGCAACACTGTGGTAGGACACAGGACTTTTATACAATGTCAATTGAACTGATAGTAAAATCTGTCCGGATACTTATTTGACAATTCTGTTAAATTAAAGATGTACATACATGTTGACCCACCTTTGAAAGTCTATCACAGAGAAACTCTTGCGTATGCAAATGAGGCAGAATAAACCAGGATGGTATTTACACCACCACCTAAAAACTGTTAGAATGTAAGTGTGCATCAACAGGGGAGATGTTTCATAAATCCCAGGATGACCATCCTGGTGGAATATTATGCAGCAGTGAGAGAAAGAGCAAGGTACTAAGATTGGGCACTAATACAGAAAGAGATGAACACAAGTCACAGGTCTCTGCAAATGGGGCATGATATGTTCCTGTTTCTGCAGTAACCTCCAGCCACGGGAACGTGTGTGGATATGCACAAAAATTACTTGGAACGAGCCACTTTCACTGTCAAAAATGCTCATGACTGGAGAACAACATTAAAGACGGAAACAGACCATTCCCATAACACGCGTACATGCTGTTTAAATATTTTCATCAAGCACATATCTCTTTTGCAATAAATATTATTACTTTGGGAAAAAATAGTCTGTTCTATTAAGTTAAGGAATAATGCTCCCTACACTTGTTACTAATAAAACATTGGAAATGGTTTTGACTTTGCTGAAGTGACTGTGGCACTGTAGAAGTCAACTATTGGTCTTGTCACCCAGCATCAGTTCCACTTCTGGTACTGCCATCCTTATTTTTCCCAACAAACCTCCACCTACACCACCATCCTTTTCCTTTGGCAGCTGTGATTCTGGTGGAGTTGACTTCACCACGATTCCAGGGGTGGGCACGAGACTCAGGCTTGGCCAAAGAGAGCACTGCCTTCCTCTGGCTGTGGGGATCCCATCGAAGTCAGTGACACTTTGGGTGTTACTCGGGGCAGGCGACCATTGGACAGAGGAGAAGCTAAAGCAGGATGGCAGATCTCAGAACCAAATCCTGCATCCCCTGTGCCTGAAGCCAACCACTGCCCTTGAACCATCCAGTTACACACACCCAGAAATTTTCCCTTTGGCTTAAGCCAGTGTGGCTAGTTTTGATTGTTTCTGTTTCACTAATTCACAGGCAAAAGAAAAATCTTGGCTACTACTGAATTGAGGAACCAGTTTTATTTGTTAACATATGTTTTAGTCGGTTTTGTGTTGCTAGAATAGAAATACCTGAGACTGGGTAGTTTATAATGAGAAAAAGTTTATTTGGATTACGATTCTGGGATAGCCGCATCTGGCGTGGGCCTCAGGCTGCTTCTACTCATAGTGGAAAGCATCAGGTGGGTACAGGCAGATCACATGATCGCATGGCGAGAGGAAGCAAGAGTAAGGGGGGGAAGATAAAGGAGAGAGAGCGAAAGAGAGAGAGAGAGAGTGAGAGAGAGAGAGAGAGAGAGAGAGAGAGAGAGAGAGAGAGAGACAGGACGATATAAAAAAGCAGCTCTCGCAGAACTAATAGAGCAAGATCTCACTCACGACACCCACCCCCAGGGGGAGCATTAACCCATTCATGAGGGATCTGCCCCCATGACTCAAACAGCTTCTTCCAACAGTGTCACATTGGGGATCAGATTTGTACATGAGTTTTGGTGGGGGCAACACGTTCAGACTCCATCAACGCACTACAGTGATCTGAGAACTTGCCTGTCCTTTTCTTCAACAGAGAAAAGGGCACGTTTTCTTGCTAAGGCTCCTTGCTGGAAAGCCACCAGGCCATAGTATGTGGAAAAGGAAGCAAAGGAGGTTTTGGTGGGTAAGAACCATAGAAGGAGAGGAGGGATGGCAAGAGGATAGCTGGAGGAAAGAGACAAAGACGAGGGGGATCAGGACTAGTTTTTTGCAGACAGTGCTCCAGAAACTGGCCCAGAACTGGACCATACGAAGGCATGAAGAAGCCTGTACCTTCCAGTCATTTTAATCCCTGTATAATTTAGTATTTCACAGAGTTTACATACCATAGTTATCCCAACAATCTCATATGCAGGCCCTTAAGTTGTTTCTAGTTTTTCTCTGTTATAAAGAATGCTGAAATGAATATCCTGCTGCTTTTTTGTGTAATGCACTATGTACAGTAGATGAGTAGAAGGGGATCTGTTGGGTCAAAGAGCAAGCCCTGTTAAAGTATCTCACACATATTACCAAAGTGCCCTCCCAAAGGGTTGCAAAAATTTATCTCCAAGTAATTGGGCATGAAAGTGTCCATTTTCTTATATCCCGCTCTGTATTAGTCAACCATACCATGTACTAGTACCAACATGCCATGACAAAATCACATCAACTAGGTGGTTTAAACAACATAAACTTATTTTCTCACAGTTCTGGGAGTGGAAGTCCAAGACCAAGGTGCCAGAAGGGTTGTTTTCCAGTGAGGCCTCTCTCCTTGGGTTGCAGGTGGCTGCCTTCTAGCTGTGTCCATACAAGGCCTTTCCTCTGAGGGTTCG
This sequence comes from Cynocephalus volans, assembly GCF_027409185.1. NCBI lineage: Eukaryota > Metazoa > Chordata > Mammalia > Dermoptera > Cynocephalidae > Cynocephalus > Cynocephalus volans. The sequence continues at coordinate 178,973,343 of NC_084478.1, forward strand.
TGGAGACAGTGAGCTCTCTGGTGTATCTCCTCTTCTCGTAGGGGCCCTAGTCCTGTAGGATCAGGGCCATATCAATATGATCCCATTTAAACTTCATTACCTCCTTAAAGGACCTATCTCCAAATACTGTCACATTGGCGTTTAGCGCTTCATATGAATTGGGGGGTCAGGACACAATTTAGCCCACAACTCCAGACAGAACATTTTCAATCCTTTAAGTATTTTCCCATATGCTAACTGTAGTGGATTGAATTATATCCCCCCAAAAGTCATTGAAGCTTGAATTGTGTTCCCGAAATTTTATATCTTATAAACTTGGCCCCCACTGTGAGTGTTAAGAGGGTGGGAAATCCTTTCATGGGAAATGAAAGGTGGAGCCTTGAAGAGGTGATTGGATTAAACATGATGGTCAGGGATGTGGTTCTGAGGGCTTTTTAAGAAGAGAAGAGTCTGTCTTTCTCTGCTCCCTCTGCTTCCGCTATCTTGCCGTGGGAGACCCCTGGGTCACTGTCGCCACCATCGATGGACTTTGAATTTCCCAGCCTCAGATACTGCAAGCAAAACATTTCATTTTTCTTTATAAATTATCCAGTTCCAGGTATTTTGCTCTAAGCCACAGAAACAGACTAATACACTAACCTACATCATATCTCAATGATGTTTCACTTTCTTTTTGATTTCAAATATATATGAACAGCAATTCATCTGACATTTCTCCAGTGGTATCTCCTCTTCTAAAAACCGTCCATTCATATCCTCTTTCTTTTTCCTTATTGGGATAGTCATATTTTGCTTACTGATTGGTGAGTGCTCTTTATATGTTAAAGATATGAAATATTTGTCATAATCTGATAATACTTTCTATCTTCATTGTTTCATTTCATCTTCGTTCATGGTCCTTTTCTATATAGCATTTAAAAAATTTTAAATATATTTAGGTGATCTATTTTTTATTCTTATTTCTGGATTTTGTGCCATATTGATGGATGATTGCATAAGGAAACTGTGGTATATATAAACCATGGAGCACCAATCTGCCATTAAAACGAATGAAATACTCCCATTTGCAACAACATGGATGAACCTGGAGAAACTTATGGTGAGTGAAACAAGCAAAGCATAGAGGGATAAATACCGCATGTGCTCACCCATATGTGGGAGCTAAGAGAGAAAGAAGGAAGGAAAGAAAGACCATGGTAGTGCATTGGACTTACAGAGGGAGATAACATTCCTTGGGCTGCAAAGTGTTGTGGGGTAGAAGTGGGGAGCGGGAGGGAGGTTGAGGATAATTGGGTGGGGGACATGGGATAAATATGCATTTTCTGGTAACAGGTATACAGCCAGTATGAATCTAGTCCCCATATCATGGGCACGAAGGGTGACAATCAGCTTTGTATCTCATGAATATTCATAACCAATAAAAAGTTTAAATACATTTAAGTGTTCTATTTTTTATCATTATTTCTGGATTTTGTGCCCTATGGAAGGCCTTACCCACTATAAAATTATAAAAATTGTCCCTCATAACATCTGCTTTAAACTTTAAACATTTAATCCACTAGGAATTTATTTTGGTTTGAAAAACGACATTGATATAACTTTGTTCCCCCTCAAAGGTTATTTAGGTGTTCCAACATCACTTATTGAATAATTCCTATTTCCCCACTGAATTGAAATGTAATCTTCACCAAATTGTAAATCTTCTTCTTGTTTTATTCTCGTAATTTTCTTCTTCCAGCTAAATTATGTTGGATGGTCTCTCTGAGGAAATGTCCTGAACTGAGGGATACAGTAGGTACAGTTAGGAACAGTTTGCAGACACACAGAGAGTGATCTGATAGCTCAGCTCCGGTTTCCTTCCCAAGGATGAGAAAGTGTTCATTTCCTTCATGGTCACTGAAATCCAGGGAACAGAGGAGGACTTTGGAAGACATTACAGGGATGCCACCACTCAGTCCAGACTACGGGAAATGCTACAAGAGGAATGACAGATTTTTTTTTTAAACAAAATAAGAGGCAAGGGGGAAAAAAGAAAGGGGAACCTATTATAAATTTAAAAATACATAAGAGACATATCAACCCAATGCAATGTGAAGATACTGTGTGGGTCCTGATTCAGACAAATATTTCAGTGACAATTAAGGAAATGAACACTTACTGGGTATATGATGACAGGAAGGGGTCAGTGTTAATATTTTACATGGGAAAGTGGTATTTTCATTATATTCTTTCAAAAGAAACTCATTTTCTCTACGAGATACAAACTGGAGTATTTCTGGATAAAATCATGTGATGCCTTATAAAGTGAGTTGTGAGAACAGTCACAGTTCTTCTATTCTCTGTAAGAGTTTGTATAACATTAGGAACATTTGCCCTTTGAATGCTTGGTAGAATTGTTTGTCCTTAATGGATTTCATCCAGGTGAGGGAAGATTTTAAACCACTGGTTTCATTTCCTCCAAGTACGTATGTGTATTCAGGTTTCACATTTCTTGAGTCAGTTATATTTCCTAGTACAATGTCTAGTTAAACACTTTTCTCATTTACTGCAATAAATTTATCATATCATTTTTAAATGTCTGCAATACATATAGTTGTATGTTGTTTTGCCTCGCATGGATTTGTCACCCCTACTCCCGTGGGTGACAGAGCCACCAAAGATTGCTCAAAGCCCATCTCTTCTGAGCAGTGAGAAGCCCTGAAAAAGGGTTAATCTCCTGGAACCCTCAAGATAGACCCATTCATTCCATTTGGGAAATTAACCACAAATTGGGATTCTCTTCACGCATTTATTCTCCAGACCCGGAAGTTTCAGGAAGAGAATATAGATGGGGTTTTTGCTAAGTATAGTTTAACAAGTTTAACAATAGAAGCTGGTAACATTCAGTAAGACAAGCAAGGTGATACTCCATAATGCAATTTGCAAGAAATCAAACCGATCCACCACCAAAAGCTTGATCTTAGCAAACATTCTCTTCTTGCAGCAATTTCCCAGTATCTTTACATATAAATCAGTAACTTGTCTGTCTTTGAGCCAGCAACCCTTCTGTGTTACAATTCTTTATCTTACAACAGAGACTATAGCCTGGGGAAAATTGCCTCTCTTTTGCAATGTTAATATTTGAAACTGCAAGGCTTTGGAAAACCAGGCCCTTTGAAACACATTTGTTTTATGTATACTCCACACATATATTTTTTCATTCCAGACATTTCCATTATAACTTCTAACTCTTTAAATCGATCTTTCCAGGGGTTTGCTTAATTAATTCTCTTCTTAAAAATGTGTAGTGAAGGCCAGCCCGTGGCTCACTCGGGAGAGTGCAGGTGCGGATAACACTAAGGCCGTGGGTTCAGATCAGTATATAGGGAAGGCTGGTTAGAACACTTGGGAAAGCGTGGTGCTGACAACACCAAGATAAGGGTTTAGATCCCTTTCCCAGTCATCATTTTTCAAAAAGAAATGTTTCGGGCTGGCCTGTGGCTCACTTGGCAGAATGTGGTGCTGATAACACCAAGGCCATGGGTTTGGATCCCTATATAGGGATAGTCAGTTGGCTCACTTGGGAGAGCGTGGTGCTGACAACACCAAGTCAAGGGTTAAGATCCCCTTACCAGTCATCTTTTCAGAAAGAAAGAAACGTTGTTGAAACCCTTTTATGTTTTTTCTCAATTTCTTTATTAATTTCCTTAATTCTCATTTTTAAATATCTCGTCCATCTAATTCTGTAGCTTTACTCAGATCTTTTTGTAAAGTATAGACTTGGAGGCTTAGGTCGTTCTTTTTTCAGTCATTGTTTCTTTGTTTTTTACTGGAAGCTCTCAAAACTTTAAATTTCTCTCCAACAACCAGTTAAGCTCCATTCACATCTTCATAATTCTCTGTAAGGCACAGTTTCAGAAGTGCATCTTTTTGTTCATTCTGCCGGGAAGGATGTGACAAAAAGTGTAGATCCACGTGAGTAAAGGGGAAGTGTATAAGAGTTTGTTCAGATGGTCAGGACTCGGAAGGAACAAGGCTGGAGGATTGACCACAATGCAGTCTGGGGAATAGGCATGTAACAGACTTCCAAGATTGGGCCCAGAGTGTGAGGAACTGCATATCCTGTGTGAATGTTCCCGAGGTACATCCACCACAGAGGCGGAGGCTTTCAATACTCAAGCGGACACAATGAGCATCTCTGGGGGTGTCAGGCACCTTCTTTCCCAGTCACCCTGATTCTTGCTCAGTGGGCTCATGATAAAGGGGCCATGGGGACCGGAAGTTGTTCACAGTCTCAACAGTATGGTCTTGACTGCAGCGATTCTGATTTGGGTATTACCACTGCTGAGCACCCAACGTACCAACAGCAGAGCCCCATGTATTGAATCACCCAACAGGGGGACTGTCAGGCTTATGGGCTGTTATAACCGAATGCCACAGACTGGATAGCTCATGAACAACAGAAACTACTTCTCCCAGTTCTGGAAGCTGGGGGATTCAAGATAAATGTGGCGGCCGATTCAGTGTCTAGTGAGGATAGTTGGTGCCTTCTAGCTGCGTTCTCACATGGGGTCTGTCTTTTCTAAGGACACTAATCCCATCCACGGGGGCTCTGATCTCATGATCCAATCACCGCCCAAAGGCCCCACCTTCTAATATCATCGCATTGGTGATTAGGTTTCAGCATATAAATTTTGGGGGTGTCACAAATATTCAGGCCATAGTGGGAACCTGGGAGGAGGTGGATTATATTGGGGTCCTTCCATTCTTTAGAGAGCAGCAAGTTTTGCTCTCTGGAATAGGCATGTTTTTGTGTCTATGTACTTTCTCTTCACAGCATCCCATTCTTCCAGCTCTTTAAATGGTTTTGGAAGCCACCGGTTCCATGTGTTAAAGTCCTACAAGAAATGGAGTTTAATTTTCCCCCCGTTAAGAGCAGGCTGAACTCAGTGACTCACTTTGAACAAGTAGCACATGGCAGAGGTGGCAGTGTGCAAATGCAGAAAGCAGGTCATAGAAGGCATTACTACTTCAGTCTCTTTCTCTTGAAGAGAGACTTGAAGTCTCTGACAAGGGGAAGGCAGCTGCATGTCATGACAGGAGGTCCAGGTGGTGAGAAACTGAGGCCGCCAGTCCGTAGCCATAGAAGTGAGCTGTTTAGAAGTAGATCTACTTGCGCAGACAACCCTTTAGGATGACTGCATCATTGATTGCAAAGTCATGGAAGACAGTGAACTAGGAGCGCCTGGCTAGGCCACTCCCAGGGTCCTGACTCTCAGAAACAACAAATGTTTGTGGGGCCCTAGCTGTGTTCTGTCTGCAGATCTGTGTGCTGGTTATGTGAGTATCTTGAGTTTGTTAAACTTCATTGAGCTGCACCCTTAAGATATGTGTACTGTGCTGTACGTGAGTGTTTTGTCTGGGTACGGTAAGGAGACAGAGTATTATTTCATGAATCCCACGGTTTGTTTGCATACAGAAAGATTCTTTTCTTCCCACAATGCTCAAAGACAGGGAAAATAAAGAGAGGAAATCTCGCAGGAAACACAGTCCATAGATGAGGTACATTAACCACCTAGTGAGTGAGTTCCAATTCCCTTTAGAGTGTCATGATTAAAGTCTACTTGCTCAGTTAGGATGGAAAGAGGCCTCTGTGGACGGAACGTCTCACGGAGGCTTGAGGCATGTCTTTCAAGGAGAGGTTCTCTGGAGAGACAGTCTGATCAACGGCAGAGATCCACGGCGACACACAAGGTCCCTCAAAGCTACAGAGCAGTGCCAGTGTTGGTGTGCAATGCTTTGGAGAACAGCTCAAAGACTGGCCGAGAGTAGCCCTGCCACAGCCTGACCTCTCAATGTGCCTGTGACAATCTTGGGTTTGTATGTGTCTGGAGTCCAGTAACCGAGGCCCACAACTTCACATACGTGGTCTGATGAATTCTTGTGGGAAGGGGGATTACACTCCATGCTCTTATCACAGCAAGACAGGCGCTGCTCATGTAGTACGTATATGGAATCATTTTAAAGCTCCGTAACAGTAAGTTTTCTTTCAGTAAACATTTTATTTACACTTAAAAAAGGGAGAATACTTCTCAGTAGAGGAGAGTGAGGTGAGAGGAAACACCTTCTGATCAGCAGCAGTCTTTGCTAACTGGTATATAAGGAAAGGCATTTACCAGATCCACAGCTGCGTGGTCATTGCATACTGATAACAACTTCAACTGGTGTCAGCACCTGATTAAGCATGCAGTGGTATACTACCATTTTTTTCAAGAAGTATCTGTCTTCTGCAAAAGAGAGATGGGGTAGTAATACGGGTACTAACTTCTTTGTATGTGTAGGGGCTTTGATGGAGGCATTAATCTCTGTGATTCACCCAGAGATGCCTTATTTCTTTTATGTTGTGTGTTGCTTGGGAAGAGGAGCTCCATCAGTTTCTGTCTGGACCTCCATCAAGATAGTCCTCAATTCACACCTCTGCTTTCCACACCTAGAGAACTTTCAGTTTTGTGGATCAGGCAGGCTCTTAGGAATTGCCCATCTGTTTCAGTCCCAGAGACCCAACAATTAATTAGCCATCACCCACTGTCAAAGGGCTGCAAACAACATTCTGCATTCAGTGAACATACCCTTCAATAAAAGAGATTCAATAAGAACCTTTGAGACAAATGAAAGCTCAGACAGTCTGTTGCCAACAGACCTGCACCGGAGTAAATGCTGAAGGGAAATCACATCAGGTGATAACCTGGATCTACCACAAAGAATGTGGTGCCCTGAAAATGGCGAGCATGTGGATAAACACAAAGAATATTTCTTCCTCTTAAAATTATTTAAAGGACATTGGGCGTTAGATGCATCAATGGTAATTTATGATGAAATTTACAATAACACATACCCAACAACATCGCACAAAAGATTGCAGTGGTGAATGGCAAGTTGTAAGGTTCTTAGATTGTAAGTCACGTTTATAGATTATTAATTCAAGGTAGACAATGATAAATTAATGGTTCATGTTGTGATACCTGGAGCAACCACTACAACTACACCAAAATGCATACCAAACAGGCTAATAGGAAGGAATTACACTTCTCATTCAGATGCAGCAAGATGGAAGAGACCGTTTCTCCCAAATCAACTAAAAATAAAAACAGGTAATCTACAAAATAATTACTTTTCTCGAGCACACCAAGAGCTGAGGTCACACAGCACCCAGGTGACCTGATCCCAAAGAGTAACAAGCTCCTCTGAGGACAGGTGAGACATGGGAACTCTTTCACCACTGGACATGAATGGAAGGACGGAGCAGTGGCCAAGATCAGAAGAAAACAGCTGAAATGTTCACAAATGGAGCAGGCTCAAGAGAGATGGTAACAACAGGAAGCAGAAAGAGCACATACAGACAACCATGTCAAATGTTGCTCTAAAGGAGAGAAGAGAAATGGTGCCCTAGCTGTCAGAAGTGATCGGAAATTGAGTAGAGCCATGTCACATGGTCACCCCCACCCGGCTGCAGGGGAGGCTGAGAACATGGGTACTGGCTGTACATGGAAAGGGAGACAAGACGGACATGGAGTTAGTCTTCAGTGTGGGTTACTGGGGTCTGAAGTCTTTTTCTTTTTTTTTAAGATGACCGGTATGGGGACCTTAATTAACCCTCGATGTGGTGATGTCAGCACCACGCTCTCCCAAGTGAGCTAACCGGCCATCCCCATATAGGATCCGAACCCGTGCCCTTGGTGTGATCAGCACCGCACTCTCCCGAGTGAGCCATGGGCCCGCCCTAGGGAACGTAGTTGTTGACCTTGAACTTTCCGGGTCAGGTCCCCGAAAACCTGGCTATCCTTTGCTTATTGACACCGATGTCCATGTTGTTACCTGTCCTGTCCTTATAATAAATGTCCCTTTAGTTGAGCTGTTTCTATAGGTTTCTTTATGTCATACGTGAAAGATCTGGATGAGGAGAGAGAGAGAGTGGCACAGCAAGGTGGTGCCAAAGCCAGTCCTGTCTCAGAGGAGCAGGAGTTCTCATGGCAGAGGTGGGAGTCATGTCTGGAAGTCCCAATGGGAGGCAAAGAGACTGCTAAGCCCACCTTCCTAACCTGAAGGATGTGAGCAGCTTCCTTCTCTGGCGGCCAGTGCTTCTCCAGCAGACACCTGGGTTGCACTCAAGCCCAGAAACGGACGAAAGCTGACAAAGTTGCTGAGAGGAGGGGAGCTTGTTGATTATGGAAAGTGTGGTGGAGCGGTGGGAACTCAGCGAATTCCCTCTGTTTTGGCCCAAGGTGCTCAAAGGAAACCTGCAAGGGAAAGAGCAATGGCCTGGAGACTTCCTATCATGCCACCAGGATTCCTTGGGAACCAGTGAGCTCTCCATCCCTTGAGGGCTCAGTCACAGATGGTGACAGCATTTATTAGGGCTTGTGGTAGAAGAAATCCAAGCCTTAGTTTCAGATGTTCCTAATGGTTCCCGCCAGCCCTGATATTCCATAATTCTAAGTCAAGTCCGTAAGCCTCAACTTAACATTCGTCTTCTCCAATATGTAGAATGGTTGTCACACATGGACAGAGGAGCTCGACTCATGTAGAAACAAGGAGGCACGGGCAAAACTGGCTACCAGTCAAGCATGTCACCCTACCCCCAAAGGGAAGCAACACCCAGTGTGGCCACCATGCCCCAGGGCCTGGTCCTCAGCCGTGCTGGTTCAGAAGTCCAGCTACGTGACAGCTATAACTGCATCCAGACACTTTAAATCAGAGTCTGAACAACTGACTTGTGCACCCAAGTTCACAGGCACTGAAGTACAAACACCAGGTAGGAAGTATCAAGAGTTATGAGGACAGTAACTGTCAGGTAGAACAGCTGCTAGTCAGCTACCTGTGGTTACAGGTGCTTCAGGAGGCCCCTGGAGTGACTCAGTGGCTTGCCTCCAGAGGGTGGTCCTTCCTTAACTTGAGCTGCCTCTTCACCTCCTCACCTAGGACTTAAATCACCACTTGTCTGAAATATTGAATGAACCTGGGAGCTGGGCCCCCACACCACCCACTTGATTTATCTGTCCTCTGAGGCCTCGTTCCCTGAGGTTCCCAGAGTGTCCTCCTTTATTTGGCTCGTCTGTAACGTCACTGAGTAAAGTCCCCAAAGAGAACCCGACCGTGGGGCTGAGGCCGCCTGCGACCTGTGCACTGACACTTTCCACTGGGCAGCTTTCATCTCTCAGGCCTATGCAGGATGGACCTGCAGCCAGAGAACAGGAGCAAAGATCGCAGGGCCCCCTTGACCTAGGTCAGGTCATGGGCTGAGGAGCCTGACCAGGACAATGTCCCTTCAGATGTAGTCAACTGGTTTTTCTGCTGCGTCCTCGAATAATAATCTTACCCCAAGTAAAATCATTCAAACACTGCAGAAATGACTAGGACATAGAGACAAAGTTTATACATACGCACCCCTCGACACACAAACCCTGTAAGCACTGCTAATGGCCTGAAAACGCGCATGTTAAAAAAAAGTAAAAAAGGAAAATACCTCTCAGGAAACCAAGAATAGCGGAGCCTGCCCCAGCACGACAAAGGGCATTTAGGAAAGTCTTTCAAGCAACTTGGTACTCCCAGCCCCCCTCACACCCACCACGGGAAAGTAGCATGATGGTAGCCAAGTCACGAACGGCCTTCATGAACATTGCTGGAGGGATGTGGGATGTTTCACATGCTCTCTGAGCTTTCAATATGACATCACTACTGTGGAGGGGTTTTAGGTAAGACACAAAAAGTAGGTAACGGTGGAGGATGAGCGAGAAGAGAATAAACCATGGAAAAGTGTAGGTGCAGGGAAAGAATTGGAGGAGGCACCCACTCTCTGCCATGTGACCCACCACAATGGTGTAACCATCTAAAACTAGCTGAAAGAAGTTTTATTTCCCTATGTCAAGTCATTTCAAAGTTATCTTTTCAGGTGTAAGCTGAGCATGCACCAGAAGACGTCCTTGCCCTCCAGATGACTTCAGGAACCTGAAAATTCTCTACCAACGTGCTGGATCCAGATTAGACCAACCAGAAGACTGGATTCAGAATTGACAAATAAGCTCCTGACTTGATGAGCCTATCAACCTTTGCCGTCTCATTTGACTCGGATTTAGCCCGTCAGATACCCCGAATACCTCTTTATAGCCCATTCAGCCTCCCGTTCTGGGAGACAGATTTGAGAGCTCTACCTCCTGTCTCCACGCCGGTTGACTTTGTGAATAAGGCCTTTCTTCTTGCAAAAGCCGGTGCCATGGTACTGGCTTCTTTGTGCATTGTGTAGCCAGCCACACAATTTGCTCGCTAACAATTTGGTGACCCAGATGGGACAGAAGTCTTCTGGGACCAACTGCCCCATGGCACTGCAGCCCACGTGGCAAGGCATGGGCCCTCTTTGCTGATCCTGAGTGGCCACATAGACCGCATTTGTCTAGAGGTTCAGATGTGAGGTTCCTGCTTCCCTGCCAGAGGCCCTTCAGTGTTTAGTCAACATTTGTGTGGAGAAACTGCTCGGGGCTGGGTTTGGTTTGCAAGATTCCCGTTGGTCTGGCAAGTCCCTCCCGTGCAACAGCACGTGGGGGGTTTTCCTGTCTTTCCCCCTTATCTTCCCTGAACCCCTTAGTTTGACTCTCTTGTGGGAGCCTCAGTTATATTTCCATGAGGTAGCCCTGGTCCGGCAGGTTGGTGTTGGGGGAGAGATACATCGGAAATAGAAAAAAATCCACTCACAGGGGTCCTTCTGGTCATTTTAGCTTGACTATTGGTCTGGGACATCTGCTCTGGCTCTGGGAGTATACTCAGTCTGCTGTTTCTGTGTGCGTGCTGGCATTTGATTTTCTGTGTCTGCCACCTTTTCCGCACACCCTGAAGGAGTTGTCAACGGCAGTCAGGCAGACCTAACTCAGGACAGCTGTCCGTTCCTCCTCAGCCGGACTGAGCACCCACTCACCTTCTACCTGACTGTAGGTCATCCCTCCCACCTTGAGTGGATAAAAGGCGTCTGGTGCAGGCGAGGACAAGTTCAAATCTTGTCATGGTTCCCCGTGAGGGATTCGTACTCAAGGTCCCGGGACGTCGTAGTAGACACCCGTCTTAGGTGTGTGAGTCAATTTGTTTAATTTGGCTAACTGAGGCCAAATTCTTTGGTGACCATAACAAAATGCCCCCGGCTCCTATGTTCATGAGAATCATAGGGCTTCCAAAGAGACATTGCTTCCTCTGGTCCTTCGGGACACTCTTAGTTGCCTAAGAGTCCCGAAGAGGTGTCAGGAGTTATTATCTACGACGTATAACAGTCTCATAGGGACTTCCACCAGAAGAACATGCCCCATTCCTAGGTCAGATGGAACTGTGACTTGGACAGGGTTGACATAGTGGTGGGCATCCCCTCATGTGCACACGTGGGTTCAGTCTCCCAGCACCCTGAGCACCCCAAACACTTCTTGGTGATTGGGATCGCCCGTGACACATGAAAAAGCTGACACGCAGAAAGAGCTAGTTTACAAAGAGCTGTCTAAAAGAGCTGCACATAAAACAGCACGCTGATAGGCCCAAAACACTTTCCCTAGAAATTAGGCATTTAGTGATGGTCACCTTAGATAAAGTTCTCTTTAAATTATGGGGAATGTAAATAGCATCCCGAAGCACAGCCCATTAGGCTCTATCCTCCAGAATTGGCCAGGGTTTAGTTATGGGTCAAGGGAAAGAAAGCAAATGGTCTGCTTATGTAGCTCTGCCTGGCCCCAGTATTTGCTAGGGTCAGGTGAGAAACGGCCCCAGAACGGGTCATTAGATTACGATACCATTTTACAATTACACCTGCTATGTAGGAGGGAGGAAGATGGGGTGAGATCCCATGTGTACAATCTTTCATGGCTTTGTGTCACAATGAGGTTTCACAGAACATGTGTAAGACCCTAGTTCAGAGGGGTAATCCTTGGAAAAGGCAGGTTTTGCCTGACTCAGGGCCAGAGGAAGACCTTGTCATGACCCATTTAATAACAGGGCCTTCCACCCCACCCTCTTGTCCTGCCCTCCACCCCTATATAACAGGGATGTTTCCAAATGTGCAGGGGTTCTCAAGGATGCAGGCTCAGCTTTGACAGATAGCCAACAGGAAGTGGTCTCTTCCTCTCTTCCCCACACCCATCAAGGTACACAATTTTGCCCAGGGAGCACCTGAACTCAGGCAGGGCAATTTCCATTAAGGAAAATCCCTACAGGTCTTGATGACCAAGGCCAACTCCATGGATTTGTGTATGTCCATTCTGCCTTCTCCACTTCAGATTTATATAATTGGAAGAATAGCATGCCCTCCTATCAGGATGACCCCCAAAAGATGGAAAACTTATCCACATCTATATTGGCAACTCGTAACCCAAATCTGGGCTGATATTCAGGCCCTCATGAATACGCTCCTAACTCCAGAGGAGTGTAGGATTGTGTTAGAAGAGGCTCGTCGGGAAGCAGAGAGACTTCACGAGGTGTAACCTAACAATGCAATTAATACTCTGGCAGCTAGCGCAGTACCTGGGATTGAATCCCCATGGGATCCCAATGACCCAGGGGATTGAGTTAGGCTCAATCTTTATGAAATATGCATAAGAACAGGAATGAAGAATGGGGCACCTAAGCCAAGGAGCTTGAATACGATTCAGGTGATACAACAAGGACAGAAGCAGAATTCTTCTGCCTTCCTTGAGAGCATTTTTGAGGCTTGGAGTCAATATAGTGACACTGACTCAGAGCACAAAGATAATATGAGGCTGGGGAAATGGCTTTTATTAGGCAGAGTGCTGCAGATATAAGGGAAAAGCTACAAAGACTAGAAAGGGGATTGGGAATACCAATGTCTCGTTTGATGGGGTTTGCCCTGAAGGTGTTTAATAGTCGGCAGAACCTGCGTGATCTGAGGCCGTAAGCTGCACCACTTGCTGGGGCTCTCAGACACGGGTGACCAGACCCTGAGAGGATGCCTATTGGAGGAAGCCAGCAACCATGGGGAAGACCCCAGGGCCACCTTCTAACTGCAGAGGTCATCGAGCCATGGGACCATGGCAATGTGCCTAGTCTAGACAAGAAGGCCATTGGAACTGTGAATGAATGAACCATTCCAGAGGGAGAACTAAGGAAATGGGAGCCACCCCAAACCCAAGCCACTAGCTATGCCGCAACTCGCGGATAGCGGTCAGGAGTGATGAGGCCCAGGGCTCCTCTCAATCCCAACGACATCTCCCACAAGGGACATCGGGTAACAATGACTGTGGGGAAAAGACTTGTAGACTTTCTTATTAACACTGGAGCCACAGATTCAGTTTTGCACACACAGCAGGGCTCCCCCTCCACCCGAACCACTACGGCAACAGGTGTCTCTAGAAAGGACTCTTATTAGACACTTCCTTCACCCCCTCGAATGTCATTTAGGGAAGACTTGCTTAAAGCATAGTTTTATTGTTGATGTTCTTTCTTGACGGGAGAGAAGACAAAGTTCTTCATAGGCATATGTGAGCACACAAAAGCAGTGGCTTCCTCGACAGCTAAAAATAGGGGTTTAAACTTTAATAGGGGAAAGGGAGAGGGGAGAGAGCTTCTCTCGGCAGATCAAACGGTTTCTTTACGAAAGACAAATGGATTATTAGGGGAACAAATGGAAGATCAAATTAGTGATAACATTTGTTTATGAAGGTGCGAGTGGTCTTCCCATTTTCCCTGGCTGTAAAACTTCCCCAGAGAGATTTACGGCAACCTTACTCCCTGAACTTTCTGCTTCTAGTAGGAGAAGGGAAGCTCCGCCCCCCCCCAAAAGCTTCTTCCTGCATCTGTTGAACCTCAAATGTCTTCAGGGTAATATAATCTGCATAGCAACTGTAGCATGTATCAGTACTTCATATCTTTATTTCTTTTAACATTTACTTGTACATTTTTGTGGTGTACACTGTGTTGTTTCAATACATGCGTATACTTCACGACGATTCACGTGGGATAGACAGCATAGTTTTATACCCATTAGTCTATCACTTCTGCTTGTACATGCTTTAGCATCCAACACCTTTGTTAGGCTTCAATTTGCTGCCTAAACTAAACATGTGAGTAACTTTCACACTAAGAAGTGTGGATGTTAAGGTGTCTTCCATCCATGCCTGCGCTCTCCAAGTGGCACTCCTGTAACTGGAAGAAAAACCTCAGCTAGAGGTACCTACAGGAGATGGTCCTACGCGAGGCAAAAATAGATGTGTGGGCTGAAGGGAAGCCAGATCAAGCTCGAATGGCATCTCTGATAAAAGTAAGACTCTGGGCCGGCCCCGTGGTTCACTCAGGAGAGTGCAGCACTGGTAGCGCTGAGGCTGCGGGTTCGGATCCTATATAGGGATGGCCTGTGTGCTCAATGGCTGAGCATGGTGCAGACAACACCAAACCAAGGGTTGCGATCCCCTTACTGGTTACAAAAAAAAAAAAAGTTAGGCTCTAACCAGGAACAAAAGTCCCAATTTTAAGATAATACCTTTTGAAGAGGCGTGCTAGAGAAGGTATAAAGCCCCTGATAACTGCCTTTCTTGGGTACCAACTCATTTGGCCTTGTCAGTCCCCCTATAACACCCCTGTCCTGCCAGCGCAAAAGTCAGGGAATAATGATTATGATTTTGTACAAGACCTGAGGACCATTGGCCAAATTATACAACATAGGTATTGGTGGTACCAAATCCCTACACCCCACTCACCGCTCTTCTGGAGATTTTTGTTGGTCCACAGTTTTACATTGAAAGGGTGCCTTCTGTGGCACACCTCTAAGCCCAGAGTCCCAAGGGCTGTTTGCCTTGGAGTGGGATGGTCCAGAGTCTGGTATGAAGCAGCAATATTGCTGGGCTGTGTGGCCTCGGGGACTTAAGAATGCCCCTGCCATTTGGGGGAAAGCTCAAGCCAGAGATTTAAGAGAACCTCAGGCGGAAGAGGGGATTCTGTTTCAGTATATAGATGACATTCTGATAGCTAGCAAGACCGAGGGAGCCTCTAACAGGAATGCTATCCCAACTTTAAACTTTCTGGCACACAGGGGATACGAGGTTTCTAAAAACAGGCCCAAATGACACAACCGGCAGTAAAGTCTTTGGGATTCGATCTATCAACGGGACAGAGAGCCTCCCACAAGAATGAACCAGACCTGAAAAGACAATTGCTAAAATATGTCAAGAACCCAATTTAAAATTGGATAAGGCCTTACCAGTTGCCCTGCTTTGAGTGAGAATGGCTCCTAGAAGCAAACTCCAGTTAAGCCCCTATGAGATGCTGTACAGGAGGAGCTCTTTCCTTAAAACTGAACCTTCCTGTGGCCTCAGTAACTGTCACGTGATTAAGGAACTAGACACTGTAGAACGTGTTTGGTCTTTAGGAGCCACCTTGGCGTCATTTGATATGTATGCTTCTAGCCGCCCAATGACTCCCACTGGTGTTCCATTACGTTGTTTCAGTCCTGGAGATGAAGTGATTATAAAAACTTGGAAAAACCAACATCCTGATGGCCAGCTTTGGCCCAGGTGGAACGGGCCTTATGAGGTTATGGGGGTTACGCATTCATCGGTTAAATTAAAAGGGGTCTGAGCCACGGGCCAATTGGACCAAGGAATCGAGATCTGTGGTTAAAAGGCAAAGTGTAAATTTAGGAAGGAAACAAGAACACGGTAGAAAGGAATCAGTCAGTAGGGGAGAGAGATAAGGATGAGAGATATGGGTATGAGGATGTATATTTGGCAAGCAAGGTGAAAAGGCAAAGAGAGTAATTTTGTATGGAAAGGATTATCGTGTAGTAAATTTTGTCCTAAAGTAGAATAGCTGGAATGTTCCAGAAAAGGAAGAAGAGAAGCATAGGACAAAACAGAAAGTCTAAGCGTGTCCCAGAAGGTCTGAGTAAGTCGGAATAATGGTGTGTGGAGGGCAAAATGAAAAGAACGTTATGTGTGATCAAATTGTCTAAGATTGGAAGGGAATTATTTATGAGTTTTGCAAAACTTGAGCACTCACGTATCAAAAAGCACACTGATAAGAAGCCAGAGTTTGCTCCGCTGGGGTGGAATAACAGGATTTTCTCAAAGCACTGAACTGCTCTTAATAGAAAATCGTGAGCGCTTTTTTTTTTTTTTTTATCTCTTAGGCAACTGACCTAGGAAACAGCTCATTTGTGATCCTACTTGTTTAAGCGTTTTCAGCATTTGTTATCTGACAATCTTCCCAAAATTAAATGCAAAAAATAAGTCTCTTGACTTGAACCAATTTTCGGATGTTCCAAGGACCCTGGAACTTCTCAAGGGCTCTATAAAAGAGAGACATTAAAATCAACTGGGTTCATCTGACAGGTTAAACTCTATGAGAAGTATTCTCAAAACAAGGACTGATCTTTGTCATAATAGTTATATGGATGGGATCCAAAATTGTATAAGGTACCCAGAAACCAGATGTGTCTTGGTAGAAATGCCATCGGTTATAATTTTGGTTATGTTAAATGGTTCTATGCCCCAGAAATAACCAAACCGTCTAAAAAAGAAACCAGTTGGTTTCACAAAATTGCTACCATGACATTGGGCAAAAGAAGAAGTAACTGAAACACTTTGACATGTTTTTATGCTAAGTCAACCAGTACTGAAATTGTTAGGATATGCAGTTTGAACACACTCCATAAATTTCCTCCAGGTCAACTCCCCTATGATGGTCTGTTTCATAAACAGCATGATGCATCAGATTTAGAGAAACAAAACTGGTGTTGAAGATCCAACGTAAGCACGGACTCATAAAGGGCCTGGTCCTCCTCGAATCTGTATGCTTTCAATGTCAAAAGCCTTTGCGATGCCCAACTCCATAGAAAAGCCCACTGTGAAAGAGTATGAGTGGAGTGATTGTTCTAAAACTGCTAAAAAGTTTCATGGTCAATGATCCGTTGATGGGGTGACAGCAGAAAACATCAGGCCTATTTAAACATTATAGATGGTTTTCATTTAGCGTTGGTAAATCTGTACTTGTGGGTAAATTTGCATGTTTTTC
Source organism: Cynocephalus volans (assembly GCF_027409185.1). Classification (NCBI taxonomy): domain Eukaryota; kingdom Metazoa; phylum Chordata; class Mammalia; order Dermoptera; family Cynocephalidae; genus Cynocephalus; species Cynocephalus volans. The sequence goes on from NC_084478.1 coordinate 178,990,368, forward strand.
TGAAAGTTAATGTTATAACAGTCACCTGGAAATTGTCAGAGGGTATGTTTTCCTTTGTGCAGCATTTCTGGAGAAACTTCCAGCCATGTGTTATAAAGCCTCAATGCATTGTACTAAGGTCCATTCCTCCCTAAGGAAAGGCGTTAGATCATGGCTCCATCGCTCTCAAGTAGAATCCCTTACTACTAACTGTCAGAATTCCTCTTGGCCTCTCTTTCATCCTCAAACAGGACAAACCCTCTGCAGATCGAAAATCATCGGCAGACCCGATCTGAACACTGGATGGCTCCTGACATCTCTGTCCCTGAAAACTCCTGTGAGCCTGTCGATGACTTGGAATTACTTTTCAAGAAGTGCTAAGTAACACAAGTAACATTTTCTCGGTCCTGTTTTATAGAGAACTTGCTTGTATAGTTCATCTCGTGGATCTTGTAATTGATCATTTGCATGTAAATAATATGTTCTCTTACTCTGATCCCCAAAGTAGCAATCCTTCTGGGGTGGAGACTCTTGGGAATCACCCAGGCTTGGAAGGATAACTCCATGATAAGGATCTCTCAGGCCTTGGCTAAAGGTGGGAAACCTTCCTTAGTGTTGGATATGTCACCCAAAGCCATTTTCTGTACAAGACCACTCTGGCCTGCTAATCATGCCTGTAACAAACTTCTCCAGGCTGCCAAATTTTACCGTCATTTATGATAGGAAACTTCCAAGTGTAACCTACTGGGTCAGGATTCTTAGTCAAGATTCTTCACCTCCTGTTCCCCGTTTCTTTTTAACTCTTCCTATAGAGGGCCCAGTCATGGTTTCAGGAAATGCATGCATCAGTTTCAATGCTTCTGATCCTAGCTTAAATGAGCAAAACGTTATTAATTGCCTAGTTAATACCACTCAGTTCTCTGCCCCAGCTTCTCTACGTGTTATCCAGCAGAAACGCACCAGTGAGCACGTGGGTGATACTGTGTGTAACATTTGTGAAACATGGAAATCAGACGTGTATCTTAAGGGAATTCCAACCCCTATATCAATCCTCAAAATAAATCGAATCTTCTGGACAATACTGACCCCTGGTTTGCCAGCACCACAGACAGTCTTCCAAAAGAGGAGAAAATCAATTTCTATAATATGACAGGAATTGTGTGTGCCCCTGAGGGATGTGTCTCTGCTTGTGGGGATGAGAGTCAACTTTGGGATCATCCATGCCTTGATCGTTGGAGGATGGGAGGAGTTTGTTTGGTAGGGAATTTTGGTCCCAGCTATCTCCATGGACAGTTCCAGTGAAACCCGGTATTAGATGAATTCTTTAAAACTCTTTTCTAGAGTTAAAAGATCCTGTTTACGCAGGCATCAAAAAGATGGAACAGGATACTTCTTTGGGCAAACAATGTTACCTTGGTGGGGTGTAGCAGCCCATAAAGGCATGGTCACGAGCCTTTCTGTCACTTGGAACTACCTGCCAAAGAGACAGCATTGGCACTAGCAGCCCAGCAAAAGTCAAGAAATTCTCTCCCAAGGGTCATATAATAGAATATGTGTATGTGTGTGTGTGTATATATATATAGCACTAGACTAAATGCTGGCTGAACAGGGAGGTGTTTGTGCTATAGTTAATACATCATGTTGTGTTTATACTAACTCTTCTGCAGATGTCCAAATTCATGTAAAGAAAATTAGGCAGCAAGCCACTTGGCTCCAAGGGGTTTCTCCTGAGGAATGTGAGCTTAACCTGATCAAGAGCATGTTTCCATGGATCCCATCAGGAATCAGGTCTATCTTTGAGGCCTGCTTAAGCTGGGAATCATAATATTGTTTATATGAGGATTTCGCTTTCTCTTGGTAAAATTCTGTACTTGTCGTCTGACTCCTATATGCAACTCATCTTCTCCCCATAATATGATGGCAGTCCACTGGGGAAATGTTTGTGAAAAACTGCAATTAAGTGCAAAACAATTTCATTCCACATGTCCCTAACTACATCCCTATCCAGCAGGAAGTAGCCAGAGTGGTCATGCCCCAATCCCTCAAGACTGAGAAGTGTACAAGGCAAAGGGGAGAATTGCACCTGCCTAAAACCAGCTGAAAGAGGTTTTATTTTCTTATCTCAAGTTACTTAAAGTTTGTGTCGTAGGGTATAAGCTGAGCATGCACTGCAAGAGGACCTTGCCCTCCTGGAGCTTCAGGAACCTGAAAATTCTCTACCAAGGTGCCAGATCCGGATCAGACCAATCACAGGACTTGATTCACAATCGACCAATCAGCTCCTGACTTGATCTGCCTATCCCCCTTTGCCATGCCATCTAGTCCGACTTGAAGCCCATTCACCTTCTGGTTCTGAGAGGCAGATTGGAGAGCTGCCCCTCCTGTCTGCACACCAGTCGACGTCACGAATAAAGCGTTTCTTCCTGCAAAAGCCAGTGCTGTGGTATTGGCTTCTGTGTGCATCGGGGAGTGAGCCCTTGCTCAGGAACAATTGAACCAGCGGCAGTGAAGACGGAAGAAGGTTCAGTTTTGGAAGGCTCCTTAGCGGGTGGTTAGGAAGGGCCCCCTTGCTCTAACCGGAGGATTTTGGCCTCCCTCACATTTGCCTCCCCACCCACCAGAAGGCTCGTTGTGATGTCTAAGCCACCCCAGGACTGCCACTGGCTGGGAGGAGCTCCCTGCTTACCAATCAAAGCTAGGGGTGTGGCTCTTCATCGTCCTGGGGACAGGATATATAGGGAGGTCCTGAGCCCTGGAGTAGGCCACTGTTGGCTTAGACAGGGTAGAGGTGACTGGGAAACCAGCACAGGAACCACGGGAGCCCAGCACAGATTCAAATCCACCAATGATAAGCTCTATGGTGACACTTAAAAATCTACAAGTTTGGAAGAGATGTGTCTGTATTTCTGTGAGTCCTCTGATGGTGGGAAGGGACAGAGAAAGGGAAGAGACCGGCGTGTGAAAAGGCAGAGAGGTAGGTTCTGTGGAGTTGGGAGTCGGACTGGCAGGTCAACACTTACATGGACATCGGGGATGAGAACCGGGTCACGGCTGAGCAGTGAAGGCAGGTTTTCGTCCTACACTTTAACCCACGGGCAAGGAAGAAAAGGTCTTGGCTTTTCTGGGGGCAGGGGGTGGGAGGCATAACTGGGAATGAGGAAAGAGGCAAACACCAGGGCTTGGATGGCTGGAACCCGGATGGGGAGACCTGTGATGGGATGACGGTGGCAGTGTGTAATAGAAAGTCTGACTCCGCGTTTGAGTGCTTGACTGCTGACAGCTTTGATGGCTCTCCCCTCCCTCTTCCCCTACTGCCCCACATCTGGGCAAGCGGACGAGGACCCCAGGGAGTTTCTGAACCTAAAACACAGACGAACAGATATGCCTCACCTTTGCCCCTGAGACTACTGCCTTGCCCAAATTCCCCATAGACATAGCACCCATTGCTCTAAAATAGCCCGTGCTGGATACGGATGCTCTGACCCGGCAAGTAATCACTTAAAAGGAAATTCTTTGGCACTTTCAATCAGCTTTAAAAAATGGGACCCCATGGACCTCACTAACAGGTAAAATTGTCAATGATCAACACGTTCCTCCCTAGTTTGAAAACAACAGCAACAGCAACAAAAGGTCCCATCGAAATGAACACCGAGTCTTCAAGGTTTGGAACCCACTACACAAAGCCTGTGGACAGAAGGGGTGATTGTCCCCATCTCTTCTCCATTTAAGAGCACGAGATCGCCTACCCTTACCCTGGGAAGAATGGACGTCACCTCATGGTGGACTACCGCAACGTAATGCTGTGGCCCCGCCCATCAAGGCGCTCACACCCTGTGTTGTTGACATTACTGCCTGACTCCATCCAGTCAGAAATTTGGCTAATAGGTCCCTTTCAGTGCTTATTTCAACCGCCGCTCAGCCTCAGTTTGGCTTCACTCACCTCTGACAGACGCGACATACCCTTTCACGACGATTCATGGGGTAGACCTCAACACGCCTGTCATCGTGCTGGAAAGATCTTAACCGCATCTAACCTTCCCCGTGAGCACAGTCATGACACAACATGGGTTCATTTGGCACACTCATTTAGGACGTACAAGACTCACACAGGAATTCACAAAAAGGGGGGTAGGCCATTGCCTCACATGCAATGCAAGGCCCCGCCTCAGTTAAATTGCTGAAAGTTCTTTGGCAAACTAAAGGCTGCTCCATCCCTGACGCTGTCAGGGACCATTTATTGACCCTCTCAACACTACCATTGTTAATACAAGTTCAATGTCCCTTAGCCCTTTGGGGTTCTGGAGGCAACACATTCCTCATTTACAAATTTTACTTAGGCCCATTTGTGTGGTTATTTGCAAATCGGCCCATCTCGAAGGGAGCCCCTGCCATCAATTGCTCTGTAATCTGTCCAAATTGCAATACAACAGGCACTCTCGTTAGTGCTCCCAGTGGCTGTTTCAGTGTAGAGGCTTTTGCAACCTCCTGGAGTCCCCAGACCACCCGTAATGGCCCTACATTCCCCGTGGCCTTTCAATGGAAGAAGCTGCCCTCCTTTGCCCCATGCCACTAGAGGGGCAATTGCCAGCCACATGCTGGACCCTCCTAGAAATGGAGGCTGATCTCGTGACCCTCCGTATCCAGCTGCACGTTATGCCTTGGCTCATGGAAGCAAGCCCCCAGGCTCAGCATGGCCACTGAGGCCTCCTTGCTCCTGGATGGAGCCGAACCTGGGCTCTCTACAGTGTCCCACACGGATGAGGGCCTGGCCTCCCATATCCTCAATCCCTTACCAGATGCCCCAGTGCTGGAGGAGATCGCTCCTCTCCCAGGCCCCATGCCTACCTGGGGAGCCCCTCAGGATTACCTGAATGAGCAGCAGTGGGAGTCCATACACATTACTGATGGTGTTGTCACCATACACGTGTTGAGCCTTGTATGAGAGCTGCTGTTTTTTATCCCTTAAGTGGCTGTTCCCGATAAAGGACAAAATCCAAGGGTCTGCACAATTGGCCAGGCTGCAGGCACTCATTAGCTTAGCACTTCACGCTCTGGCCCTCAGATGGCACATGTGCACATCTGTACAGACTCTTGGGCCATTGACAATGGTCTGGCCGTCTTGTCTCATCCATGGCAGCCATAATTCCCAATCCACGGTAGCCCCACTTTGCGGTAAAGAGCTCAGGAAATCTGTTGCCTTAAGGATACCCATTTTGGATGTCTGACTTTTGAAAGCTTTCAGGCCCCACTCCTCCCCTTCCCCTTCTGCCCCACAGCTGGGAAAACTCATAAGGAACTCTGGCAGGAAGCTGAAATCACGTAAGCCCTGGTCCAGGTATGGGGCCCCACCTCCTAGCCACCATAAAACCCCGCGGCAGGCAGTGTCCTTTTCTGCCTCTCAGAAGCCATTCTTGGACCTGCTTGGGAGCCGGCCCAGCTCTCCCCAGAAAGCCTCGTTACCTGAGTAATAAACCTTTCACTCCCAATGGACTTCAGACTCGATGTCCACACCAAATTTGGGGTGGGAGGGTTTATCATATTTCCGTGGCTATGAGAAGCTCACATACTTCGCAGAAGCTTAATTAATGGGATACATATATAATATGTATCTGGGTATGGCACTTTACAGAAGAGACCAGTATTTCAGGGAACACTGAGTCTCGGTATATCTTCAGTGCTTAGTATGTCTCAGACATAGTTGTAGACCCCGGGCTTCTAGGCAAAAACGAGTCAAAAATTCCTGCCATCGGGAATTTACATTTTCTTGGTGAGGTGGTAGTTGACAGCAGGTCGAGGGGACGGCTGTCATACCTAGGGGTTGTGGAGACATCTCTGTGATGTGACATTTGAATTGAGACCTGAACGATGGCACAGAGTAAGCAGCATAAGGATTTCGAGAAAAAGGATTTTCGGAAGAAGGAACAGCATGTAGCGATGCCATGAGCTAACAACAGGGCAGTGTATTAAGGAACAGTGACCAGATGAGTGTCAGTGGCGCAGTGAAGAGGGGCATAGTAGAGGCAGACGACTGAGACCGGAGAGCACGGCAAAGATGGGATCGTATGGGGCTTTGCTAGTAAACGTCCACGTCATTATTAAGGCAAAATTTTAAAATAGAGTTACAAAACAAGCAAAGAAACATTGGTCTGGATTCAAACCCGGCTCCAAGACTTCCTACCTGTTGCTTTAAGAAAGTCACTTAATTTACGTGAGCCCGTGCTTCCTCATTTGCAAGAAAGTGCACAAAAATGTCAACATCACAGAACCTTTAGGAGAATTAAATTGGACACAGTGACCGGCACAGACTCAGAGGTCAACAAACGATGGCCACGGTGGTCATGATTTACCACTCTCCGAAATGCTTTTGCCTTGAACACACTTGGGAATGCTGATAGGCCGAATTGTTTTCTGCACCATGGCTCACTTTGGTCTTGTGTCTTCGGAAGTCGTTTTATAGTGCAGCGCTCCGGAGGTTAACAAGCAGCCCTGCAGGAAGTTGGCCTCAAAGGTACTATCAAACAGAGTGTGATCCTGAGGTGAGCATCTGAGGACAGAGTAAGGTGGCCCAGACACAGCTCATGCAGAAATTCGTCCATTTGCAGGGCGGAGACATCTGATAGAAGCTCTTGCTTCTAGAAAACATGACAAGGATGCTACTTAATGAATGGGATGCCTTAGGGACAAACACGTTGTAGGCGCTGACTGACTCTCCAGGGCGTACTTGGGACATTCGCTTTGCTGTGTATGGTCCAGGGGAAATAACCCAAAAGGCCGTGTCTTATCCCATTTTGTGGTGCTATAACAGAATACCTCAGACTGGGTAATTTATAAAACCCAGAACTTTATTTCTCATAGTTCTGGAGGCTAGGAAGTCCAAGATCAAGACGCCGGCATGTTTGGTATCTGGTTCCAAACAGGTGACTTGTTGCTGCAACCTCTGGAGATGAGGAACGTTTTGTCCTCACGTGGCGGAAGAGAGCAGACCCATTCCCACCAGCCCTTTCGATGCTGGCCTGAATCCAGTTATCACCTCCCAACAGTGTTGCTTGGGGATGAAGTTTCTAACATATGAATTTGGGGGACACGTTCAGACCACAGGAGCCAGCAATTCCAAAATGATGATGACAGGCCCAGATGCCTCAAGGATCCAATAATCTCTAGGTTTTATACGCTATTTCAGGGGCTAGTACAATGATGGAAACTTCCCCCAACTCACTCCATGGAGGTCTTCATTAATCCTGGCTGAACTAGTGAGCCGTTGCTCTCCAGACCCATGTCTTTATTCCGTTCCACGGCTTTTTTGATCATGTCCTCGCTTCTCTGTTCTTTCTGATAACCGTTAAAGGGTGGAGGCTGACCGTTCTGGGTCTATCTTCAGTGTTTCAACTTTCCTCACATCCTTTCCAATTGTTCACTGTTGTATACTGCATGTGGGGAAAATCTCATGGTTTAATCCTTTGGTTTATTAAAGTATACGCCACGTGCATTCATTATGTTCTTCATCCCATTTAAATACATATAATTTTTAACTAACCCTAACCCTAACCCTAACCCCAACCCCCAACTATCATTTTTATGTACTCAAACTTTTTAGGGGGAGAAGCCAATATATTTTTATTACACCGTGGCTGTAGAGCTGGCTTAAAGAATTAGGAGCGCAATAGCCTCTTTCATATGTGTTATTATTATATAAATGTTATCTGTAGTTAAAATGAAAAACCCAGTGTACTATAAAGTGAGGAATTTTATCTTTATTTTTAAAATACAGGTATTTGCCTTGAAAAAAATTTTTTAATACTCGGCTCTCTGTATAGAACACCAATGCACACAATCTCTGCACACGTCAATATGTGCTCACTTTAGCTTAGATAAAATTGTTTCCGAAACAGGCCAATACCCGTGATATTTTTAGGTGGAAAAGAGCAAAAGGCTTTGTGAGGGGAAGCGAGGGTGGGAAGGTTGTTTTGAAGGAAGGTGAAAGACGGAAGGTGTTTTCTTAGGGGAGGTGAGGGAGGGAAGAACTTTGCGTGGGGGTAAAGACGGATAATACTCTGTGAGGGGAGGAGACGGAGCTTTGGACTCCATGAAAGGCCTTTGAGGAGAGGGCCTCTGAGAAGAGAGGTGAGTGAAGGAAGACCTTTGTCCAGAGAGGTGATGGAGGGACATCCACTGTGAGGGTGAGTGGGTCAGGTCAGGCATCGCCGAGGGAAAGCAAGGCCTTGGTGTGGGGAGGAGGCGGATGGAAGGTTTTTGTGAGAGAGGAGAGGGTAGTAAGGTCTCTGTGAGGGCACCCGACCTGGGAGAGTTTCGTACTTTGTGAGGGGATCTGAGCGGTGGAAAGCATTCCTAAGGGAGGAGAATATGCCATTTTGGAACAGGGCAATGGAGGGAAGGCCTTCGTGAGGAAAGGTAATAGAGGAAAGTTCTTTGTAAGGGAGATAAGAGAGTAAAATTTTGGGAGAGTGGAGGCAGTGAAAGCATTCATCTGCCTTAAGCTCGTGATCCAAGGAGGATATCAACACCAGAATTAATAATTATCTACAAAGCACTATGTATGCAGACCAAAGTGATAAGGCTTAAGCAGTGCTGAGAGAAAAATTTATGCCCTAAGATGCCTGTATTGATGAAGCAGAAAACATAAAAAATAAAGGAATTGAGGATCCAACACAAAAAGTTAGAAAACAAATCAAAAACAAACCTAAGAGACGCACATGAAGGAAAAAGGAAAGATAAAAGCAGAAATTCATTAATTAGAAAATAAGAGAACTAATAAATCCAAGAGGACTTATTAGTATCATTATATTGTATTATCACTACATCATATTATTATCAAAACAACAAAATAGATGCACCGTTAGCTAATATAATCAATAAAAGCGGGGAGAAAACAAGGAAAGAAAGTGGGAGATAAGCACAGGTTTAGAGCAAATCATACGGATTATAAGTTATAGGAAAATATTTATCAACTCTACGTAAACAAGTTTGGGAACGTGGAGAACACGTTCGATTTTCTAGGAAAATATAAATTACCAAAGCTCACCCCAGAGAACAGAAACTTAAAAACAAAAAGACATTTATTGACTTTCATACGTTGAGCCATCCTTGCATCTCTGGGATGAATCCCACTTGATCATGGTGGATAATATTTTTCATGCGTTGCTGTATTCTGATTGCAGGTATTTTATTGAGGAGTTTTGCATCTATGTTCATCAGAGATATCGGTCAGTAGGTTTCTTTTCTTGTTGTACCTTACCTTTGCCTGGCTTGGGTATCAAGAATGACTTTGGGAGAATGGCCTCTGTTTCAATTAGTTGGAACACTTTGAAGAGAATTAGTATTAATTCCTCTTTACAGATTTGGAAGAATTCAACAGTAAAGACATCTGGTCCTGGGTTTTTCTTTGTTGGGATACTGCTCTTCAATCTCTTTGCCAGTTATTGGTCTCTTCAGGTATTTTCTGCCTTCTTGGTTCAGTCTTGCTAGTTGGTATGGTCCAGAAATGTAGAGGATTCATAAAGCAAATATACCTCACAGCACCTGATTTTCCAAAGCCTTGCAGTTTCAAATATTGACCTTGCAAAGGACAGGAAATTTCCCCCAGGGCATTGAGTCTCTGCTGCAAGATAAGAATCCTAACACAGCAAGGCTGCTGGTTCTAAGGCAGACAAGTTACTAATTGATATGTAAAGTTACTGAAAAGCTGCCAGAGGGAGAAGGAATGTGGGCTAAATCAAGCCTTTGTTAGCGGATCACTTAATTGCCTAACAGGATGTCATCTGACTTGTTTTTACTGAATGTTACCAGCTTCTATTGTAAAACTTATTAAAAAAACTTAGCAAAACCCCACCTATGTCTCTTCCTGTAACTTCTTGGTCTGGAGAATAAAGAGAGGAAGAGAACCCCAATTTGTGGTTAATTTCCCAAATGGAAGAAGTGACTCCTCGTGATTGAGGAAGTTTTGGGAGATTAACCCCTTTCTGGGGCTTCTCACTGCTCAAAAGAGATGGGCTTTGAGCAATCTTTGGTGGCTCCGTCACCCAGGGGAAAAGTGGTGACAAGTCCGTGGGAGGCAAAGCAACACAGAAATTTACCCATTTCCTCCAGGTTTTCATATATGTTGGCGTATAGTTGTTTGTAACAGTCTGTAATGATCTTTTTGTACTTCTGTAGTATCAGTTGCAATGTCTCCTTTTTCATTTCTGATTTGTGTCATTGAGGTCCTCTCTCTCTCTCTCTCTCTCTGTCTCTCTCTGTTAACCGACCTAATGGTTTGTCTATTTGGTTTATCTTCTCAAAAAACCCACTTTTTGTTTCACTGATCTTTTGCATGGTTTTGAGGACTCTATATGATTTAGTTCTGCTCTGATCTTAGTTATTTCTTTCTGTCGGCTAACTTTGGGATTGGACTATTCTTGTTTTGCTGCTTCTTTTAGGTGTAGGGTTAGGTTCTTTACTTGAAGTCTTTGTACTTTTTTGATGTAAGCATTTATTGCTATAAACATCCCTCTTAGGACTGTTTTTGCAGTATCCCACAGGTTTTGATATGATATGTCTTTATTTTCATTCTTTTCTAGAACTTTTTGATTTCCTATTTAATTTCTTCTTGGACCCTTAGGTCATCCAGGAGGAGCCTGTTGCTTAATTTCCAGTGTATTAGTCCATTTTTGTGTTGCTACAACAGAATACCCAAAACTGGGTAATTTATGAAGAAAAGAGGTCTATGTAGCTCATGATTCTGGGACAGTTGCATCTGGCACGGGCCTCAGGTTGCTCCTACTCATGGGGGAAAATGGCAGGCAGCCGGTTAGTATGAGCAGATCACATGGAAGAGGAGACAAGAGAGACACAGAGGGAGGTGCCAGCATACTCTAAACAACCACCTCTGGTGGGAACTAATAAAGCAGGAACTCAGTCATTAACCCCCCACCCCTAGGGAGAGCATTAACCCATTCTTGAGGGGTCCACCCCCATGACTCAAATAGCTGCCAATACTGCCACATTGGGGATCAGATTGCCACATGAGTTTTGGAGGGCCAACACATCCAAACTCTATCATCGGTATTTGTATAGAGCCCGGAGTTTCGCTTGTTATTAATTTCCACTTTTAATCCATGGTGGCCTAAAAGATAGTTGAGAAGATTTTGATTTTTTAAAAGTTATTGAGACTTGATTTGTGACCTAACATGTGGTCTGTCTTGGAGCATGTTCCATGTGCTGATGAGAAGAATGTATATTCTGTAGCTGCTGGATGAAATGTTCTGTAGAGACGTGCCAAGTCCAATTGGTCTAAAGTGTCATTTAAATCCTGTGTTTCTCTGTGGACTTGTTGCCTCGATGACCTGTCCAATGATGAGAAGAGGGTGTTCAGGTCCCCCACTACTATTGCATTGGGTCTAACTCTTTAAGAAAATCAAGGGTAAAAACCGTATGTTTATCTCACACAATGCAGAAAAAACATTCAACATCCCGGGGCCGAGCCCGTGGCGCACTTGGGAGAGTGCGGTGCTGGGAGCGCGGCGACGCTCCCGCCGCAGGTTCGGATCCTATATAGGAATGGCCGGTGCACTCACTGGCTGAGTGCCGGTCACGGAAAAAAAAAAAATTCAACATCCCTTCATGAAAAAGACTTTCAGCAAATTATGTATAGAAGGAAAGTATCTCAACACAATAAAAGCCGTCTACGACAAGCCCCACTGCCAATATCACCCTGAATGGGGAAAAACTGAAGGCTTTTCCCTTAAGAACAGGAACAAGACAAGGATGCCCACCCTCACCACTCCTACTTAACATATCACTGGAGGTCCTAGCCAGAGCAATCAGTCAAGAGAAAGAAATAAAGGGCATCCAGATTGGAAACGATGAAGTGAAACTGTCCCTTTTTGCAGATGATAAGACCTGACATATAGAAAAACCTAAAGACTCTATCGAAAAACTCTTAGAGCTGATTACTGCTTTCAATAAGGTTGCAGGATACAAAATCAGTGCCCCCAAATCAGTTGTGCTTATATACTCCAATAATATAAAAACAGGAAGAGAAATCAAGGAAGCAAGCTCATTTACAATAGCCATCAAAACAATAAAATACCAAGGAATCAATATAAACAAGGAGGTGAAAGAACTGTACAATGAGAAGTACAAATCCCTATTGAAAGAAATTAAAGAAGGCATAAAAAGAGGCAAAGATATTCCATGCTCCTGTATTGGAAGAATCAACATTGTGAAAATGTCTGTTGCCCAAAGTGATCTACAGATTCAACGCAATCCCTGTCAATATACCAATAACATTCTTCACAGAAATAGAAAAATAAACAACTCTAACATTCATATGGAACAACAAAAGACCCCGAATAGCCAAAGCAATCATGAGCAAAATAATAATAATAATAATAATAAATAATAATAATAATAATAGTAATAATAGAAAAGCTGTAGGCATAACACTACCTGATTTCAAATTATACTACAAAGCTATACTAACCAAAACAGCACAGTACTGGCATAAAAATAGTTACTTGGGCCAATGGAACAGAACAGAAAACCCAGGAATCAACCCACATACTTACAGCCAGCGGATCTTTCACAAAGGAAACAACAACATACATTGGGGAAAAGCCTGCCTCATCAATAAATGGTGCTGGGAAAATTGGATATCCATATGCACTAGAATGAAACTAGAAATGCACCTCTCACCACATACCAAAATCAGCTCAAAATGGATGAAAGGTTTAAGTATAAGACCTGGAAATGTAAAACTACTAAGGGAAAATATAGCAGAAACACTTCTGGAAGTAGGACTGGGCAAAGACTCTTTGAACAAGAGCCCAAAGGCATAGGCAACTAACTAGCTAACTAAATGGTATCATATCAAACAAAAAAGCTTCTGCACAGCAAAGGAAACAATCGACAAAGTGAAATGACAACTTGCAGAATGGGAGAAAATATTAGCAAACTATACATCTGACAAGGCATTAATACCCAGAATATACAAGGAACTCAAGCAACTCTACAGTAAAAACAAACAAACAAACAAACAAACCCCCCTAAATAATCCAGTTAAAAAATGGGCAAAGGATCTGAACAGACATTTTTCGAAGGTAGACATACAAATGGCCCACGGACACTTAAAAAAAAAATGCTCAACATCACTAGTCATCAAGGAAATGCAAATCAAAATCACATAGAGATATCACCTCACCCCACTTAAACTAGCTATAATCAAAAAGATAGAGAATAACAAATCCTGGTGAAGATGGGGAGTGAAGGGAATGCTCCTGCACTGTTGGTGGGACTGTAAAATAGTACAACCACTTATGGAAAACAGTATGGAGGTTCCTCAGACAACTATATGTAGAACTGCCCTACAATTCAGCAATCCCACTTCTAGGTATATACCCAAAGGAATGGAAATCATCATGTCGAAGGCAAACCTGTACTCCCATGTGCATCACAGCTCTCTTCACAGTCGCCAAGATAGGGAACCAAGCTAAATGTCCATCGACAGATGATTGGATAAGGAAAATGTGGTAAATATGCACCACGGAATACTACTCTGCCATGAAAAAAGAATGAAATTCTGCCCTTTGCAGCAACATGGATGAGCTTGAGGAAAATTATGTTAAGTGAAACAAGCCTGGCACAGAGGGGAAAATACCACATGTCCTCACTCACATGTGGGAGCTAAGAGAGAAAGAAGGAAGGAACGAAAGACCAAAGGGGTGCGTTGGACTTGCAGAGGGAGAGAACGTACCTAGGTTTGCTGGTGAGGGGAGAACAGGGAGGTTGGTTGGGGATTAATTGGGTGGAGGACGTGAGGTGTAATCGCAACTTGTGGTAATGGGCATCCTGATACTTGTGATCTGACTATCACATCCTGGGTACAGGTGGTGAAGGTCAGCTTTGTACCCCATGAATCTGCATAATCAATAAAACAAAATAAAATAACATGAACAAAACCAGAAACTCTTATTTAAAAACAATAGAGAAGGGTGTTCAAAAGCAGCCCCCATAAAAATCACTAGGTCAACTGAAATCAGAGGGGAGTTCAACCAAGCCTTTAAAGTGCAGATAACTCCAGTGCTATTTAAAGTATTCTGAGGCATAATAAAATGAGTGAAATTTACAAGTTTGGGTTATGAAAGATTGATACCAACAAAGTGCAAAACTATGCATCTTCAGATAAGTCTCACTTAAGAATATTGTTATGGAAATACTAAATAAACATAGCCAACAGAATTTAGTAGCTCAGTTAAAAATTAAAACAACGTGACTGAGTGAGATTTATTTGAGGAATGTAAGGATGGTTCATCATCAGGAATTTTATGAATATATTTTACCATTTTACTGGGCCGAAAATGAAAAATCATCTGACCATCCTGACAGATGTTGAAGGGCTGTTTAACAAAATTCAGTATCCGTTCTTGCTTTAGAGAACTCTCAATAAAATCAGGTTATGGGGATACTTCCTTAACATGATATATCTGTATCAACTGAAAATCCAGCACCCTGAGTCATGATAAACAGTAGAAGCGTGCCCATTAAGGCGTGGAACAAAATAAAGATATTCTCTTGCTCCGCTATAATTTCACATTATTCTGAAGGAAAACACTAAAATCCGACAGGAAAAGGTCTACAATTCTAAAAGAGGAAGTAAATTCATCATTATTTGAGGATACTATTACTGTTTACCTAGAAAACACAAGAGAATCCAACTGAAATACTATTACAAATGATAAGAGAATTCAGCAAATTGCCCAGTGCAAAACCGAAATGACCGAAATCGCAAAAATCAGGAGCCTTCATCAATAAAAGCAGTAACTAGTAAAGGTAAAGAAAACACCGTTGACAAGAATAGTAAAATTAAAAATAAAGAGTATGAAATACTCAGAAATAAATTTAACAAGGGAATGTGCAAGAGAAAAGCTATAGGAACTCATTAAGCGAGACAAAGAGAAGACTTGAACAAATTTATTTTAATAGTATATTTCATGTTTCAACATGTGATCAATATAAAAATTATTAATGAGATATGTTGTAATATGTTTTCTTGGTAAGTGTTGGAGCTCTGCTGTGTATTTTGCACTTGCACTTGCAGCTCAGTTAGGACATTTCATGTCCTCAATAGCTGCATATGGTTTGGGGCTACCATACTGGACAGTGCAGATGTGGATGCAGAGGATGGGGAAGAGGGAGGAAAATTAATGCTCACAAAATGCCGACGGTCAGGTAAATTTGTATACGTATAGGAAGAGGAATTTTACATGATCTATCAAAATTTAAACGTATACGTCATTTCACCCCACGTACCACTTCTAGGAATTTATCCAGAGAGTTTATCACCGGGCATTCAGTATTTTTAAGTTCCTTCGTTCGTTTGGCAACTTGCGTGCAGAAAGGTTGTGCTGATGGCACTTCACCCCACAGTATAGGAGTACCTACCTTATCACATTTCTGTTTTGAACAATGAAAAGGGTAACTTATTGTTTTCATCCACATTTCTTGGATTATTAACGAAGCTGATTTTTTCCATATTTTTATTATTCATTTTGTTTCTCCCTCTGTGAATTGCCATTTCATGTTCTTTGTTCTGTTTTTATGTCATAATGGATTGGATTTGTTATCGCTGCATAAGCTTTCTAAACCAGAAGAGCAGGGTGTTTTCCGGCACCAACGACCACTTCTCTGATTCTCCAGACACCAACCAGGTGTTCAACAATTCAATTCAGTTCTGACACTAAGTACCCAGAGTTAGCACAGACCCTACAGGTTAAGGGCTCAGTCCCACAAGACTGTCCTCTGCACCCCCCACCCCCCACTTCAGATGTTGGCCACGAGTACCCGGCCTCCTATACTTCTGATAGACCAGCTATAAATTGGCGGTTCCCACAACGCGCCCCCCAAATTCAATCATTTATCTTAAGGGCTCACAGAACTCAGGAATACACTTTACTTATGTTTACCGGCTTATTGTAAAGCATATTATCAAGGATGCAAATGAACAGCCAGGTGAAGAGGTACATAGGGTGAGGGCCAGAGGGGTCTAGAGCACTGGAGCTTCTGTCCTGTGGATCTGGGGTGCGCCACCCTCCTGACACGCACATGCACGTACCAACAAGCAAGCTCTCCAAACCATGCTGTTCAGGGGATTTTCTGGGTGTTTCATCATGTAGGTAGGCATGATTGATTATTAACTGCATCTCCAGTACGTCTCCTCTCCCTGGACTTTGGGCAACTGGGGCTAAAAGTTCTAGGCACGTAATCAAGGTTTGGTGTTTCTGGTGATCAGCTGCCTTCCTGAAGCTATCTAGGGCCCCAACAACGGTTACCACATGTGATATTGTGAAATATATATTTGGTCTTCCTCCCCAGTCTCTTGAAATACAAATCCTAAAATCCTTAGAATCCCCAAAGTGACGAGTGTCTTTTTTACCCTAATGAATTGACTGGTGGCTGCCTGCCCCTTGTGCCAGGAACCAGGGACAAAGACCAAATATAAGTTTGCATTATACCACAAAGGGCATTAGTGTTTGTTACTGAAAGAAAGTGAGCCGAAATGCTGGGCGCCGATCAAACTTTACTAAAGGAAGAAAATCTGCCGGGCTGTGCTCAGAATGAGGGCAGCCCCAGGCCTGGCGTGGGAGAGCTCATATAGACTGTGGGGAAGGCTGACGTAATCTGGGAAGGGTTTGGTGCTGGAGTGGAAGATACGGCTGGTGGATGAAACCAGGTGGAAGGTTGCACCCACGCGGAACTAGAGGAGTTTCTATTTCTCAGAAACCACAGGCTTCTTTCTCCTAAGGGAAAGGCTAGTGGCCATTTGGTGCTGAGTGTGTGTAAAATGGCGCTTCTCTCAGATCCATCGGTTACGTAGACAACAACTATTTTCCTCTCTTGACTTGTCTGTTCATTTTTACATATGTAAATCTATCGACTTCCCCTTGTGATCTCTTCCATGGTCCTTGTGACCCAGGAGCATCACTGCGTCTTGAGAGTAGCTGTGTATGCACATCGTCCTATGTTGATTCATCTACCAGTACCACTGCATTTAAATTATTTTACATTTTAATGCCTGCGTGGAAAAGTTCTCACTGATTGCAATTTTTTTTTTTTTTTGGTTCTTCTCTGCCACTTATTCTTACAGATGAGCAGTGAAAGCCTTTTCTCAAATTAAAAAAAAAAATAAATAAAAAAATAAAAAAGATTGTTTTCTGGTTTGAAACACCAGGAATCTATAGATTAATTTGAGTCTCCCCATCCAAAAATGTGTTGTATTCCTTTGTCCAGGTTCTCATTTGTGTTCCCTCAGGGAAGCTCTGCAGTTTTCTTACATAGGCTTCTCTCATTTCTGGTTAAGAAATTGCTATTGTGTTTGTTGCTATTGTGTTTGGGATATTTTTCCATTGCCACTTTTAAGTAGTTTTCCCCCCTGGACTGGGGAAGTGTTATTGATTTCTGCATTACTTATTTCACACTTGCTAATTGGATTATTCCTCTTAGCTTTAGTAGTTTTTCAGGTAATCGTCTTGCCTTTTCCAGAAAAATAATCATAGTTACATGTAATTATAACTTTTCCTGCTTCCTTTCTGGTATACCTACTTTGTGCTTTATTGCTAGCCTAACATTTTGACAAAAATGTTAAGTGACAGTCACAATAGAGGGAATCACTCTTGTTGCCCAGATATTAATGCGAATGCCCACAGCGTTTCAACACTGAGTACTAAGTCGGCCAAATCGTTTTGAGGAAGGCGTTCTTTATCACTTTAAGAAAGTTTTCACTTTGTGTGCTACGTTGATCTCACGTTTAGGTATGCCAGGGTGAGTTTTTGTTTGTCTGTTTGTTTGTTTTTGCTCTTCAACAGGTTAAATAACATTGAGTCATCTCTGCTTAAAGTTTTGACAGAATGAGTTGGCCCTACCCCTTTCTGGTAAAGCAGATATTTGATTCTAAGTCTTCTTTATTTTATCAACCGATCCCTTGGTTTTCCTACCTGCTGTTGAGTTGCATGTATTATGTTCCACACGTTGTTAGAAAATTGCTCGTCTCACCTAGATTTTAAAACTAATCATCACAAAACCATACAGAGCATTTTTGTAAATTTAAAATATGTCCTCTATATTTTTAGGTCTGTTGTTGGATGACCTTCTCGTTCACGATGCTGTCTATCGGGGCTTTCCTTTTTTGTCTGTATTGTTGGTCTGTTCAAAGAACCGGCTCTTGGTTTCATTGACCTATTCTGCATGGGTTTTTAATGCTTACTGCCTTCATCTTTATTAGTGTCTGCTTTCTTTGTTGTTTTTTTTGGGGGGGGTCTTTGTTATTATTGCTTTTCTAACTTCTGGACTTGAATGTTTAGTTCGATTATGTTGAATCCTTTTTATTAATTAATTAAACCATTAAAGGCTGTTATCTGTCTTATGGATATGGCTTTAGCCATAGCTCATAGCTTTCTTCTCTGTTAAATTGGAGATGATTCTACATCAGGGCCGTAGTAGCTTCTTAAAAATGAGTTAGATAGCTTTCTGTCTTTGGAATGGATCGTAGTATGGTAATTGTACATTCCATGACTGTTAAAAAATAAAGTTGGTCCATAAATCACTGCAAGCATGGAGTCTCTTTGGAGAAATTTCTTTGGATACCTTTTTGGATTTTGCTGCCTGAGAGTTGAAAATAGGATTCTCGGTGTGGGTTTAATTTGTATTTCTCAAATTGTCAGTGAGGTTGACCATCTCTTGTTACGTTTAAGAGCCGCTGGCATTCTTTTCCTGTGAATTTGTGTTCATGTCCTTAGCTCATATTTCTGTTGGATTGTTGTTGACATTTTTACATGGACATCGATTATATGGCAATGAAAAACCAGTTAAGACAGATACATACACACCCTCACATCTTATTTATCAATCTACCGTGCAGTAATTTGCAATGTGGTAAATTACATCCTTTTGGTTCTTCATTCAGCCCTTATTCACTAAGCGCCTCCTAATGTCAGGTGAGTGGGGCAGACAAAAGCTCTGGTACCATGGAGCTCCCATTTTAGTGGGGCCAACAGGTAATAAAGAAGTAAACAAAGCACTGTCATAGTATAAATTCAGGCAGTGATAAGTGCTAAGATTAAGTGCTGAGTCGTGGTGTGATATTCCTCTAATAAGTTATGACCGTCTTTGTCTCTTTTTTCTTTCTGTATGTGTATGTGTGCACACACATACTGTTGTTCTTCAGGTTATGTCAGCCCTGCTGATTTTAAAGAATAAATTGGTGCGCTTGCCAACTTTCCCATGCTCGGTAACATTTTTACTTACATGGCAATTTTCTCTTTTTGAAGTTTTGGTGAAATCATCTTGGCCTGATTTCTTTTTCAATGAAATCCTTGGCCACCTTTTGAATTTCCCCAGTGGTTTTAGTGTAAGCACATTTTCTCTCTTTCCTGAAGTCAGATTTGGAAATTAAATTGCCTCCATTTCATCTACATTCAAAATTGTTTAGCATTTTAAAAACTTAGTCTCCATCCCCTCTGTCCTTCCTAATCCTATTTGTTTTTCTCACATCTTTGTACCCTAATCAGACAACCATTCCATTGTGCACACAGATCCCATGGTCAGGGATTCAGGCAGGGCACAGTGGGGACGTGTTGTCTCTGCTCTGAGATGTCTGCGGCCTCAGGTGGGAAGGCTCAGGCAGGTGGGGCTGGAATCTTCTGAGGGCTCAGTCACTCCACCTGGCCTCTCCATGTAGCTTGGCTTCCTCACAGCATGGTGGGCCCAGGGCAGTCCGACTTGTTATAGGGAGCCCGGGACTCCCAGGGCATGCATTTCAGGGAACTATCCAGAAGCTGAACTGCTATCGTGACTGAGCCTGGGGTGTCCCACAGCATCACTCTTGCTGTACTCCACCCGTGGAAGTGGTCACAGGCCTGCCCACATTCAAGGGGAGGGACACAGACCCCACCTTTCAGTAGGAGGCTGTCAAGGCCATCGTGTAGAAGAGCTCGTGAGGTGGACAGACCATCGTTGTGTCTGTCACTGGAAAGACACGCAGCCACGCTGTTCTTATCATCATATGCGTACGTCTATAAAGACATGGTGGCGAATCCTTCCTCTTCACCGCATCTGGGAATGTTCTTTGTCAAGACAGCAAGTAAGCCTGTGCCTTGGAAACCAGGAGGATAGACCTTGATTCACTCCGGAGTTTTGAAGGGGCGCCGGTGCTTTTCTCCACCTGCCCCACAAGCCCAGGGATTGCGCCAGGAAGCCGGAACCCCTGCGTCCACCGCCACCTGGTGCCAGGAGCCCTCAGTGCGGGTTCTGCTCTTTGGAGAAGTGAAAGGAGCCTCCCCAAAATGATTGCCTCCAAACAATGATTCCGGCACTAGCAGGAGGTGAGAATGCCATCACTTCTCTGAGCCTCTGTTTCCTCATCTGGAAAATGCGGTGTCTGGACATGAAGGGAGTTGATACATATAATGGCTCAAAAAGGGCCAAGAGCAGCTCCTTGGACACAGCCAGTCTGAGTTCTAGCCAAAGAGATTCCCCGGACGTGGTGCAGCCTCTGCCCTTCCTAATGCCTCATTATTCGCTCTTCGATTCTGTGAGCTCCTTCCCGTCACTGCAGTGAGCCCTCTCACCCCATTCAGCCCGAGATGCGTTCTGTCCTTTGCTAACGCACCCTGAAATTGGCAACGGAGGATAGGTCTCAAGCAACAGACTCAGGAAAGGTGGGGTGGTTCGAAAGTAGTTTTTGGATCAAGATGAGGGAGGCCTAGAGAGCCCCATTCACATTGCAGAATAGGAAAGCAGCGAATCCAGCAGTCACCTGTGGGCAACTGAGGGCAAACTCTGGGGTGTGGCTAGAGGCTGCCATGAAAACGTTTGCAAAGGTGAGCACGAGGTAGAAAGTCACTTCTGACGGTCTTGGGTAACCTAGTCCCTGGGAGCCACAAACTCCAATCTTGACAGTATTGACCCCAGACCCAGAAGGAACCTTCTGGCCTTTCCCTGACCATGCTCATGGGGTCTCAGTGCGCATAACCAAAGCGTGGACAGCTCACGAAAACCCAACTCAGAAAGAATTCTGAAAGTGACTAAATTGCAATGCTGGTCCGCTTTCTAACCTCACCATGCCTCTCATGCGAATGGAAGAGCGCCCATTAGCAAAGAGTGCTTACCTCGCAGCTGTGATGGGGGTATCTGAGATGACTTGGAAGACTTGGAGAACCTTTGGTCCCTCCAAAATGTCACTCCAGCTGGGAGTTCTGTAAGCCTTCCTGCTAGCCTTCCCAAAGACATTGGTTTCCTAGGCTTGGAAGGGTCTCCGTATCTCTGTCTCTGTCTCTCTCCCCCACCCACACCTGAGTCCCCAGGCTGAGCCCTGGATCTGGTATCACGGTGGAGGTCACCAGGCCAAGATGCCCCCAGCACACCTGGGCCCCCTTCATTAGTGCCTTGCTTTGGGCCCGGTGGGGGTGGTGGGGGAATGAACAAGACGAAGCAGAAGGCAGGGGAGGTGGGGTGCAATGTTAAATGAGGTGTCCAGGAACACCTCACTGAGAGGGTGACCTTTCGGTGAGCCAGGTTGAACGCTGGGAGAAGAGAGTTCCAGACGGCAAAGAGCCTGTGCAAATGTCCTGACCAGGACTGCGCCTGGCATGTTTCAGAGAGGGTGAGGAGGCCAGTGTGGCTGGATCAGTGCATGCAAGGGGGAGAGTGGGACGGGGTGAGGCCAGAGAGGACCCAGGCTGGATCCCATTGGACTCTGTAGGACACTGTCAGGCCTTTGGCTCCGAGTGTGAATGGGAGGGGAGCCCATTGGAGGTTTTCAGACAGAAGAGGGTCGCAACCTGCTCAGGTGGACCAGCTGCCCAGCAGGTTCAGCAGTCCATCCGTGGGCCCAAGTCCGCAGGCCGAGTCTTGGTGTCCTGGGTGAGCTAGTTAGAGTGAGACTGAAGTCTCATCCCCCAGGGGAACTGACGCCACATTTCTGGGCCAGTTTCTGGAGCACTGCCTGGAAAAGACTAGTCCTGATCCCCCTCGTCTTTGTCACTTTCCTCCAGCTAACCCCTTGCAGTCCGTCCTCTCCCCCTGTGGATTCTTACCCACAGAAGACTCCTTTGCCTCCTTTTCTACCATACTATGGCCTGCTGGCTTACCAGCAAGAGAACATGCCCCTTTCTCTGTTTCTCTGTCGGAGAAAAGGCAAGCAAGGTTCTCAGATCACAGTAGTGGGTTAAGTATGAAATCAAACTGCAGTTCCTGAATTCAGTAACAGAGAGGTACACCTAAACAGAGTAAATATTGTAGTGTGCAATTTATACCTCAACAAAACTAACTTCAACAAAAGCAAATAAGCATATCAACAAGAAGTCGTGAGACAGTCAAGAAAACGGCAAATGCTCCAGGAGAGTAATTGCAAGCCAGGAAACGGCCAGGGGAAGAGCCAGGATGACTGCTGGGCAGTGAGTCAGCCTAGAGAGGAGCAGCCCAGGCAGACAAAGGCTGGAGGATGGCAAGGGAGGTGGCTGTTTAATTCACCATCGCTGGCAAGGTAGACTTTCAACGTCAGGGATAAAAGTACCTAAAACCAATGGAATGTCATAGAACCACTTTGGGAAGATGAGGTGAAAAATTGTGGTGGGTACTGGTATAAAACAGGCAACTTCTCATCTATTCATCAGTAATTAAGGTCTGAAAACGAGGAACCAGGAAAGAGAGAAAAAGAACGCAGCAATCCCTGTTTACTGCACGCAGCTGCTGCCAGCGGTCAGGTGCGACTCTGCACCCTTCTCTCCCCCGTCATCATCATCATGACCCCCAACCAGCACCACGACCGTCAGAGCATCCCCCTCCCTCCATTGCACAACGTCGGGGCTCTCCAAGCTCTGCAAAAGCACACCCTGTCCAGGCCAACGGACTAACGGGGACTGGACTCACCCTCCCACTGCAAACACCTCAAAACAACCGAACGACAGGTATGAGCACAGGTTTTGGAGTCACCGATCTCTGGGAGCCGGCAGACAAACGAGGTACGCCCTGCCATTTCCCCAGCTTCCTGCCTGGACAGCTTCTTTCCTGGTGGAGCCTGGCGGACACCGGACTTTAGGAGATGGCTCAGAGTCCGGGCGGCTGGAGGTCGCAGGGCAGAGGACCAGAGAGGAGACACAGAGGCCTGGATCTCCGCAGAGGGCCCGGCTGCAGGGTTCAGCAGGCCACCGACGAGCACCGGCGCGGGAGGAAACTACCTGAGGCTGGGGATTGGAACCCCCACCCCGGGATGAAAGGTGGCTCTGCCCCGCAGGCAAGCGGGACCCGGACTAGTCCCCACTCGCCAGGACGGAGAGCCTCCTCATTCGGGAGGCTTCGGGCAGGGCACTCGGAAGGGTCTTCTTGCCTCAGTGGTGTGGAAAAGGTAACCTACACTGAGCTACTCTGGTCCCACGCAGCACATCTGCAACGCGAGACTCAGGAGGGTGAGAATGATTCCGATACCTGCACAGCATCCCACAGCACAGCTCGTGGCGTGTGTCACGGAACAGAGTCACCCAGCACTGGAGGACAAGGCCTAACGCGCACATGGGACGTCCCATCAAACCCTAGCAGGAACACAAAGCAGCAGAAAAGGCCAGCCCGTAACGAGGACAGAGATCAGTCACTGGAAGGCACCCAGAGTGGAAAGGAAGAGGCCCGGCTGCCTTTCTTCTGAGGAAACACGGTCGTGCATGGAGAAAAGCCGATGGCATCTCCCACATGGTGACGACAACTCCTTGGTAAGTTTAGCAGGGTGCAGGACCCAGCATATTTCACAGGGAGCTGACTTTCCTCCAAACGCTCCAGCCCGTTGTCCCGGCACTTTTCTTCACTAGTGTTTTCTGCACGGAGCCGGTGAACCACCAAGACCCTACTGTAGTGTTTCTGGGTCCTTTGTTCTTCTCACGCGCAAGCCCACATTTTGTTTTCTGTGGTTTTGTTGTTGTGGCTTGTTTCTTGGCAGGACAGAGCCCAGCAGTGATAAGGATGTGGGAAACCAGCATTCTGCAGGCGGGCTCCTCTTCCCGAGGGCAATTTTGTACTGTGCATTGAGAATTTAAAAAGTAAATTGAAAATCAGGTAGTTAACTTGGTAAGTCTATGTCCTGGAATCTATCCCGATGGGGTAACCATTCATTGAAATAATTATGCCCATTAAAATCATTACCTACAATGATTTCAGGGGGAAATGGGAAACAATTTAAGCGTTCAAAAGTTACACTACAATGCATCTCTTATGTGTCCATTACGTGGTTTTTTTTACTGGTTATGAATATTCATGAGATACAAAGCCGATTGTCACCCCTCATGCCCAAGACGTGGGGGCCAGATCCATACTGGCAGCATGCCCATTACCACAAATTGCATTTGTACCCCGTGTCCCCACCCAATTATCCCCAAACTCCCTCCTCCTCCCCACCCCCCCCCCCTACTTTGTATCTCAAGGTACGTTCTCTCCCTCTGCAAGTCCAACGCACCGCCGTGGTCTTTCTTTCCTTCCTTCTTTCTCTCTTAGCTCCCACTTGTGAGTGAGCACGTGCAGTATTTATTCCTCTGTGCTTTGCTTATTTCATTCAACATAAGTTTCTCCAGGTGCATCCATGTTGTTGCAAATGGGACAATTTCATTCCTTTTTATGGCCGAGTAGAGTGCTATGGTATGTGTGTGTGTGTGTGTGTGTGTGTCTGTGTGTGTGTGTGTGTGTGTGTGTGTGTGTGTGTGTGTGTCCAGTTTTGCTTATCCCATAATCCATGGATGGACATTTAGGTGGTTCCATATCTTGGCTATTGCAAACAGAGTGGCGATGAACATGGTAGTGCAGGTATCCCTTGGACATGAGGATTTCCAGTACTCTGGTTATATACTGAAATTGGGATTCCTGGATCTTATGGAAGATCTACCCATAGTTCTTTGAGAAACCTCCATACTGTTTTCCACAGTGGTTGTACTAATTGACAGTCCCACCAACAGTGCAGGAGCGTTCCCTTCTCTCCACACCCTCACCAGAATTTGTTATTCACCGTCTTTTTGAGTATAGCCAGTCTAACTGGTGAGGTGGCATCTCAATGAAGTTTTAATTTGCATTTCCCTGATGACTAGTGATGTTGAGCATTTTTCATGTCCTTGTTGGCCATTTCTGTCTTCCTTTGAAAAATGTCTATTCAGCTCCTTTGCCCATTTTTGAATTGGGTTATTTGGTTTTTTACCATATAATTTCTTGAGTTCTATGCATATTCTGGATATTAATCCCTTCTCAGATGTATAGTTAGTGAAAATTTTCTCCCACTCTGTAGGCTGTCATTTCACTCTGTTTATAGTTTCCTTTGCTGTGCAGAAGCTTTTTAGTTTGAAATAGTCCCATTTGTTTACTTTATCTTTAGCTGCTTGTGCTTTCGGGCTCACGTTCATAAATTCTGTGCCCAGACCTGGTTCCTGAAGTGTTTCACCTATATTTTCCCTTAGTAATTTTACAGTTTCAGGTCTTATACTTCAGTCTTTAATCCATTTTGAGTTCATTGTAGTATACGGTGAGAAGTGCGTATCTAGTTTCATTCTTCAGCATATGGATATCTCATTTTCCCAGCACCACTTGTTGAAGAGGCAGTCTTTTACCCAATGTAGATTTTTGTTGCCTTTGTCCTATATCAAATAGCTCCAAGCCTGAGGGGTGATTTCTGGGTTCTCAATTCTGTTCCACTGGTCTGAGTGTCTATTTTTATGCCAGTACCATGCTGTTTTGGTTATAATACATTTGTAGTATAATTTGAAGTCACATAGTGTTGTGTCTCCAGCTTTATATTTTTCTCAGGATTGCTTTGGCTATGCCGGGTCTCTTGTTGTTCCATATGAAAGTTAAGATTGTTTTTTCATTTCTGTGAAGAATGTCATTGGTATTTTGATGGGGATTGCATTGAATCTGTAGATCACTTTGGGCAGTATAGACATTTTCACAATGTTAATTCTTCCAATCCAAGAGTATGGAATATCTTTCCATCTTTTTTGTTTCTTCTTTCATTTCTTTCAGTAGTAGTTTGTATTTCCCATTATAGAGATCTATCACCTCCTTGGTTAAATTGATCCCTAGGTTTTTTTTGTGTGTGTGTGACAATTGTAAATGGACTTACTTTCTTTATTTCTCTTTGTTAGTTCACTATTCGAGTATATAAATGCAACTGATTTGGGGGCATTTATTTTGTGTCCTCCAATGTTACTGAAGCTATTAACAAGTTCTGGGAGTTTTTGATAGAGTCTATAGGTTTTTCTATATATAGTATCATGTCTCTTTGCAAATAGAGACAGTTTGACTTCATCGTTTCCAATCTGGATTCCCTTTATTTCTTTCTCTTGCCTGATTGCTCTGGCTAGTGTCTCCAGTACTATGTTAAATAGAAGTGGTGAGAGTGGGCATCTTTGTCTTGTTCTTGTTCTTAAGGGAAAGGCCCTTGGTTTTCCTCTATTCGGAATCATACTGGATTTCCGGTCAAGATGGCAGAAGGGATGGTTCCCAGCGTCACTCTCTCCCTCAAATCAAGCAATTTACAACTATAAAAATGTAACATCAGCCAAACTGGGGCCGCTGGAGCTCAGGGGAGGAGGAGAGACCTACGGAGTTCATGAAGGCAGGAGCACCTATGATGAGAGAAAGAAAAAGCTGTTCTGAGAGTTTTGGGCCATGGCTGCTTTAAGGCTGGAGTTGCTGAGTCCTGGGAGCAGGAGCCGGCAGAAGCCACAGCTGTGCCCTTCAGATGGAGTTACTTGGAGGTGGCAGGGGAGAAGTTGGCCTTGGTAACCCTGAGGACAGCAAGACAATAATAGGGTTCCCATGGGCCCACGCAGGAGCAAGGAGCCAGAACAACTGAAAAACGGGAGCCATTTAGAGACTGGTGAGTCATCGCAGGGCCCATCCCATGGGAAGTGTTTGAAGCATGGGCGGTGGACAAGATGGGAACACCAGGAGAATACTAGGACCCAGCAAGGACAGATGATCTGCCCCCCAATCAGCACAGGACCACTCAGAAGAGACTGGTCGGGAATGCAGAACTGCATGGGGTGCAGTTTGATGAAAAATCTCAGTCCCAGATCAGAGATTCTACAGAACACAGATCCACTGGGTCTCTGGAGAGCTGGAAGTACATATAAGATCAACCATTTAACCCTGAGCTGCACAAAAAGCCTTCCCTAGGGAAACAGCAACAAAGTAGCAATTTAAACAACCATACAGGCGGATCCTAAGATGGCGGTGGCTGTGGTGGTTGGCGCGGAGTAGCTGAGGTGGAAAAGGTGACCACTGGGCCTTAGGCAGACGGGAAACTTGTGCACCTTTCTCTTGCCATCTCTTAAGGGAGGACCGCTGCTGGTGGCTGGTCGTGAGGGCTGACCGCCACTTTGCCCTTGGCAGGAGAGGTTGCCTCATTTACAGGCAACAGCTTTGAAGTATGGGGCAGGAAAAGAACTGTTTCTTAGCTGCAAAAGCGAGTCTCTAAATAGGGAACACGGCGCTGGGGCTGCTGTTGATGCTGCTAGGATCCCGGAGGCCGGGGCCACACTGAAGGCGGCCAGCTGCCCTATTCAGGATTCCAGGTTTCAGGCTGGCATAAAAGAAGATTCCTTGGAGTGCCCGAGCTGCACTGCGGGGCCCAGTGAGCATCCCAAGATGGCGGCAGCCGAGAATGGGGACGGTGACAATGCAGAGGCAGAGAGGGAGGCCCCCGACCCGGCACAGCCCTGTGAGTGATCCCCGGCCCAGCCCTGTGAGTGATCCCCGGCCCAGCCCTGTGCAGGGGGTGGACGCCCGCCCAGCTTCTGACTGCCCCACTGGGCCACTCACCAGCCCCGGGGCTGCCTCCATTTTCTCAGGTGGTGGCGGCTCCGGCCCGGCTCAGCCAAACCTATCCTCCTCTCCCGGCTCAGCTCCTCACTGAGCCTTCCAACTTGCTTGCCCTGGCGTGGGGCTTCCCAGGGCCAGCGGGCCGGCCTCTCATCCCACTCCTTCCACGGTACTCTGGTAGGGCTGGTGGCGTAGGGCGTCCCCGGCCAGCATCGGGAGGGCAGGGAACTATGGGCTGGGCTGACTGTCACTCCACCGCACCCTGGGCTCCAGCCCCCAGTAAATTTCCTGTTACCAGGAGGCAGATACAATCTCTGTGGCCACCAGTTCGGAAAAACACCTAACTGATTTCTGGTTAGGAATAGTGTGGTCGGATAGTTCCCAAGTTCACTTGAACCTGACGGAGAGCTGCCTGTAGGTGTGCACCGGACTTGGTATGCACTGGGGGGAGTCAAAGGTGAACCGTGTGCTGCAGGCTCCTCCCCCAAGCAGCTCACGCTCTGTTGTCGGAGATAAGACAAGTACACAAGTTACCGCGATACCAGGAGGAAGTTGATAAGTCCCAAGAAAGATCTACACAGTGCTACAAAGGCACCCACAGTGACCGGTCATCTGCACCTAGCTGAAACCTGGTAGACATTCTGGATGAGGCAGTGCTGAGCAGGGTCTTGAAGGCCCAGCTGATACACGAGGGCTGCAGAAGACACATCCCAGCCCAACCCAGTGCGCACAGAGTGGGGAGATGTCTGGCTAGGGAGGCGGAGACTCGACAGAAACCACACTCCCTGGTGGGCTCGCCACTGCGTGATCCAACAGCCTGGGCCAGAGTGCACAAACAGGGAGAAGTCCTGCATGGGAAGTGGAAGCTCAGCAGAGACCACACACCCTGCGGTACTGCCCCGTGATCGAGCAGCCCAGCAGAGTCCAAGCTGACCAGAAATGTGGTTCCCTGGAGAGGCCCAACACCCGAAGCAACCACACACACAAGGCACTAGAGGCCAACTGAGCAGTCACGGAAGTAGCCATACCAAATGGGCAACCACAGCAACATCTTAGTTAGTCAAGAGTCTCAAACCGGTGGACTGTGAAACCCCCTGCCACAATGAATAAACATAAAAAAAGATACCAGAAATACCAAAAATCAAGAAAGTACAACACCAAAAGTTAATAAATCTCAAACTCTAGATCCTATAGAACAAGAAGCCCTTGAAATGACTGACAAGGAATTTCGAGTGATAATTCTAAGGAAACTGAATGAGATACAAGAAAACTCAGCTAGACATCGTGATGAAACGAGGAAAAGTATACAGGACCTGAAAGAGGAAATGTACAAGGAAATCAATGTCCTGAAAAAAAATGTAGCAGAACTTGCTGAACTGAAGAAGTTATTCAGCGAAATAAGAAACAGTACGGAGAGTTTAACCAGCAGGCTTGCCGAAGTTGAAGAGAGAACCTCTGGACTTGAAGATGGGCTGTTTGCAATAACACAAGCAGACAAAAAGAAAGAAAAAAGAATCAAAGACATTGAAGAAAATCTGAGAGAGATATCAGGCAACCTTAAGCACTCAAATATCCGAGTCATGGGTATCCCAGAAGGAGAGGAAAACGGAGATTGCACAGAAAACATATTCAACAAAATAGTGGCAGAAAACTTCCCAGGTATAGGAAAAATCACAGATCTTCAGATCCAGGAAGCTCAACGATCTCCAAACGTATTCAACCCAAAAAGGCCCTCTCCAAGCCATGTTATAGTCAAATTGACAAAACTCAGAGACAAAGAGAGAATCTTAAAAGCTGCAAGAGAGGAGCGTCAAATCACCTATAAGGGAGCCCCAATCAGGCTAACATCAGACTTTTCATCCCAAACCCTAAAAGCTAGAAAGGAATGGGATGATATATTCAAAATACTAAAAGACAAAGATTGCCAGCCAAGAATACTCTAGCCTGAAAGGCTATCCGTCTGAAATGAAGGGCAAATAGTATATTTCTCAGACAAACAAAAACTGTGGGAGTTCACTACCACACGACCACCCTTACAAGAAATCCTCAAGGGAGTACTGGGTATGGTTCCTGAAAAATAACTACCACTGCCATAAAAACCCAAGAAAAATCAAAACCCACTAGTATGATAAAAATGGCATTCATGAAGAGAAAACAAACAAACAAAAATGCTATCTACAACCTAAGGAACCAACAGACACAGAAACCAAACAGTAAATCAGAAAGCAAGGAACAAAAGACACCTAAGACAACCAAACAGCCAATAAAATGCTAGGAATAAATCAACACCTTTCAATAACAACTCTTAATGTAAGAGGCTTAAATTCCCCAATCAAAAGACACAGACTCGCTGACTGGATCAAAAAGGAGGACCCAACTATATGCTGCCTACAAGAGACCCACCTCACCCATAAAGATTCACATAGACTAAGAGTGAAAGGATGGAAAAAGATTTACCGTGCAAACAGAAAAGAAAAACGAGCTGGAGTAGCTATTCTTATATCTGACAAAATAGACTTTAAACTAAAAACCATAAAAAGAGACAATGAGGGACACTACTTAATGATAAAAGGACTGATCCATCAAGAAGACATAACAATCATAAATATGTATGCACCCAATGTTGGAGCACCCAGATTTATAAAACAAACTCTATTAGACCTAAAGAAGGAAATAGACTCTACTACCATAGTAACAGGGGACCTGAACACCCCACTGTCAATATTAGACAGATCATCTAGGCAAAGAATCAGTAGAGAAACACAAGATCTAAACAATACTCTAGACCAATTTGAATTGGCAGATATCTACAGAACATTCCATCCAACAACCTCAGAATATTCATTCTTCTCATTAGCACATGGATCATTCTCCAGGAGAGATCACATATTAGGTCACAAATCAAGTCTCAATAAATTCCAAAAAAATGGAATTATCCCATGTATTTTCTCAGACCACAATAGATTAAAACTAGAAATTAATAACAAACAAAATTCTGGAAACTATACAAACACATGGAAATTAAACAGCATTCTACTTAATGACATATGGGTCCAAGAAGAATTCAAGCAGGAAATCAAAAAATTTATTGAAACTAATGAAAATTATGATACATCATACCAAAACCTGTGGGATACTGCAAAAGCAGTATTAAGAGGGAAATATATTGCTTTAAATGCTCACCTCAGAAGAATGGAAAGACAGCCAGTGAACAACCTAACACTTCACCTTAAAGAACAAGAAAAACAAGATCAATCCAAACCTAAAGTTAGCAGACGGAAAGAAATCATTAAGATCAGAGCAGAACTGAATGAAATTGAAAACCAAAAAACAATTCAAAAGATCAACGAATCAAAAAGTTGGTTTTTTGAAAAGATAAATAAAATTGACAAACCATTAGCATGGCTAACAAAAAAAAAGAAGAGAGAAGACTCAAATAACAAAAATTAGAAATGAAAAAGGCGATATTACAACTGCTTCATCTGAAATACAAGGAATCATTCCAGACTACTATAAACAACTATACGCCAACAAATTTGAAAATCTGGAGGAAATGGATAAATTTCTGGACACACACAAGCTCCCATAACTGAACCGTGAAGACGTTGAAAATTTGAACAGACCAATAACAATAAAGGAGATTGAAGCTGTTATCAGAAGGCTCCCAACAAAGAAAAGCCCAGGACCAGATGGATTCACAGCAGAATTTTACCAAACATTCAAACAGGAATTGACACCGATTCTTTACAAACTATTCCAAAAGATTGAAACGGACGCAAATCTCCCAAACTCATTCTATGAAGCAAACATCATCCTGATACCAAAACCAGGTAAAGATATAACCAAAAAAGAAAACTACAGGCTGATATCCTTGATGAATATAGATGCAAAAATCCTCACTAAAATACTAGCAAACAGAATACAGGAACACATACGTAAAATTATTCACCACGATCAAGTGCGATTCATCCCAGGGATGCAAGGTTGGTTCAACACACGCAAATCAATAAATGTGATACACCATATTAATAAAGTCAAACACAAGGACCATATGATCATCTCTATAGATGCTGAAAAGCATTTGATAAAATTCAGCATTCATTCATGACAAGGACCCTCTATAAGTTAGGTATAGAGGGAAAGTATCTCAACATAATTAAAACCATATATGACAAACCCACTGCCAATATCATCCTGAATGGGGAAAAGCTGAAAGCTTTTCCTTAAAGAACAGGAACTTCACAAGGATGCCCACTGTCACCACTCGTATTCAACATAGTGTTGGAAGTACTAGCCAGAGAAATCAGAGAAGAGAAGGAAATAAAGGGCATCCAGATTGGAAAAGATGAAGTCAAACTGTCCCTGTTTGCAGATAACATGATCCTATATATTGAACAGCCTAAAACCTCTACAAAAAAACTCTTGGAATTGATAAATGATTTCAGCACAGTAGCAGGATACAAAATCAACACACAAAAATGAGTAGCATTTCTTTTCTCCAATAGTGAACATGCAGAACGAGAAATCAAGAAAGCCTGCCCATTTACAATAGCCACCAAAAAAATAACATACATAGGAATTGAGTTAACCAAGGATGTGTAATATCTCTATAATGAGAACTACAAACCACTGCTAAGAGAAATTAGAGAGGATACAAGATGGAAAGATATCCCATGCTCTTGGACTGGAAGAATCAACATAGTGAAAATGTTCATACTACCCAAAGTGGTACACAAATTCAATACAAACCCCATCAAAATTCCAAAGACATTTTTCTCAGAAATGGAAAGAACTATCCAGACATTTATATGGAATAATAAAAGACCACGCATAGCCAAAGCAATGCTTAGCAAAAAAAATAAAGCTGGAGGCATAACACTACCTGGCTTTAAGCTGTACTACAAGTCTATAATTACCAAAACAGTATGGTACTAGCATAAATACAGACACACTGATCAATGGAAAAGAATAGAGAATCCAGAAATCAACCCACACACGTACTGCCATCTGATCTTTGACAAAGGCACCAAGCCTATTCACTGCAGAAGGGACTGCCTCTTCAGCAAATGGTGCTGGGATAACTGGATATCCATATGCAGGAGAATGAAACTAGACCCATACCTCTCACCATATACTAAAATCAACTCAAAATGGATTAAGGATTTAAATATACACCCTGAAACAGTAAAAATTCTTAAAGAATACATAGGAGAAACACTTCAGCAAATAGGACTGGACCCAGACTTCATGAATACGATCCCAAAAGCACAGGCAGCCAAAGCAAAAATAAACAAATGGGATTATATCAAACTAGAAAGCTTCTGCACAGCAAAAGAAACAACTGAGTTAAAAGACAACCAACAGAGTGGGAGAAAATATTTGCGAAACATACATCTGACAAATGATTAATATGCAGAATATACAAGGAACTGAAACAACTTTACAAGAAAAAAACAAGCAACCCAATTAAAAAATGGGCAAAAGAACTAAGTAGGCATTTCTCTAAAGAAGATATACAAATGGCCAACAGACATATGAAAAAATGCTTAACATCACTCAGCATCCGAGAAATGCAAATCAAAACCACACTGAGATACCATCTAACCCCAGTTAGGATGGCTAACATGCAAAAGACTCTGAACGATAAATGCTGGTGAGGTTGCGGAGAAAAAGGAACTCTCATACATTGCTGGCGGGACTGCAAAATGGTGCTGCCTCTATGGAAAATGGTATCGAGGTTCCTCAAACAATTACAGATAGATCTACCATATGACCCAGTGATCCCACTGCTGGGAATATAAACAGAGGAATGGAAATCATCAAGTCGAAGGTATACCTGTTCCCCAATGTTTATAGCAGCACTCTTTACAATAGCCAAGAGTTGGAACCAGCCCAAATGTCTATAATCGGATGAGTAGATACGGAAAATGAGGTACATCTACACAATGGAATACTACTCAGCTATAAAAACGAATGAACTACTGCCATTTGCAACAACATGGATGGACCTTGAGAGAATTATATTAAGTGAAACGAGTCAGGCACAGAAAGAGAAATACCATATGTTCTCACTTATTGGTCGGAGCTAAAAATTAATATATAAATTCACACACACACACCGAAAAAAAAAATCGGGAGAGGGTATAACAACCACAATTACTTGAAGTTGATACGACAAGCAAACAGAAAGGACATTGTTGGGGGGGAATGAGGAGAGGGAAGAGAGAGGGAGGTTTTGGTAAGGGGCAACAATAATCAACCACAATGTATAATGACAAAATCAATGTTAAAAATAAATAAATAAATAAACAACCACACAGCTCAGTTACTGGTTCCCACAGGCAGTTCTCCCATGTTAGAAGCAAAAGGACATAAAATTAGTTACAGCACAGGCATACCACCAGCACCTTGTGACCTGCCTGGGAACCGGAGGCTTGGATCCGGGGACCAGACCCCACTCCCACTTCCAGGCAAACTATGCCTGTGCGTCAGGGCCAGCCTGGGGACCCGAGGCACAGAGAAGGGGATGGATGCCCCTCTCACAACCGGGCACACCACATCAGCACCTCAGCTCCCACCTGGGGACCCAGGGCATGGAGAAGGGAACTGGACCTCTCTCCCACAACCAGGCACACCGCGCCAGCACCTTGGGGCCTTCCTGGCCCAGAGGCATGCAGAAGGGGACTAGGCCTCTCTCCCACAACCACATAAACTGTGCCAGCACCTCAGACCCTGCCCGGTGACCTGAGGCATGGAGAAGGGGACCAGAAATCTCTCCCACAACCAGGCACACAGTGCCAGCACCTCAGGGCCTGCACAGGGAACCAGGGCATGTAGAAGGCGACCGGACCTCTCTCCCACAGCCAGACACACCAGTGCCTCAGGCCTGCCCAGCGTCACAAAGCATGGAGAAGGGGACCGGACCACCCTCCTTAACCAGGCACACCATGCCAGCACCTTGAGCCCCCCGGGACCTGGGACATGGAGAAGGGGTCTGGACCCCCCTCCCCAAACCAGGCAGACCACGCCAGTGCCTTAGGCCTGCCCAGGGACCTGGGGCATGGAGAAGGGGACCAGACCACCCTCCACCAACCAGGCACACTGAGCAAGCTCCTTGAGTCTCACCTGCTGACCCAAGGCATGGAGAAGGGGACCAGACACACCTTCCACAACCAGGAACATGGCACCAGTGCCTTGGGGCCTGCCCAGGGACCAGAGGCATGGAGAGGGGGACCAGACACACCCTGCAACCAGGCACACCGCGAGTGCCAAGGACCATACGAAAACAGCACCTCCCTGTGGGTGGCCCACGGCAGCCTCCACAATAACCATGGCTGCCGCGAAAGTGACTAGACACCACAACCACCATGCACATGGTCCGCCAGCCACTGGAGTGCATTCACACAAGAGTCATCAGCAGAGACAAAGAAAAGAAGAGGATGTCTCTTTCCACAAAGCCCATTTCAGAGTGACAGAAGAAGGATCTCCTCTATGAAAATATCGGAGGACCCAATCACATCTCTCAGCATTGGACAGATCATCTAGGCAACAAATTAACAGAGTAACCATTATTCTTTCAGAAGGAGAGAAGACATCTAGGGTAATTAGAGTGGGGAGGGGAAGGGAATGGGGGAAGGGGAGAGATTGGACAAGGGGCATAAAGAATAATTGCAATTTATAACAATATTTATGCTAGTAATATTGATTTGATCTACATATCCCAATGTTCAACCCCCAAAATATGTATAATCAATTTTGATTCAGTAAATAAAATAATTTTTTTTTTAAAAGAGAAAAAAGAATCATACTCGTGGTGGGCTTGTCATAGATGGCTTTTACTGTGTTGAGGTACTTTCCTTCTATACATAATTTGTTGAGAGTCTTTATCATGAAGGGATGTTGAATTTTGGTAAATGCTTTTTCAGCATCTATTGAGATAATCATATGGTCTTTGTCCTTGAATTTGTTGATGTGATGTATCGTGTTTATTGACTTTTGTGTGTTGAACCATCCTTGCATTCCTGGGATTAATCCCACTTGATCATAGCATCTAATTTTTTCAATGTGTTGCTGTATTCTGATTGCTAGTATTCTATTGAGGACTTTTGCCTCTGTCTTCATCAAGGATATTAGCCTGTAATTTTCTTTTTTTGTTGTGTGTTTATCTGATTTTGGTATCAGAGTTATATTGGCTTCAGAGACTGAGTTTGGGAGAATGGGTTCTCTTTCAATTTTTTGTAGTAGTTTGAGGAGAATTGGTATTAACTCCTCTTTAAAAGTTTGATAGAATTCAGCTGTAAAGCCATCCAGACCTGGACATTTCTTTGTTGGAAGATTGCTGATTACCACTTCAATCTCCTTGCTTATTATTGGTCTGTTCAGGTTTTCTATCTCTTCTTGGTTCAGTCTGGGTAGTTTTTATGTATCTAGAAACTGATCCATACCTTCCATATTTTCATATTTGTTGTCATCCATTTGTCTATGATAGTCTCTAATGATTCTTCATATTTCTGTGGTGTCAGTTGTCATTTCTCCCTTTTCATTTCTGATTTTTGTTATTTGGGTCTTCTCTCTTCTTTTTTTTTTTAACCTAGCTAATGGTTTGTCTATTTTATTATTATTTTTTTATTTTTATTTTTTGTAAAAAACCACACAATGAATTTATAGCTTAATGAATTACTACAAAGTGAACACCCTGTAATCACCACCCAGGTCAAGAAATAGAACTTTTCCAGCATCCTTGAAGCACCTGCATATGCTCCTTCCCCACATCAACACCTTCCTTCCTCCCAGAAGTAACCACACACCTGATTATCATAGTAATCATTTCTTCATAGTTTTAGCACCCAGGTGTGCACTTTAGACACTCTGGATAAGACTTACCCTTTTAAAAAATTTGATATGTCTCCTTGGTTTGTCTATTTTATTTATCTTCTCAAAAACCCAACTTTTTGTTTCATTGATCTTTTCTGTTGTTTTTGGGGTCTCTATTTCATCTAGTTCTGCTCTGATCTTAATTATTCCTTTCCATCTACTACCTTTAGGTTTGGATTGTTGTTGCTTTTCAAGTTCTTTGAGGTGTAGTGTTTGGTTGTTTACTTGAAGTTTTTCTGTTCTTTTGATGTAAGCATTTATTGCTATATATTTGCCTCTTAATACTGCTTTCGCAGTGTCCCACAGGTTTTGGTATGATATATCTTTATTTTTATTAGTTTCAAGACAGTTTTTGATTTCCTGTTTAATTTCTTCTTGGACCCATAGTCATTCAGGAGCCTATTCTTTATAGTTTCCAGAGTTTGGCTTATTTTCAATTTCCAGTTTTAGTCCATTGTGGTCTGAAAAGATACTTGGAATGATTTTAGCTTTTAAAATTTTCTCTTTTTTTGTCTTTTTTGTGACCGGTAATGGGATCGCAATCCTTGGATTAGCGTCGCTAGTGCCGCACTGACACAGTGAGCACACCGGCCATCCCTATATAGGATCCGAACCCGCGGCCAGAGCGCTGCTGCGCTCCCAGCGCCGCACTCTCCTGAGTGAGCAACGGGGTCGGCCCAGCTTTTAAAATTTTCTGAGACTAGTTTTGTGACCTAATATGTGGTCTATCCTGAAGAATGTTCTGTGAGTTGATGAGAAGAAAGTGTATTCTTTAGTTGTTGGGTGAAATGTTCTATATATATCTGCCAGGTCCAGTTGGTCTAAGGTGTAGATTAACTCCTGTGTCTCTTGGTTGATTTGTTGCCTGGAAGATCTGTCCCATACTGAGAGAGGAATGCTAAGATCACCCACTATTAACGTATTAGGGCCTATTTCTTTCTTTAGGTCTAAGACGTTTTGCTTTATATACTGGGTGCTCCAGTATTGGGTGCATATATACTTATGATTTTATGTCTTCTAGCTGGATAGATCCTTTTATCGTTATATAGTGGCCATCTTTGTCTCTTTTTATGTGTTTCGGTTTAAAGCCTATTTTGTCCATTATAAGAATAGCTACTCCTGCTGGGTTTTGGTTTCCACTTACATGATATAACTTTTTCCATCCCTTCACTTTTAGTCTGCGTGCATCTCTACAGGTGAGGTGGGTCTCTTAAGGACAGCGTATATACGGGTCTAGCTTTGGAATCCAATCAGTCAGTCTGTGTCTTTTGAATGGGGGAGTTTAATCCATTCACATTTACAGTAGTTATTGACAAGTATTGTTTAATTCCTGTCATTTAATGGATTTTTGTTTAGATGACTTAAATCTCTTGATCATTACTTCCCCTTTTATTTCTTATCTTTGATGTTAGTTGGAAATTTAAGATGGCGTGATTTAGCTTCTTTCTCTTTCTCACTGGCATTTTTGTTTTAATGGCAGGTTTTGCTCTTTCTTGTATATTTGTGATAGTGGTCATCATTATTCACATTCCAGATGAAGGACTCCCTTGAGAATTTCTTGCAAGGCTGGGCGTGTGGTGGTGAACTCCCACTGTTTCTGTTTTTCTGGGAAATACACTATTTCTCCCTCAGTTCTGAAGGAGAGCCTTGCTGGGTAAGGAAATCTTGGCTGGGAACTTTTTTCTTTTAGCATTTTGAATATATCATTCCACTTTCTTCTAGCCTGTAAGGTTTGGTTTGAGAAGTCTGCTGTTAGTCTGTGGGGGCTCCCCTATGGGTGACTTGCTGCCTTTCTGTTGCTGCTTTTAGAATTCTCTCTTTGTCTTTGAACTCAGCAGATTTAAGTATAATGTGTCTTGGGGAGGATTTTTTGGATTGAATTTGTTTGCAGACCTTTGAGCTTCCTGGATCTGAAGGTTTGTATCTCTCCCTACACCTGGGAAGTTTTCTGTAACTATTTCCTTGCATAGGTTTTCAACACTGTTTCCTTTCTCATTCCCTTCTGGAATATCCACAGACAGGATGGTAGAGCCCTTGAGGTTGTCTGCTATCTCTCTTAGATTTTCCTCATTATTTTAAATTCTTTTTTCCTTTTTTTTTGTTTTTTTTTGGTCTGCCTGGGTTGTGTTGAAAAGACCATCTTCGAGATCTGAAATTCTTTCTTCTGCTTGCTCTACCCTGCTGCTCAAATTCTCTGTTGAGTTTTTTATTTCATTGAGTGAATCTTTCATTTCTAGGGCTTCTGCTGTGCTCTTTTTTAAGGTATTAATTGCTTTCTAAATTTCCTCCTTCATATCTGGATATTTTTTCTTGTTTTGTTGTGTTCTCTAATTGAGTCTTCTTTTATTTCTTCAAGTTTTCTTAAGATCATTGTTGAGAATTCCTTTTTAGACATTTTTCAAGGATTCCCTGTACTATGGGTTATGAAATTTGAGCATTACTGTATTCCTTCGGTGGTGTCATATCCTCTTGTTTGTTTGAAGTTCTTGTATTTTTTCATTGACATTTGGTCATCTGGTAGAGGACTTTCTCCTTCTATTACTCTGAGGTTGGCTATGAGGATAAAGATTTCCTCCTCTATTTGCAAGCTTTATTGGTGACTCTTCTTATGTCAGTGTAGTCGAGTGAGCAGTAGGTTACCTGCGGAGTGGCCCTGGCTGCTACTGTGGTGGTGAACTATCCTTGCTTGACAGTAGGTGTGGTAGTGGCTATATTACACCACCTTTGGTCCTGTTCCAGAATCTGTGGCCATAGAATGAGCTCCCAGCACCATGTGGGTCTCCTCGGCTCACATTGGTGAGGCGCATTGCTGGTGCTGGTGCTTCCCTCTGTGTCCAAGGGGGGAGGTGTCACCTGCACCATGTGGGTCTCCTCTGCTCACTGTGGCGGGGTGGGCTGCGAGTCCTGGTGTTTCCCTCTGGGTCCAAGGGGGATCATCCTTTACATTTTTGAAGAATTATTAGAATGAGGGAAAGGTTACATGCTAGATGAAAATATTCAGGAAGAAACTTAATGGTAAACTTGCAAAAATTATATGCTGTGTATTATTGCTGTACATTTAATATAGGAATACAACTCGAAAACTGAGAAAATCCCCCAAAATGTTGACAGTCGTTAGCCCTGAATGGCAGGGCACAATTGGTTTTCATCTTCTTTTATTTCTGAAATTGTCATCAACTCCCTTGTACTAGTAGAATATCCAAACCCCAGACCCTCCTGTAACAACACAAGGACAAAGGAAAGAAAATGTGGAGTAGTATTTCACTACGTATATATACCATATGTTCCTTATCCAGTCATCCCACGATGGGACATTTAGGTTGGTTCCATAGCTTGGCTATTGTAAATAGAGCTGCGATAAATACAGGAGTGCAGGTGTCCCTTCAACATGGTGATTTCCATTCCTTTGGGTATGTACCCAGCAGTGGGATTGCTGGATTGTACATCAATTCTCTATGTAGTTGTCTGAGGAACCTCCATTCTGAGTTCCATAGTGGCTGCACTAATTTACAGTCCCACCAACAGTGTAGAAGAGTTCCCACCCTCCACATCCTCACCAGCATTTGTTATCTTCTGTCTTTCTGGTAATAGTCAGTCTAACTGGGATAAGATGATATCCCAATGTGGTTTTGATTCGCATTTCTCTCATGATTAGTGATGGTGGGCGTTTTTTCATATACCTGTTGGCCATTTGCATCCCTTCCTTTGAGAGATGTCTAGTCCACTCCTTTGCCCATTTTTTAACTGGATTATTTTGTTGTTGTTGTTGTGTTATTTGATTTGGTTTTACTGTTAAGTTGTCTGAGTTCCTTGTATGTTCTGGATATTAATCCCTTGTCAGATTTATACTTTGCAAATACTTTCTCCCATTCTATAGGATGTCTTTTCACTCTATTGATTGTTGCCTTTGCTGTGCAGACGTTTGATGTAATCCCATTTGCTAACTTTTTCTTTTGTCACTTGTGCTTTTGGGGTCTTATTCATAAAATCTTTGTCCAGCCCTACCTCCTGAAGTGTCTCTTCTATGCTTTCCTCTAGGAATTTTATAGTTTCACATCTTATATTTAAGTCTTTAATACCCATTTTGAATTGATTTTGATATATGGCGAGAGGTACGAGTCTAGTTTCATTCTTCTGCATGTGAATGCCCAGTTTTCCCAGTACCTTTTCTTGAAGAGGCAGTCTTTTCCCCAATGTATGTTCTTATTGCCTTTGTCAAAGATCAGTTGGCTGCAAGTAAGTGGGTTGGTTTCTGCAAGTGAGTGTATTCTTTATTGTGTTCCATTGGTCCCTGTGTCTGTGTTTGTGTCAGTACTATGCTGTTTTTGGTTGCTTTAGCTTTGTAGTATAATTTGAGGTTAGGTAGTTTTGTGCCTCCAGCTTTGTTATTTCTTTATTTGCTCAGGATTGCATTGGCTATTCGGGGTCTTTTGTTGTTGCATATGAATGTTGTGATTGTTTTTTCCTATTTCTGTGAGGAATATCATTGGTGTTTTGATCGGGATTGCATTGAATCTGTATGAATTACTAAGGGTCATGCAGTTGCACAGACTCCCAGCTACTCTCCAAACTGGGTTCAGGGCATGTGAGGACAAAGAGACCCTCATGTGGCAGGGGTTCTGGCATTTGTGGAGTTGGTGGAAACAGCTGGGGTTTTTCCAGCTTACTTCTCTCTGCCCGATACTGAGGCAGTCCCTGCGGGGAGACAGTGAGGCAGAGGCAGGATGCCTTGCTCTGCTTTCCGTCGTGCTATCCCAATCTTCTGTGCTCCACAAAGATATTGTCACTCCCCTCGTACTCTGCAGCATATCTCTTCAGTGGTTCCAGTCAGAATATAGATGTTTATTTATTGTTTTGGTCTCTTTCTGTTTCGGGGGCAGTATGAGGTCCAGAAAACTCTAGTTGGCCATCTTGCTCCACCCTCCCTCTCCATAATTTTAAAGTCCTTTCGGTAACTTGAAATGTTAAAGTGAAATTAAGTAATAGATATTCATTAACTGTCTGAGTCATTTAAAATACTAAAACATTAATTATTAAGCATAAGTTTAAAGTTTATATACATTAACATCTTGTTTTTATGTAGGGTAGAAAAGCTATATCCATTGGGTCTGCTAGTAAACATGAAAAAATTATTCTATGACGATGTACATGTTTCTGGAAAATAGAAAATGTAGATTCATAAGATTTTGGAATGTGAGAAACAGTTGAAAATAGATTACTTCCTAGGTTTTAACAAATTTAAGGTTACTAAAAGATTAAAATTCCAATGAATATGTGTAATTAAAACTTCTAGGGATAGGGAAATAATCCCAATATGCAAAGTATATGAGAAAAGAAAGATGTGTTTTTGGTGAGAAACTGTAAAAAGACCTATGGAAGTATATATATATTTTTGTTAAGAAGGAGAAATTTGGTCTTATTCAGAAGTTATTTAAAGATTGTCCCAAAATATGAACTTAAGAGGTAAATCGAAACAAGGCAGGAAAGAACCCGTAAGGAGGAGGTGTAAAAATACATTTATATATATAAGTGTGAGGTTGTATATATACTTGGTAAAGAAAGTAGAAGGCAGAGTAATTTTTTCTCTTGCATGAGAGAAAGCTTTGTGTAGTCAAGATGATAAAGGAAAGAGGAAAGGAAGTCTTTGTCGTAGGGTACAATGCTCATGAAAGGAATTTTATGTGATCAAGTTGAGTAAAATTGGAAGGGAGTTATTTGTAAGTTTTTCTGAACATTGAGGTGTGATATAAAAAGCACACTGATACAAGGCGAGAGTTTGCTGCACTATGTTGGAACGGCAGAGTTTTCTCAAACCACTGAACTGCACTTAATTGAAAATTGGGAGAGGTCTTTTATCTTTTAGGTGACAGGCCCAGGCTTGCTTGCCTCCACTGGCTTATCTTTGTAGAAATCCAATGGGTTTTTGTTGCTGTTGTTCGTTTGATTATTTTTTTTTTGACGGTTTTTAGCCGATATTCATGAAGAGCACAGAGTGCCTAGAACTGTGCCAGTAGTGAAAGGAAATCCTAACAAGGTGCATTTCTTTACAGAGTTGTGTCAAAGCATCCTTTGGACCCTCTGCTGGAAAGGTAGAATTAGGTCTCATATAATGCCTTTTAATTGTATCCTCTACTACTGTAGATGTAGGACAGCACTGTGTCATACCTCTGTGAATGTAATATATCTTGTACCTGCTTTATGATAGGTGGTGGTGACCGTGCTTTCTCAGAGCTGTTTTTCATGATGTCATTCTAGGATGTTTTCTTTCCAGATGATGATTGAGAAGCTAATAAAACAAAATGGTGCCAGGTCCCACAACAGTAACAGAACTTTGTTGTGTTCTGGGGTTCTGTTTTTTACCTTTTTAAAAATGGAGTGTGCTGGATGTCTCCATAATTGAGTTCAGATGCCGGCCGAACCTGGAAAAGCTGTTGCTACTGTTGGCACATAACAAACTGCTGTTATTGGTCATTTTATATAAACACACACACACACACACACACACACACACACACACACACACACACACAATGAGGAAACTACATTACCAAAAAAATTTGAGAAGTGAAGGTGGAAAAAAATGTGGAGAGTTTTATAAATATGCTGATTTCTTCATATATTGTAACGAATAGGGAAAAAAACTCATATAATTTAAAGCCGCTTCATCCAGTCATTGACGTATATTTAAATGTACAAAGATAAATATTTTTAGAACAGTATAATGTGATTCATTAGAATGTTTGAGGACAGAGAAGGAGGGAGATTTGGTGGCCATTATAGGGAGTTAGGATACTGTCCAGAGCCACACTGTCCTACACGGTGGCCATCAGTCATAAGTGGCTATATAAATAGAAATTAATTGAAATTTAAAATTCAGTTGCTCAGCTGTAGTAGGCACATTTCAAATACTCAGTAGCCACATGTGGCTAGTGGCTTCTGCATTTTACAGTGCAGAAGGGACCATTGGTCCCTCCAAAATGTCACCCAGCTGAGAGTTCTGTAAACCTTCCTCCTAGCTTTCCCAAAGACATCAGTTTCTTCAGCTTGGAAGAGTCTCTCTGCATCTCTGTGTCTGTCTCCCCTCTCCTCTGCTTTCTTGTCCTCTCCCCTCCTCTCTTCACCCCTTCTTTCCCTTTCTCTCTTCTCCCCTCCTTTCCCCTTCTCTCTCTCTCTGTCTCAGTCTTTCTCTCTGTCTCCTCACTCCATTTCCAACTTTCATGACTGTATCCTTAAGGTTGTGTCCTCAGAGAAGCCATCCAGGACCACCCAACCTAAATCAGTCGAAAGAACAAATACACAAGAATAAAACCAGATGGGTATTTAGAATTTGTGACAATGGCATTTCAATTAATTGGGGA
The DNA here is from genome assembly GCF_027409185.1 of Cynocephalus volans. Lineage (NCBI taxonomy): Eukaryota > Metazoa > Chordata > Mammalia > Dermoptera > Cynocephalidae > Cynocephalus > Cynocephalus volans. The sequence goes on from NC_084478.1 coordinate 179,034,416, forward strand.
AAATGTGGATTACTCAATAAATTATATTGGAACAACTGGCTAACTTTTGGGGGTAGGTGAAGTAGATCACAATGTCACCTCAAACCCCCAAATAAATTCCCAGCACATTAAAATTTAAAGTAATACAAGATGCTGTTGGTGAACATTTTCATAACTGTATAGTGAGTAAGGCATTTTGTAAAAAACAGAAGTCTAGAAATCACAGTTTAAAAAATGAAGTTCTTTAGTATATTTGAACATTTTCTAACATTCTGTCAAACAATGACACCTGTTACCACCTCCAGGGGAGGGATCCCACCGTGCGGAGTGTAGGAATGGCTACCACCAGGAGTAGCAGTCCCTGGATGTCAACCCACTGCATGGTTTGCAGGTGTTGGAGTCACAAAGAAGGAAATGATTCAGGAGGCACTGGATGGAAGAGTACTTTACTCACATAGTGAAGAGATAGAGCAAGCTCAGCTTCACTGGTGAGCATTGGTCCTGCATGGCCAGCAGGAGCCCCACTGCTGATGCAGGGAGATGATCCACATGCATCCCTCTCACGTTGCAGGCAAAGGACTCTGTTCCTTCCTCCCCAGAAACAGATATAGCAGTGGGGTCGGCCAGGTGCCATATGCACATGCTGAAGCAGAACAAAGAAGTACACATCAAGGCCGGAACAGGGAAAGGTGTTTCCAAACAACACGCTATGCCCAGCACAGGCTGTGAGGGGGTCTTTATCTCCAAGTAAGAAAATCTTCGAGGCCCGAGACACACCCTTATGTAACCGTGCAAGGGTCATCGGGCTGTGAATGTCTGCCTTTCCCAACAACATCTACATGAAAAAGGACCACGAAAAAAGTTTAAATGAAGGAATGAGGAAGAAAAAGTATGTTCAAGTTATGACAACTATTTTTGTATTCTGAACATATAAAGAACACTTACCAATCAATAAGGAAAACATGAGTGTCCCAGAGAGAAAACAGAAAGAGCATTGAAGTGGACAGTTCTCAGAAGAAGATGCCACTGGCAAATGACATGAAATATTGTATAACTACATTAAAAATCGAAAGAAAAGGAAAACAACATTGAGATGAGAATTTGCTTATCACATGGAAAACTATTTAAAGGAATAATAATTTTCTAAATCTGCAGTTTCTTACACCATTGGTTAGAGTGTAAATCGTTACAAGTATTTTTGAGGACAGTGTAGTAGTATACATCAAACGTTTTTAAGATGGTTTACTTCCTCTTTGATCCAGCAACTCCCCTTCTAAAAATCTATTGTATGTAATGGATTGCAAAAAAGCAAATGTACCAGGATATTCATTGCAGCATTGTTTACAACACTATGTAATTGAAAACAATGGAAAGTTCTATATGTCGTGTACCATTTCAAATGCCTTTGAAATATACATTCTGTGGAGTATCAAACAGCTATTAAGAATATTGGGGAACAGAGAGAAAGATGCCACATGTTCTCACTCCTACGTGGAAGCTAAGAAATTTCATCTCATAGAAGTAGGGCATAGAATACTGGTGACTAGAGACTGGTAGACGGAAGGGAGAGAGGGATATGTGGAGAGGGTGGTCAGTGGATACAAAATAGTAGAGAGACAGGAAGAATGGGGTCTAGGGTTCTGTAGCAACATAGGGAGACTGCAGTTAACAACAAAGTACCGTGTATCTTTGGATAGCTAGTCGAGATAATGTTGAATGTCCTAACAGAAATGAACGACAGATGTTTGAGGGGATGGAAGTACTAAGCACCCTGATGTGACCACTGCACACACTACAGATGTACCGAAATATTGTGTGCTATTCCATAAATGCACACAATTACCATCACGGGTCAATTAAGAAAAATCAAATGAAAGGAGCAAAATAGAGAGTAAAATAATGGTTCCCAGAAGTGGGGAAAGGGAGCAAGGAGCGGGATCAGGGAAATGTTGGAGACTAGCACAAAGTTGCAAAGTTACAGTTAGATAGGAAGTTTTGGAACTCTAGGCTGACCATAGCTAATAACATTGTATCGTGTATTTCAAGACAGCCAGAACAGAGGATCTCGGATGTTATAACCACAAAGAAATGATGAATGTTCAAGTGATAGATATGCTCACTATTCTGATTAGATCATTATACAGCCCTTGCGTGTATTGAAACAGGAAACTGTACCCCATAAACATGCACAATGAAGAAAAGAAATTTAAAATGAGAAAATATTTTGGAACATACAGGGTCCTCCATCTGCGGTGGGAATGCCACAGTGAAGCAGTGTACACACATGTGCCAAGGGATAGGAGAAGCTACAGGATACAGGCGGTTTATATTCCTGAAGGTTGAAAGAATTCACCAAGGTTTTAAAATATTATGATTACAGGGCCGGCCTGTGGCTCACTCAGGAGGGTGCGGTGCTGATGACACCAAGGCCATGGGTTCGGATCCTATATAGGGATGGCTGGTTCTCTCACTGGCTGTGTGTGGTGCTGACAACACCAAGCCAAGGGTTCAGATCCCCTTACCAGTTATCTTTAAAAGAAAAATGTTATGATTACAGTCCCAGTCAAGATGGTGGAATGGACAGTCCCCAGCTTCACTCTCTCCTACAAATGAACAAATTTTCAACTATAAAAATGTAACGACAGCCAAGATGGGGCCACTGTAGCCCAGCGGAAGAGGAGGAGAGACCTACAGAGTTCATGAAGGTGGGAGAAGCCAGGATGACAGAAAGAAAAATCTGCTCTGAGCATTTCATGCAGTGGCCACTTCAAGGCTGGAGCTGCTGAGCACATGGAGTGGGAGATGGCAGAAGCCGCAACTGTGCCCTTCAGATGGAGAGGCTTGGAGATGGCAGGGGAGAAGAGGGTCTTGGTGGCCCTCAGGACAGCAAGACCAGTAATAGGGTTTCCATGGGCCCCTGCAGGAGCAAGGAGCCACAACAACTGAAAAAAAGGAGCCATTCAGAACCCAGTGAGTCAGTGCAAAGGACTGACACAGGGCCCATTTCATGGGAAGTGTTTGCAGCAGGGGTGGTGGGGGAGACATGCCCACTGGGAGAACACTGGGACACAGCAAGGACAGCTGTCCCACCCCCCAATCAGTGCAGGACCACTCAGAGGAGACTGGTCGGAATGCAGAATTGCATGGGGTGCAGTTTGATGAAGGGATTCAGGCCCAGATCAGAGTTTATACACAAACCGGATCCACCCGGTCTCTGGAGAGCTGGAATTACCTATCAGGTCAACCATTAAAACCTGAGCTGCACAAAAAGTCTTCCCCAGGAAAACAGTAGCAAAGCAGCACTTTACCTCATCCACACAGCTCAAGTACTGGTTACGACAGGAATTTCGAATTTCTCCCATTTTAGACGTAAGCAAAGGACAAAAAATTAGTTCTGGCCCAGGCACAGCACCAGCACCACCAGTCGGCACAGGATGTAAGGCATGAAGCCAGGGAAGGACTCGCACCCACGACCAGGCACACTGAAAGCTCCTTGGTGCCCAGCTGGGGGCTTGGGGCAAGGGGCCGGGGACTGGATCCCCCCATCCATGACCAGGCCCACTCCAGTGCCAAGGAGCATGCGAAAAACATCACCTCCATGTGGGTGGCCCACCACAGCCACCACAGTGGCCACGGCTGCTGTGAAGGTGGCTGGAAGTCACAGCCATGACACGGATTGTCCGCCAGCCACTGGAGTGCATTGACATGGGGAGAGTCACCAGCACAGACCAGGGAAAGGCAGAGGATGTCTCTCTCCACAAAGCCCATTCCAGAGTGACAGAAGACGCATCTGCTCTTTGGCAATTTTGGGGGACCTGGGCACACCTCTCACCACTACACAGATCATCTGGGCAGCAGGTCAACAGAGTGACCATTGCTCTTTCAGAGGGAGAGAAGAAATCTAGGGTTATCAGCGGTGGCAAGGGGGAGGTAGAGGGGGATGGGAGAGATTGGACAAGGGGCATAAAGAATAAGTACAATTTGTAACAATATACGTACCAGTAATATTGATTTGATGAACACATTCAGCATTGAATCCCAGAGATATGTATGGTCAATTATGATTTAATAAGAAAAATAAATAAATAAATATATAAATAAAATATTGTGTTTACATACGGGTATGAGGGTCTTCAAAAAGTTCACGGAAATACGTATTATGAAAGAACTATGCATAGATTTGAAATAGTTTTTTCACTAAAATAAACTTGTACTAAATTGTTATAACAAGTGTGAGGCACTAAGGAGCACAAGACATCAGATTTAGGAGAGCTCTTATCAGAGCAGCACGGGCCACAGTGTCCTTCTACAAATGTCTCCGGAATCAGGTATTATATTCTCTCAGGACCCTGATATCCCTGAGCACCCGGAGATCCATAGCCAGGCTAGTGCCAGGGCCTGGCTGGGGCCTAACCTCAGCCTGGGGCCTGCTGAACTCCTCTCTCCTTGTTCTTCTGCGAAACATCTTCAGTGGTGTCTGCACTCGCCCTGAGCGTCCTCGAGTTCAGCTGCCCCATCCTGTGCCCGCCCTGAGGGGCCAAGGCGGCAGTGCTTTACTGCTTTGAGCCTTCTGCCTCCTCTGAGGAATCTGGCCCTGTCTCATGGTCTTGGACCACCAAGTGTCTTCTCTTTTACTGTTTGAGCTTTTCTTTGTCTATGTAATGTTTTTTTCCTAATTAAGTGCTGACAAAGTGCAATCACTGTGGTGCTTTGTCTTTGGGGCCAGTGGGTAGACATGTTGAACTCTGGATGAGCTGAAATCCCATTATGAGAGAAAGGGCAACTCATTTCAGGATTCCTGAGGATTTGAGGAGGTCCAGGCCATGGTCAATCCATCAGCAGCTCCTGGTGGCTCTACTTTCAAGAAATATTCAGAATCTGCTCCCTTCTCTCCACCTCCACTGCCCCCATGCTGATCTAAGGCACCAGTTTCCCCGCTCCTGGCCTTCCACCATTCAGCCCACATTCAGCATGGGAGGCAAAGAGATCCTGTTAGAATATAAGGTGGGTTATTATGATCACATGGTGTTAAACCCTCCATTGCTTTCAATTGCACCCAACTCCTTCAAATCTGGCATCTTCTTACTGTCCTGGTTGTGTCTCCATGGTAATGCACCTCCCAACCTTACATCCCATTCTGATAAAGCAGGGAGAAAAAGATGGCTGGACAGGCCAGGAGTGTTCTGAGTCACGAGAATGGCACTTGAAGAGACCCAGGTGAGAGAGATAGTTCATGGTCTGATTAGTACTAAGTTTGTCTCGAGCTGCTCTGCACCACTCAGGCACTGTTCTAGCAGCCGCAGGGGTGAGAAGTAATGCAAGGAGCAGGAGAGACTGTATGCAATTTAACATAGGGTGGCTAATGCATAGCCAAAGCAATGCTGAGCAAAAAAAAATAAAGCTGGAGGCATAACACTACCTGGCTTAAACTATACTACAAAACTATAATAACCAAAACAGCATGGTCCTAGCATAAAAACAGACACACTAATCAATGGAATAGAATAGGGAATCCAGAAATCAACCCACACACCTACAGAGATGTGATCTTTTACAAAGGCACCAAGCCTAATTTCTGGGGAAGAGACTGCCTCTTTAGCAAATGGTGCTGGGATAACTGGATATCCATATGCAGGAGAATGAACCTAGACCCATACCTCTCACCATATACTAAAATCAACTACAAATGGATTAAAGAGTTAAATATACACCCTGAAACAGTAAAAATTCTTAAAGAAAACTTAGGAGAAACACTTCAGCAAATTGGACTGGACACAGCCTTCATGAATACGACCCCAAAAGCACGGGCAACCAAAGGAAAAATAAACAAATGGGATTATATCAAACTAAAAAGCTTCTGCACAGCAAAAGAAACAACAGAGTTAAAAGACAACCAACAGATTGGGAGAAAATATTTGCGAAATATACATCTGACACATGATTAATATGCAGAATATACAAGGAACTGAAACAACTTCACAAGAAATAAACAAGCAACCCAATTAGAAAATGGGCAAAGGAACTGAATAGACTTTTCTCAAAGGACGACATACAAATGGCCAACATGTATATGAAAAAATGCTCAACATCACTCAGCATTCGGCAAATGCAAATCCATAAAAGTGTGAATGATAAATGCTGGCAAGGTTGTGAAGAAAAAGGAACTCTCATACACTGTTGGTGGGATTGCAAAATGGTGCAGCCTCTATGGAAAATGGTCTGGAGGTTCCTCAAACAATTGAAGATAGATCTACCATATGACCCAGCTACCCCACTGCTGAGAATATACCCAGAGGAATGGAAATCATCAGGTCGAAGGCATACCTGTTCCCCAAGGTTCACTGCAGCACTCTTTACAATAGCTAAGAGTTGGAACCAGCCCAAATGTCCATCATTAGATGAGTGGATATGGAAAATGTGGTATATCTACACAATGGAATTCTACTCTGCTATAAAAAAGAATGAAATAGTGCCATTTGCAATGACATGGATAGACTTAGAGCGAATTATATTAAGTGAAACAAGTCAGGCACAGAAAGAGAAATATCTCATGCTCTCACTTATTTGTGGGAGCTAAAAATAAATAAATAAAAACACAAACAATGGGGGGAGGGAAGGATACACAACAATTACAATTCCTTAAAGTTGATACGACAAGCATACACAAAGGACATTGTTGGGAGGGAGGGGGGAGGGAGGGGGGAGGGAGGTTTCGGTAATGGGCCACAATAATGAACCACATTGTATATTGACAAAATAAAATTAAAATTAAAAAAATAATGATAAAAAATAAATTAAACTTGTACCCTTTACATGAGGGCTATGGAAAGTGAACTTTGCAATATGACGATGGTCCATGTAGTGGATTGAATAGTGTCCTCCAAAAATGTGTGTCCAACCAGACCTGTGAACATGACCTTATTTGTAAATAGGGTCTTTGTAGATGTAATCAAGTTAGATGTGTTCATCAGGGTGAGTCCTAATCCAATATGACTGGTGTCCTTATAAAAAGACGAAATTTGAAGACAGACTCATAAAGTAATGCCAAGGAATGTCAGCAACCACCAGAACATAGAACAGACAAGGAAAGATTTCTTCCCTAGGAGATTTTGGAGGGAGAATGGCCCTGACAACACCTTGATTTTGGAGAAATCCAGAAGTTGTAAGAGAGTACATTTCTGTTGTTTTAAGCCACACTGCTCATGGTATTTTGTTGTTTCGGTAATAGGCCACAGTAATCAACCACATTGTATATTGACAAAATAAAACAAACTTTGGGAAAAAAAAGGGGGGCTCAAGTAAGCTCTTTCACTCCCTCCACCATATGAGGACACAGCAAGAAGGTGCTGTCTTTGAAGCAGAGAGGAAGCCTTCATTAGAGACCTGACCTGCTGGCTCGTTGATCTGGGACATCCCAGCCTCCAGAACTGTGAGCAATAATTTTTTATTGTTTATAAATTAAAAGAAAAAAATAGGGTAGCTAGGAAAGCCTCCCTGAGGGGGTAATATGTGAGAAAGACGTGAAGGAAGTCAGGAAGTGAGCCACGTGGAACCCGGGCTAAGAGTTTCAGACAGGAAAGAGCCAGGATGAAGGCCCTGAGGCAGGAGCAGGCCTGATGTGTTTCAGAAAGCAGGAGGTGGCCAACGTAGCTGGATCAGAGCGTGCAAGGGGGAGAGCGGGAGGAGATGAGGCCAGAGAGGAAATGGGCCAGCTAACGCTGAACTTCATAGGCCACTCACTGTAAGGGCTTTGGCTTTGAGCTTGAGAGAGAGGGAGCTCACTGGAGTGTTCTGAAGAGAGCGGGGACACAACCTGATTTGGTGTTAAGGCAACCCGTTAGCCCAGCAGCGTCAGCAGTCCACTCGTGAGGCCGAGGTGGCTGAGCGATTAAGGCCTTTGCCGGGTGACAAAGGACAACCAGACTGAAGTCCAGTCCCTAAACCCAGAAAAAACCCTGGATATCTCCAGAGGGTCTCCCTCAAGTGTTCGGCAGACCACTGAAGAGCACATGCATGTGAGGAAACTACCCCGGGCTTGGGAAAGGAGCACTAGAAAGGATTAAAGGTAACTATGATCAGTGTTCAAGGAGGGTCAGGAAGAGCACTTGTCCTCACCCCAGGAATGAAAACAATCTCCTAATTCAGGGGGTGTCTGGTAGGACACTCAGAAGAATCTGGCCTCAGTAGTGTGGAAAAATTAATCCTACACCATGAGCTGCTGTGGTCCCACCTAGCAACCCTTAAAAGCAAAGATGTAAAGAATCAAAGTGTTTCCAGGTAATTTGATGGCAAATTAAAGAACAGAACTCATGAATATGTTTAGATATACAAAAATATACAGGCCCCACCCAAGGTGAAATACACGATGTCTGTTATCCAACGGAAAATCACCCAGCATGCAAATATTCAGCATACCCAAGCTACAGTGAGAGAAGTCAATCATTAAATCAGGCATCCAGATTGGAAAGGAAGAAGCAAAACTCTTTATCTGCAGACATGACTGTCCGTGGAGAAAATACAATGGAATCTGCCAGAGTGTGACTTGAACTAGATAAGTGAGTTTAGCAAGGGTGCAGGATATTTTAGAGACCTAACTGCCCTTACCCAAACACTTAACCAATCGTCCCCGCACTTTCCTTCACTGATCTGAAATAAGGGAAGTGACCCACAAAATTCCTACTCTAATGTTTCTGTGTTGTTTTCTCTTCTCACACAAAATAATTATTCATTTCAGCAGAAAGTCAACCCAACGTTGACACGGATGTCTGGAAACCAGAATTCTGGTGGAGGCCACACCTTCTGGGGAGTCATTGTGTACTGCAGATCACAAGCAGTAAGTTTTTAGAGGATTTTAGGAAGACCAAAAACTCATACGTTAATTGAAAAAAAATCAGGAAAAAGGTAATGCGAAACTTACAAAGTAAGTCGTACCTTCATGTCACTGTTATACCTTTGCTATATACATACAACTGTAAAGCTAAGAACGGAGTCCAAAATGTTGACAGTAGGCAGGACACAGTTGACTTCCATTTTCTTTCATTTCCTATACTGCCTTCAAGTACTTTGCACTACTTGAGTATCTGAATTCCAGAACTTCCCCTCCAACCCGAGGACAAAACTAGAAAATTGGGAGCTGCTGTAGCTGAAAAGAAGCTCAGACACAGATTCACAGGACACTTTTATTTTCTACAGTAACAAACATTTACTCATCTCCCTCCTCCAACAACAGTGAAACAAAACAAGTGGGCCCCGAGCACCCAAGAACCAGTCGAGGTAAATAATTAGAATTCAAGAGAAAAGTGGCAATGAACGTAGTTGGCTGGCCCGAGACACGAGCCTGGGTTTCAGTGCCATTGTTCCCGCAGACATTTAGGGGTAAACGGGCACCCAAAGGCCTGAATGGTCTGCACCACCAAGGAAAGTAGGTCAAGAAAGGAGATCACGGAAGCTCGGAGGACGCCGGGGTCTGGAGAAGTCCATTTGCTAAAAGGGAAAGAAAACGAAAATTAAGTTAACCGTGGGAAACTCTTGCCTATGCCCGGCACCCCACACCTCTCTTTACACCTAACACTTAGGTGTCTCCATTAAAATGACCCTCCCTCTGAACACCTGACCACCGGTCCCCACACCGCCCCACCCCGTCCCCTTGTAGAACTAACACAACCAGGACACTGCCATCCACTGTGCCCTCCTGATGAAGGGCCTGCAGCTGGGATTTGTCATAAACCATCAGGGATCGGCGGGCGACCTCCGCCTCACAGGCAGACAGGAAAGGGACCCTGAGGGTGCTGCAGGAGAAATGGTTAAGGCCCCATCCACTAAGGACTCTGCCTGTGTCTAGGGCCTCCTTGACCCTCTCGGCCCACCATAGTCCCAGGCAGCTACCTGCACACTCAGGCCCGGCTCCTCTCCCCGAGTATGTCCTCAGTCTAACCCTGCAGCCGTCCATGTCCCCCTCTGGCCTTTGCCTTCCAAGTGTCCCTGCTCCCTGCCTTGCTCCCCTTTCTGGAACACCCCACTGCGCTCAGTCCACCCTTTATGCCTCCCCACTTTCCCATGCCGTCCCCAGCCGTAATGGGTTCCCCATAAAGGATACAATTCATGGAGCTGTGTTCCTGGCCATCCAGCCGCAGGTGCGTGATTTCCACCTCGCCGTCCTTCTGGCGGGGCCTGCGGGACATCAAGGATGCCTGGAAGGCCGACGACTGCCGCGCCCGCAACACAGACAGCTCCCGGGCCACCCTGGCCATCAGGGCCACCGGGGCTCCCCTCTCCATCAGGACTTCTGGGGCCACCCTGGCCTTCTGCACCGCCTGCCGCGCCCCCTGCCCCGTCGTCTGTGGCCTGCATGGCTGCTCCACCCGCCGCCTTCCCCGAGCGCGGCTGACAGAATGCAGCTGCCGCACAGAGCTCCGCCCCTTTGCCCACAATGCACCGCGGGAGGAGCACTGCGCCTGCGCACACAGGCCGCCCACCCGTGAGGCGCCAGGCCTGCGCTGTGTTCCCGCCGTCCCCGCCCTGCTGTCCACGGGCCCCTGGGAGACCCCGTGGGCCCTGGAGAGACGGAGGCTCCTGGGGAGGCCCCGCCCCTTGGCGCTTGCCGCGACCTTCGCTCCCCAGAGCTTCACTGCAAAGAGGCCCGAAGGTAGGTCTCCAAGAATGTGCTGAGTTCCCCCAAAACTGCTCTTCAGTTAAAGCTGTTAGAATGTGCCATCTGTTTCCTGCTGTGCCCTGACCAGCACTCCAAGGGTAGAGATGCAGAGGCATCTTAGAACCACGTGAGGACACCTTCATGGATCAGTCAGGGTTTATCTGCAGGTAACTTCAACCTCTCTGGCTGGTCTTGTATAGTGACTTTAACACACGGAACCGGTGGCTTCCAAAACCATTTAAAGAGCTGGAAGAATGGGATGCTGTGAAGAGAAAGTACATAGACAAAAAAATGCCTATTCCAGAGAGAAACACTTGCTGCCGTCTACAGAATGGAAGGACCCCAATATAATCCACCTTCTCCCAGGTTCCCACTATGGCCTGAATATTTGTGACACCCCAAAATTTATATGTTGAAACCTAATCACCAAAGCGATGATATTAGAAGGTGGGGCCTTTGGGCGGTGATTGGATCATGAGATCAGAGCCCCCGTGGATGGGATTAGTGTCCTTAGAAAAGACAGACCCCATGTGAGAACGCAGCTAGTAGGCGCCAGCTATCCTCACTAGACACTGAATCGGCCGCCACATTTATCTTGAATCCCCCAGCCTCTAGAACTGGGAGAAGCAGTTTCTGTTGTTCATGAGCTATCCAGTCTGTGGCATTCGGTTATAGCAGCCCATAAGCCTGACAGTCCCCCTGTGGGGTGATTCCATACATGGGGCTCTGCTGTTGGTACGTTGGGTGCTCAGCAGTGGTAATACCCAAATCAGCATCGCTGCGGTCAAGACCATACTGTTGAGACCATGAACAACTTCCGTTCCCCATGGCCCCTTTATCATGAGCCCACTGAGCAAGAATCGGGGTGACTGGGAAAAGAAGGTGCCTGACACCCCGAGAGATGCTCATTGTGTCCACTTGAGTATTAAAAGCCTCCGCCTCTTTGGTGATGGGGAGCAATAATCAGCTACAATGTATATCGACAAAATAAAATTTAAAAAAAAAAAAAAAAAAAAAAGAAGAAAGCCTCTGCCTCTGTGGTGGATGCACCTCGGGAACATTCACACAGGATATGCAGTTCCTCACACTCTGGGCCCAATCTTGGAGGTCTGTTTACATGCCTATTCCCCAGACTGCATTGCGGTCAATCCTCTAGCCTTGTTCCTTCCGAGTCCTGACCATCTGAACAAACTCTTATACACTTCCCCTTTACTCACGTGGATCTATACTTTTTGTCACATCCTTCCCGGCAGAATGAACAAAAAGATGCACTTCTGAAAGTGTGCCTTACAGAGAATTATGAAGATGTGAATGGAGCTTAACTGGTTGTTGGAGAGAAATTTAAAGTTTTGAGAGCTTCCAGTAAAAAACAAAGAAACAATGACTGAGAAAAGAACGACCTAAGCCTCCAAGTCTATAGTTTACAAAAAGATCTGAGTAAAGCTACAGAATTAGATGGAAGAGATATTTAAAAATGAGAAATAAGGAAATTAATAAAGAAATTGAGAAGAAAACATAAAAGGGTTTCACCAACGTTTCTTTCTTTTTGAAAAGATGACTTTTAAGGGGATTTTAACCCTTGACTTGGTGTTGTCAGCACCATGCTCTCCCAAGTGAGCCAACTGACTATCCCTTTATAGGGATCCAAACCCACGGCCTTGGTGTTATCAGCACCACATTCTGCCAAGTGAGCCACAGGCCAGCCCGAAACATTTCTTTTTGAAAAAAGATGACTGGGAAAGGGATCTTAACCCTTGTCTTGGTGTTGTCAGCACCACGCTTTCCCAAGTGTTCTAACCGGCCTTCCCTATATAGTGATCTGAACCCACAGCCTTAGTGTTATCCGAACCTCCACTCTCCCAAGAGAGCCACGGGCTGGCCTTCAACTAAACATTTTTAAAAAGAGAATTAATTAGGCAAACCCCTGGAAAGATCGATTTAAAGAGTTAGAAGTTATGATGGAAATGTCTGGAATGAAAAAATATATGTGTGGAGTATACATAAAACAAATGTATTTCAAAGGGCCTGGTTTTCCAAAGCCTTGCAGTTTCAAATATTAACATTGCAAAAGAGAGGCAATTTTCCCCAGGCTATAGTCTCTGTTGTAAGATAAAGAATTGTAACACAGAAGGGTTGCTGGCTCAAAGACAGACAAGTTACTGATTGATATGTAAAGATACTGGGAAATTGATGCAAGAAGAGAATGTTTGCTAAGATCAAGCTTTTGGTGGTGGATCGGCTTAATTTCTTGCAAATTGCATTATGGAGTGTCACCTTGCTTGTCTAACTGAATGTTACCAGCTTCTATTGTTAAACTTCTTAAACTATACTTAGCAAAAACCCCACCTATATTCTCTTCCTGAAACTTTTGGGTCTGGAGAATAAATGCGTGAAGAGAATCCCAATTTGTGGTTAATTTCCCAAATGGAATGAATGCATCTATCCTGAGGGTTCCAGGAGATTGATCCTTTTTCAGGGCTTCTCACTGCTCAGAAGAGATGGGCATTCAGCAATCTTTGGTGGCTCCGTCACCCAGGGGAGTAGGGGTGACAAATCCATGCGAGGCAAAACAACATATAAGTATATGTATTGCAGACATTTAAAAATGATATGATAAATTTATTGCAGCAAATGAGAAAAGTGTTTAACCAGACATTGTGCTAGGAAATATAACTGACTCAAGAACTGTGAAACCTGAATACACATACGTACTTGGAGGAAATGAAACCAGTGGTTTAAATTCTTCCCTCACCTGGATGAAATCCATTAAGGACAAACAATTTTACCAAGCATTCAAAGGGCAAATGTTCCTAATGTTATACAAACTCTTACAGAGAATAGAAGAACTGTGACTGTTCTCACAACTCACTTTATAAGGCATCACATGATTTTATCCAGAAATACTCCAGTTTGTATCTCGAAGAGAAAATGAGTTTCTTTTGAAAGAATACAATGAAAATACCACTTTCCCATGTTAAATATTAACACTGACCCCTTCCTGTCATCATATACCCAGTAAGTGTTCATTTCCTTAATTGGCACTGAAATATTTGTCTGAATCAAGACCCACACAGTATCTTCACATTGCATTGGGTTGATATGTCTCTTATGTATTTTTAAATTTATAATAGGTTCCCCTTTCTTTTTTCCCCCTTGCCTCTTATATTGTTTTAAAAAAAAAATCTGTCATTCCTCCTATAGCATTTCCCATAGTCTGGACTGAGTGGTGGCGTCCCAGTAATGTCTTCCAAAGTCCTCCTCTGTTCCCTGGATTTCAGTGACCATTAAAAAAATGAACACTTTCTCATCCTTGGGAAGGAATCCGGAGCTGAGCTATCAGATCTCTCTCTGTGTGTCTGTTTCTCTCTCTGTGTCTGTCACTCTCTCTGCCCTGCCCCCTGCAGACTGTTCCTAACTGTACCTACTGTATCCCTCAGTTCAGGACATTTCCTCAGAGAGACCATCCAACATAATTTAGCTGGAAGAAGAAACTTACGAGAATAAAACCAGAAGAAGACTTACAATTTGGTGAAGATGACATTTCAATTCAGTGGGAAAATAGGAATTATTCAATAAGTGATGTTGGGACACCTAAATAACCTTTGAGGGGCAACAAAGTTATATCAATTTCGTTTTTCAAACCAAAATAAATTCCTAGCAGATTAAAAGTTTAAAGTTTAAAGCAGATGTTATGAGGGACAAATATTATAATTTTATAGTGGGTAAGGCCTTCCATAGGGAACAAAATCCAGAAATAATGATATAAAATTTCGGGAACACAATTCAAGCTTCAATGAGTTTTGGGGGGACATAATTCAATCCACTACAGTTAGCATATGGAGAAAGTTTTAAAAGATTGAAAATGTTCTGTCTGGGGTTGTGGGCTGAATTGTGCCCTGACCCCCATCTCATATGAAGCACTAACCGCCAGTGTGACAGTATTTGGAGATAGGTCCTTTAAGGAGGTAATGAAGTTTAAATGAGATCATATGGATTTGGCCCTGATCCTATAGGAATAGAGACCCTACGAGAAGAGGAAGATACACCAGAGAGCTCACTGTCTCCACGAACACTGAGAGGAAAGGCCTTGTATGAACACAGCTAGAAGGCAGCCACCTGCAACCCAAGGAGAGAGGCCTCACTGGAAAACAACCCTTCTGGCACGTTGGTGTTGGACTTCCACTCCCAGAACTGTGAGAAAATAAGTTTATGTTGTTTAAACCACCTAGTTGATGTGATTTTGTCATGGCACGTTGGTACTAGTACATGGTATGGTTGACTAATACAGAGTGGGATATAAAAGAATGGACACTTTCATGCCCAATTACTTGGAGATAAATTGGTGCAACCCATTGGGAGGGCACTTTGGTAATATGTGTGAGATACTTTAACAGGGCTTGCTCTTTGACCCAACAGTTCCCCTTCTACTCACCTACTGTACATAGTGCATTACACAAAAAAGCACCAGGATATTCATTTCAGCATTCTTTATAAAAGAGAAAAACTAGAAACAACTTAAAGGCCTGCATATGAGACTTGTTGAGATATCTATAGTACATAAACTCAGTGAAATATTAAATTATACAGGGATTAAAATGACTGGAAGGTACAGGCTTCTTCAGACCATCGTATGGTCCAGTTCTGGGCCAGTTTCTGGGGCACTGTCTGCAAAAAACTAGTCCTGATCCCCCTCGTCTTTGTCTCTTTCCTCCAGCTACCCTCTTGCCCTCCCTCCTCTCCTTCTATGCTTCTTGCCCACCAAAACCTCCTTTGCTTCCTTTTCCACATACTATAGCCTGCTGGTTTTCCAGCAAGGAGCCTTAGGAAGAAAACATGCCCGTTTCTCTGTTGAAGAAAAGGACAGCCAAGTTCTCAGATCGCTGTAGTGGTTTAAGAAATAAAACTGTGGTTCCTCAATTCAATAGTACCCAGCATTTTTCTTTTGCACATGAATAAGGAAAACAGAAATAATCAAAAATAGCCACACTGGCTTAAGCCAAAGGGAAAATTTCTGGGTGTGTAACTGGATGGTTCAAGGGCAGTGGTTGGCTTCAGGCACAGGTGGATGCAGGATTTGGTTCTGAGATCTGCCATCCTGCTTTAGCTTCTCCTCTGTCCAATGGTCGCCTGCCCCCGGTAACACCCAAAGTGTCACTGACTTCGATGGGATCCCCACAGCCAGAGGAAGGCAGTGCTCTCTTTGGCCAAGCCTGAGCCTCGTGCCCACCCGTGGAATCATGATGAAGTCACTTCCACCAGAATCACAGCTGCCGAAGCAAAAGGATGGTGGTGCAGGTGGAGGTTTGTTGGGAAAAATAAGGATGGCAGTACCAGAAGTGGAACTGATGCTGGGTGACAAGACCAATAGATGACTTCTACAGTGCCACAGTCACTTCAGCAAAGTCAAAACCATTTCCAATGTTTTATTAGTAACAAGTGTAGGGAGCATTATTCCTTAACTTAATAGAACAGACTATTTTTTCCCAAAGTAATAATATTTATTGCAAAAGAGATATGTGCTTGATGAAAATGTTTAAACAGCACGTACGTGTGTTACGGGAATGGTCTGTTTCCATCTGTAATGCTGTTCTCCGGTCATGAGCATTTTTGACAGTGAAGGTGGCTCATTCCAAGTAATTTTTGTGCATATCCACACACGTTCCCATGGCGGGAGGTTACTGCAGAAACAGGAACATATCATGCCCCATTTGCAGAGATCTGTGACTTGTGTTCATCTCTTTCTGTATTAGTGCCCAATCTTAGTACCTTGCTCTTTCTCTCACTGCTGCATAATATTCCACCAGGATGGTCATCCTGGGATTTATGAAACATCTCCCCTGTTGATGCACACTTACATTCTAACAGTTTTTAGGTGGTGGTGTAAATAAAGTCCTGGTTTATTCTGCCTCATTTGCATATGCAAGAGTTTCTCTGTGATAGACTTTCAAAGGTGGGTCAACATGTATGTACATCTTTAATTTAATAGAATTGTCAAATAAGTTTCCGGACAGATTTTACTAACAGTTCAATTGACATTGTATAAAAGTCCTTCTTTCCTACCACAGCGTTGCCAATCATTGGAGACGGTCAATGAATGAAATTAATCTTACACTGAAATCAGCTCTGGTCCCACTGACAAAATCCTGAAAGCAGGAATGAAAAGAATCAAACAGTTTCCAAGTCACTCAATATTGTCCAGAGCCAAGCTCATGTATGTCTAGGAACAGACAATATCCAGCACCCCAGGTAAAATTTACAATGTCTGGCATCTAATCGAAAATTACCAGGCATGCAAAGAAGCAAGAAAAGGCAACCTGTTATGAGGGAAATCAATCGATAAAAGGTATTGATTGGAAAGGAAGAAGTCAAAGTGACTTTATTGATAGACAACACCATTCTCTATGTACAAAATCCAACCAAATCTATGAGAGAGCTACTAGGACCAATTTGTGAGTTTAGGAAGGTTGCAGGATAGAAAATGTTTAGAAGGAGGTGATCTCTCACTCCAAACACTTAACCGATTGTCCTGGCACTTTCCCTCCCATATCTGGAACAAGGCCGGTAAGCCAAAAACTCCTACTGCAGAAACAGTCTGCTGTGATGCACTTAGTATACAAATGCAATGTTTTCACGCTAAGGAAATGCTCTACAATGTTGAAAGTAGTTAATGCTGAATGACAGCACCCAATCAATTCTTTTCTTCCATTTCCTAAATTGTCTTTAATTACCTTGTACTACTCGAGTATCTGAATCCCACAACGTCCTTTGCAATCCAGCACAATGACAAGAACCAAGACACCGAATAGCAGCTCCAATTTATTTTTTGCATTAACAACAGAACAAGTGGACCTTGAGGCCGAGAAGCCAGTACAGGAATCAAATTAGGCCCCCACAGTAATTGGAAAATACTGCAGAAATCACTGCCCTAGGGAAGCATGCACTGCCTAAAACGGGACTCGAGGTTAGGCTTAGATCCCTCTTTCTTGGCGAGGCTTAAAGAAAAGTGGAGGCACAACAGGCCAGAAGAGTCGCACCAGCACGGATAGTTGGTAAAGACAGGCGCTGACGGAAACGTGGAGATGGCTGGGATCTTGAGCAGTCCGTCGTCTAACATGGAGAGAAGGAGAAAATCAAGTCAGAGGGGAGGAGGGGCGCCTCCCTTCCCGCACAGCAGCACACCCAGAGCAGCGCAGCCCTTCCTGAAACTTAAGCCCTGTCTTGCTCGCAGCTCTCCTTGGGCTGAGACCGGCCCTGGCCACTTGCTGCCACCAGCTCCCCGGCCCGTTTCAGAACTCACACAGTGAGGACGTTGCGGTTCACACTGATCTCCTTCTGCACTGGCCCTCGGCGTTGAGCATGTGGGGTCAGGAACAGGCTGGCGAGCTCTGCGTTCTCAGGCGATGGGAAGGGCACGCTGAGGGTGCTGGTGGGGTCTGGTTAAGGCACCATCCACAGGACCCACTTTACCTGTGCTTCAGCCCTCCTGCCCTCTCCGAGGCCCGCCTCTGTTGCCCACCAGCCCCATCCTGTCCCCTGCCTGCCCGGGCCACAGGGGCTCCACAATAGGATACAACCGGACTTGTCGGTTACCCGGGCCTCCAGCCGCGGGCACAACATCTCCGCCGGGCCCTGGTGCCCGCTCCATCTGAGGAACGCCACTGACTGCAGCACCTGACTCTCCCGCGACGCCAGGGCCTACACGATTGCCAGTGCCACCATGGTCATCAGGGTCGTCAGGATCCCCAGGTGGCCGGGCACCTGCTCCGCCTGGTGCACCATGCTCCCCTGGCCCACGTGGCCCACCAAGGTCTCCCGGCCTGACCTGACCGTCTGCACCCCTTGCTCTGACCGCTGCACCTGCCTCTGCCTCCAGGGCACCAGCACCTTCGTCCGCCACCAGCATGGCTCCTCCGCCATCAGCCTCAGACTCCATCTTGAACGCTGCCCCCGACACCACCGGAAACTGTGCCACCAACGGCTTCCATACCGAGCTCCGCCCCTTAGCTCACAATGCAACTCGGAATGCCCAGAGCGCCTGCGCAGACACTCCCTGGTGACGCCTCCTGCCGTGTGATTGGTTCCCACCACGAGGACCCTAGAGACCAGGAAGGCTTTCGAGCCAATGGGCTCTCCCTCATAATTTCCGCCCTTAGGACCTGTCATAGCCCTAGTGCGCCTGCGCAGACAGGAACGCAGGTCTTGTCGCGCCAGGCGCGAGGCCGGCCCTGGGCGAGCCCTGCGCACCCTTAGGCTGCCTAGCCACGAGCCCGTGACTCCACCCCAGTGCACTTGCACAGAGAGACCCCCACACGGCCAGCTCCCTCCAAGCTCACCCTGCCTCGACTCTCAAGGCCATATGGACCACGAAAACCCTGGGGATCCAGGTTGGCCCAGCCCTTAGCGTGTGGCGCACTGTGGGCTCCTATGCAGACAGGCCCTGCTGCCTGCCCTTGGAGACCCCTGGTGAGGCCCCGTGGTGACTGGTTCCCACCAAGCCTATCCCTGCCCCAAGTGTGCCCTGCCATCCTGACCAATGCCACACGCGACCAGCTTGCTGACCAGCAGTGCCCTGTCATCAGGTTCTTGGAGGGACCCAGGCGCCTCTGGGCCAAGCGTATGCTGTCCCGTCCCTCTGGTCTCTGCACATGGCTCAGCCCTGGGGACAGGAGGTCAGGGGTGTGGAGCCATCACTCCCGGGCCCTACATGTCCTCGGGGAGCGCCCAGGCCAGCCCCTAGGTCTCCTACGGCAACATTTGTCCCAGCTGTCCATTGCGTCCACCTGGTGGGGGGCCTGGGGCCGACTGGCATCCCCGCCACCTCCCGCCGGTCAGATCCTCGCAGGCTCCAGCCACACTGCAGTGCCCCCAGGCCTGGTCCAGGTGGGCAGAAGGCTGTGGGACCGAGGAGCCACCCCTCCCCCTGTCGGGGCAGGTCCCAGTCGCCTGGCCCGCTGCTGGCAGGGCCCTCAGGCGCTCTCCCTCCCCTTGGAGCAAAGTCTTGGGGCTTTCTGGCGGGCAGGAGGTGCCAAGGGCCCTCCACTGGGAGGTGACCCTGTGTCTGGTGGGTGCTGGTCTACTTCTGTGTCTGAAAGGGGCGCACATCAACAGGAGAGGTACAGCTGGAGGCCGGCAGGGATGGGGGCGGCATTGCCCTGGGATGGGTGTCTGTTCACACAGTCCTTCTACCCACGCGGCTGTGGGGCGAGAGGCTGCAGGGTTCTGTCCCGGGGCTCTGGGGCTCTCACCTGGCCTGCTCAGGCTTGCCCACACCCTGCTCCCTGGGCTGGGCACAACCCAGGGAAGGAACCCTGGGCATGGCTCCCACCTCCAAGCTTAAGGCTGATGCACTTTCTGCGTGGCCCATCTTCTGTGTAGCAGCTTTAACCCATGTACGTCTATGTCACATCAAGTCCCGAGACAGCCGAGTGGCCCCTAGAAAGGCTTCCCCCCACCGTGACATAGGCTGGAGGGGTGGGGCTGGGTGAGGATGGCGGGCCTGTGGGGACGATCTTACTGTGCTAAAAAGCCACTGCAAAGACAGCAATAAAAACATGTCGTTTTCCAAAGCTGGCTCCTGCCTCGACCTCTGCTTCTCTGGGAGGGGAGGAAAGAGGTGCAGGAAATGGGGGTACCTTCCCAGGCAGGAGCTGCTGCATTCAGCAGGCGTCTGTCCTGAGGGCCTCTGCACCCAGCACTGCTCGCTGCAGGAACTGCGGATCGAGCCAGAAGGAAGCCCGCAGAAAGCCTTGTCCCCCCGCAGCTGACACGGTCGGGGAGAAAAGGAGAGTAGTAAGCTGAGGACGAGCAGATGAAGCAGGCGAGGGTGGGAGAAGGGATTCGAGAGGTGCGTAGAAAACACAGCAAAGAGCACATTAGCAGGTCAGAGCCCCCGATCTAAGGGACGGCTGCATGTGGGGGACGAGGAAGAGTGTGGTCAAGGAGGACCCCCAGGCTCTGGTGTAACCGGGTCCTACTGAGATGGGACCGCAAGCAGGGGCAGGGCGACAAAGGAGGAGCTCTGCTCTCAAGCGCTTTCCTGTGTTTTCTGTACACCTGTTGAATCCCTCCCGGTCGCCATCACCTCCGGCCTGCCTGTTCCTGTGCCTTTGTCTTTCCACAGACATTTCGTCACATCTCAGATCACGCTGAGCCTCTGGGCCCGCTGCACAGTCCTCGTGCCCTCAGACTCCAAGGTGCTGGGGTGGACACCTCTGTGTCTTGTGCCAGCGCTCCATCTCCAGCTCCCAGCACATCTGCCTTGTTCTGTCCCCACCCAGCCTAGGCACAGGGTGGGCCTGGAAGTGCAGGGGAGCTGGCACCCCTGGACACAGCCCTCCAGCGATGCGGCCAAGAGTCACTGGACATGCCTCCTCAGTCTCACCCTTTTCAGGACAATTCTGAGGTGCAAGTGGCTACCGAATGAATGAAATGAGGTAGCGGATAGAAATAGGAGCGAACCAATGAAGCTGTCGGTCCACACCTCAGCAGGAGCCCGGGAGAGCAGCGTGTGAAGGAATAGTGTAGACAGAAGCGCTTCTGCACGACACGAATCGTGTCTAAGGAGAATGCGCTCACCTAACACATGCGCAATAACGCGCAAGTTAAAACGGTAGGAGGAAGTTTAGATGAGCTTTATTGATCTTGGGATGGTGAAAATCTTCTAAGCCTACTAGGAATGAATAATAATCAACAAGAACATTTACTGGGTGAGTACTTGCAGTCACTGTCCTAAGCACAAGACAGGAATTAGCTCACTTATCCAGAAACACATCACGTTTAGTTTAGGTCGTCTAAATATAGCCACCAAAGTGTTGAGACAACGGGTGATTTTTACTGTCTTTTCCAAACTTGCCCATATTTTCTTTCTTTCTTTTTCTTTTTACAGTGAACATGTGTTACATTTGTAAGAAGAAAATATTCTTAAGACAGTTATTCCTCAATTGTTGCTGAGAAAAACTTGTAGTTAGTTCCCAAGAGAACCACTTTGTAGAAGCTTTAATTATCCTGTTCAATTCATGGGAGACCGTATTTTTCCTCGCAAGGTTCTTCTAATTGGCACCTTTTCCTGATGCAATGAGGAGGACTGTGCTATTATGAAGTCCCCGAAGTCACTGAGCCTCGGGGCCAACGCTCCACAGCTTCCCTGTCTGCAGCTTTGACTTGCTTCCAGGAAACACCCCTTTCTAAATTCTCCACACAGTGCTCGTTCTGCCTTGACAGTGGTTCCTCCAGAGGGCACGTGACAGTTTCCTTCATCAGCATGTCCTAAATATTACACAATGGGTTTTTTCTTCTGCCCTTTCCATGCACTCACGTATAAACACAAGTGCGCGCGAACACAAAAACTACGCACATAGACGGGGCTGCTCAGCAAATAACCCCAGAGCACCAGTCCCGGCAAGCGCCCTGGCAGTCAAAGCCTTTGTGTTTCTGAATCAGAGAGGACTTGCTGGGAATGTATTAAATACATTTTAGAACCCATTAGGCATAGTCTGTGATGATGAAGCCTCACAGGTGACAGGGCCAGGGTGTATACATTCGAGGAAGGTGATTGCTAAGTAAGACATGCTCAACATCTGTCTTGAATTCCTGGGCTTCGGATCACTACAGCCACATGAACTTGGATGCTCTGTAGTCACCTGACACCCAACCAGCTCTCAACCGATCTCTCTCCCCCACTCTCCAAGTGTTTTCCTCTCCTATGTTCTCTGTCTTGGTGACAGGCATTTCCACAGGCCCCCTGCTTTCATCTCACCTTCCACCAATCGATTCCCTTCGATATGTCTTGTCCACGCTCCCTAGGCCACCCTAGGCCAGGCTGGCATCATCTCTCACCCGTCTGACAAGAACAGCCTCTCCCTGGTCTGTTCAGACTCCTGGGCCCCTTCCCTAGAGATTGTGCCTGAGTCGGGCCCTCTGTCTTTCAGTAGGGGGATCGGGACGGCATAGGACGGCCTAATATGGACCGGGGAAGAGCCCAGCCCTACCTACCAGGGCTGGTGGGTCTGCCCTTGTGTCACACCGTGCAGGTCACGGAGGGCCACCGGCCTCCAGAAGGCTCCTGTGCTGGACCCCGGACTCTCGGGGTGGGGGCCTAGTGGGAAGCCCCGGTTGGCCTTTCGACCTTGGTCTTCTCTGAACTCCCCGCTGCCACTTGGGGACAGTGAATGGCAGCCACGCATGGGCAGGACCAGCCTGTCTGGGAATGGAGAGGCTGCCCTGCTCTGAGCAGCTCAGCTGATCCTCAAGGCACTGCCCACTGACCAGGAAGGGCGCCTGCCATTGACGGCCCTCCAGATGGTGTCCATGCCCTTCTCACGGCCTTGGCATGATCTGCGCCCCACCAATGACTGGGAAGTGACCTTCCCCCCTGCCTTGGGTCCCCTGTGCTGCCAGACACCCACCCACTGCCTGGGAGTGGCCTGACCCACTGCCTGTGCTTCCCCAAAGGCTGCCTGTGTGCGCATGCGCGTGTACGTGTGCATGTGTGTGCATGTGTGTGTGCGTGTGCCCGTGCACACGTGAATGGGGATATAGGAGATGGCATTCTAAGGAAGGGGCTGCCTGGGCAAGGGGGACCAATCAGTAGTCTTTAATCTTTAAAACATTTTCCCAACAGTGGGATAGCTGGGTCGTATGGTAGATCTATCTGCAATTGTTTGAGGAACCTCCATACCATTTTCCATAGAGGCTGCACCATTTTGCAGTCCCACCAACAATGTATGAGAGTTCCTTTTTCTCCGCAACCTCGCCAGCATTTATCGTTCAGAATCTTTTGGATTTTAGCCATCCTAACTGGGGTTAGATGGTATCTCAAGGTGGTTTTGATTTGCATTTCCTGGATGCTGAGTGATGTTGAGCATTTTTTCATATGTCTGTTGGCCATTTGTATATCTTCCTTAGAGAAATGCCTACTTAGCTATTTTGCCCATTTTTTAATTGGGTTGCTTGTTTTCTTCTTGTAAAGATGTTTGAGTTCCTTATATATTCTGGATATCAATCCTTTGTCAGATGTATATTTTGCAAATATTTTCTCCCACTCTGTTGGTTGTCTTTTAACTCTGTTAATTGTTTCTTTTGCTGTGCAGAAGCTCTTTAGTTTGATATAATCCCAGAGGAATGGAAATCATCAAGTCGAAGGTATACCTGTTCCCCAATGTTCATCGCAGCACTCTTTACAGTAGCCAAGAGTTGGAACCAGCCCAAATGTCCATCATCAGATGAGTGGATACGGAAAATGTGGTACATCTACACAATGGAATACTACTCAGCTATAAAAATGAATGAAATACTGCCATTTGCAACAACATGGATGGACCTTGAGAGAATTATATTAAGTGAAACGAGTCAGGCACAGAAAGAGAAATACCACATGTTCTCACTTATTGGTGGGAACTAAAAATTAATATATAAATTCACACACACACACACACACACAAAAAATAGGGGGGGTGATATAACAACCACAATTACTTGAAGTTGATACGACAAGCAAACAGAAAGGACATTGTTGGGGGGGAGGGGGAGAGGGAGAAGGGAGGGAGGTTTTGGTGATGGGGAGCAATAATCAGCCACAATGTATATCGACAAAATAAAATTTACAAAAAAACCAAAAACATTTTATTGTGGAAATTACGTATCTACACAACAGTAAGAATAATATTGAAAAACAAAGGTACCCTTCATCCAGATTCAACAGCTGTCAGCATTTTGCTAGTTTATTTTGAAAGTAGGGGAGGATTTAGGGATGTGAGCAGTGGGAGTTAATGTTTCTCAAGGTGGGAGAGGAAGAGGCAGCCGCCTAAGCTTGCTCCAATAAAGGGGTGCTCACTGCAAGCTACAACGGCTTGGTGTCCCCCTTGCCGCCCCCCCCGACCGGGCTGCAGCGTTGTCCAGCCCTGAGGGCAAGTGCAGCATGACAGGGGAGGGCAACCTGGAAGGGCTAGGTGCTGCCCTGAACTTCGGCCTATCCCCACTGCCACTAGTTTGGCACCTGTGTGCTTGGCTCTGGGCCATGTGTCACTCTCCATGAATCATCCCATGCAACCCTCCCCACAATCCCAGCAGGTGTGGGACAGTATTGCCATAGGTGATAGCACCTGGGCCTATGTTTGGACGTAGCATTGATAGCACTGGGCTGTCTCCAGGAATTTGCTGGTCTCTCTCCCACACTGGTTTGTGAGCTCCCGGGTGGAGCCTGTCATGGATTCTTTTCCATAGCTGTCCTCTTCTTTCAGTGACTTGCCGTGGCCTTGTCAGTGACCAGAGAGCAGGCAGGGCTGGGCACTAGGATAAAGGGCCTACATGGTTCGTACCCTTCAAGATTGGCCGCTCCTATCTAGGAGCGCCCCTCTGGTGGCTCCGAGGGCGGGGTCCTCACCGAGGCACGATGAGGGACGTGCTAGGAGCAGTGAACTGAGGGGAGCGGGCAAGCCTGGAAGTAGCTAACGCTTACGTTTTTGTTTTTGTTTTTTATGCCTCATTTAGGAATTCTTTTTGGGTTCACATCATAAGGAAATGTGTCATTGATTGAACACGAAGTCCAGAGGGAGGTGGTCTTGGTGTCAGTTTAGTTGCTCAGTGGAGGGTCTGTCAGGGCCCTCGGCTCCCTCCTTCTTGGCCCTTTTAATGGTGTGTGGGGGCTCCTAGGTTTTGTGCTGGGGATGATTCAGCCCTTCCTAAGAATGACTAGCAAGTAAGCATTGTTTTAGTGCCTAATGGCCTGGGCTAATTTGTGAGCTTCTTGAAGGCAGGGACTTTGTCTTAAGCTTTTCTGGGCTAGGCCCAGTGTCTGGTACACAAGCGACCCTCATTCATTCATTCACGCGTTCATTCAAGAAATATTTCCTGCTAAGTGCTATGGTGGAGTGGACCACAGGGCTCTCTGGCACTTACCCAGCCTGTGGGGTGGGAGTGGGGTGAGCAAACACTTTCTTGAGATCACTACACCCGATCATCATCCCCGAATCGCAGAGGCCTTGGCCCAGGAGGATATTGAAAGTTTTCAGTGCATTAGCAGCTGGGATCCAAAGGTATCTCTGTGCGAGAGCCAAGGGTCAGTTACCATTTGTTGAGCACCTGTTATGTGCCAGGTGCTGGGGTGACAGAGAGTCATGACAGTTCTTGCCTTTAAGGAGGTTCCAGGCCAGTTGGGGGTAGTGGATGAAGCGCACGCACATGGAGCCGTGGAGGAGGGGCCGTCCGCACGGGCTTCGGGAGCAAGTGGCCTGTAAGCGAGATTCAAAGGACGGGGAGGCGTGAGCTGGCCCGGAAGCTTAGGAACAGGGAAGATACTGAAACGCCTCAGTGAGGACGGTGAGCGTGTGCAGGGTGCAGTGTGGTGTGGGCAGGTCACAGGCCCTTCAGTGCTGCCGCTGCTAAAGCTAATGCTGCCACTTCGGTGTGCAGTGTTGCGTCTCGGCTGACCTCCAGGTCACTTTCTCCCGATGTAGGAATTCCGTGTCTGGGCCGGCTCAGCCTTTGCATCCAAACTTTACCTAGTTTGGATCTGGGAGCTCCTTGTATTTCTGTCCCCGCTGGCGTTTTGTCCAGAGAGGTGGCTGGCTTCACGTTTTGTTCGGGTCATGTCACGACCTTCTGCCTGTCCACATGGCTGACAGTGATCCAGGTGGTCCTGGAATTGCCCCTGAGGGGGTGGACACTGCAGAACTGCCCTGTCTCAGAAAACCTCAGGATTCTTCTCTTCTGTCTGACCACAGAAAAGGGCGCAGCGAGTTCTGGTGTGCTGAGAACCATGGCCAAGCACTCAAGGGGAGGACGGGCCGCAGGGTGCATGATCTGAGGACTGACGGGGCTCTTGAAGGGGGCCGGGCTAGTCCTGGTGGCCGCGCCTTGCCTTCCCCGTCACCTGTAGCCAGGGTCACCTGGGGCCGGGGTCACCTGGTGCAGGGGTCACCTGCTGCTGCTCTTCAGCCGCTGTGGCGCCGCAGGAGGCTCCTGAGGGCTCCCTTGACTTCCTTGTTCCTCAGGCTGTAGATCACAGGGTAGAGCATGGGGGTGACGTTGGTGTAGGTCAAGGACACGATTTTGTCCTGTCCTTGGGTGTAGCATGAGTGGGGCAAATGTAGATGAATATCGCACAGCCATAGTGCAGGAGAGAGACCAGCAGGTGCCCAGCACAGGTGGAGAAGGCTTTGTTCCTGCCCTCAGAGTGGATGCTGAGGACGGCGCTGATAATGAATCCGTAGGACAGCAGGATGAGCACGGACGGGAGCAGCAGGACGAGCGTGCAGACGAGGAAGACTGCCATCTCGTTGGCTCGCGTGTCTGCGCAGGCCAGGAATAGCACCGCAGGGATGTTGCAGAAGAAATGGTCGACCTCACGGGACTGGCAGAAGGGCCAGAGGAATATCAGCGTGGTGAGGGTGAGTGAGAGGGCAAAGCCGCCGACACATGCCAGAGACAGCATGTGCAGGCACAGGGCCCTGGTGATGAGTGTGTAGCGCAGGGGGTGGCAGACGGCCACGAAGCAGTCATAGGCCATGGCGGCCAGGAGGAAACACTCTGCCCCGCCCAGGTCGACGAAGAGGTGCATCTGCAGGACACAGCCCAGGAAGGGCATCCGCTGGTTCCCGGACAGGAAGTTGACCAGCATGTTGGGGACAATAAACAGTACATAGCCAATTTGAATGGTGGACAGGTTTCGAAGGAAGAAATACATGGGGGTCTGGAGACAGGAGTCCGTGAGGGTGACGAGCACAATAGTCATGTGCCCCGCTAGGGTGACAAGATGCAGGATTAGAAAGAGTCCAAAAAGGGGGATTTGCAGCTGGGCCAGGTCTCCAAAGCCCAAGATGATAAACTCAGAGCCTAGGGTGTGGTTTTTCCAGCACGTGTCCATCCTGTGTTCTCTGCCGCAGGACTGCTGGCTGGAAAGGACAGCTTTCTAGCAATTCTCCAAGTCATGGGAAACCCTGGAGCCCTTTCCACGCACGGACGGGAGCGCACCCGGCTCACCAGGCCCTGCCAGCTCCTTCCCCAGGCTCGGCCCTCACCTCCATCCGATTAGCCTCCTGAATTCCGCCCTCTGTTCACCGAGAACAAAGAACAGCTGGTGAGATCCTGCTTTAGTTCCCCGGCTGGGCTCTTACAGAAACGATCCAAGACGAGCGAGTTGTAAACGTGCAGTTGATTTTCACAGGCCCTGAAGACAACCCTCCTGCCAGAGCCGTCCTGCGCTTGCAGCGTTGTCTGCGGTGGGGGTCTGGAGTTTGATGGAGACGGGGTCTGCAGGATCACTGCTGCTCTAGGGAATTCCTGCAGGGCGTGAGCTCTGGCCAGTTCATCTCAGGCACTTGCGACGTTGCTACCTGCAGCCGAGGGCTGCGAAGCGGGTGCTGGAGAGGAAGGGGGCAGAGCCGGCACGAGCTGCTGCCCCTACTGTGCCTGCACGCCTCAGCTGCAGGGAGGCCCGGCTTTTGTGCCACCCCTTTCCAGACCCCTCCCCTGATGCCCTAGGTGGGCTAGCCCCTCTCCTGTGTCCCCACAGCTCCCTGGGCTTCAGCCATCATATTATGCACCACCGAGGCTGTAATTCTTGGCTTATTCTCCGTGTCCCCCGACATGGGAGCCACGGCTGGCAGGACTGGCAGAGAGCAGGGTGGCCAGCTTCCCTTCAGACAGAGGCCCCACAGCTGGCGCTCAACCCCTCCCGTGACCCAGCCCAGCTTCCCACCCTCCACGCTCAGCCTTCCCACGAGACCCTTGTGCCCTCCCTTGAAAATTCTTTCTGTGGGTGAGAACATGCTTGCTGGGCTCGTGTTTGTCTTCCTCGGACGCTTGCACTCTGTCCCCCCATGAGAATGCTGCAGAAATGTGGGGATTGCTTTGTTTATTTGGTCCCTAAACCTTGAAAATACAGAAAACACGGAAGCAAGAGTAGAAGTCTGCTGTTGGTGAGAACCCAAGAGCGATGAACAGCCCATCCTCAGGGCAGCAGGGGAAGGGCTGCTTCCCAGGACCCAGATGGGGTCTTTCCAGCCTGTTTGGACCACAGGGAGCAGCCCTCGGAAGTATAGCTGATGGTTGTTAGAAAGGGAGTGTCCTTAGAGGAGTTCCACGGCCTGTGACTTGCGTTAAGTAGCAGTGAAGGCAGGACTGAGAAAGTCCTAGGAGAGGTCAGGAAGGAGGCCGTACTGGGATCCGCGCACAGAGGGGCGTACCTTCCCCAGGTCACACAGCTGGACCCAAATCCCAATCCCGATGACTTGTGTTTCGTTCGCAAACCTTGGATACAGTTTAGGTCCTGACAATGTTATTTCAGTCAGATCTGCTAAATCTGCAGTCCCCATTGTAGAATTCATTACCATTACGTGAATCAGCCTCAGGCTGATTTGAGAGGCAGATAACATACAGGTTTGGCTGGGGTCGAATCCAGGGACCAGTCCTTGCTAGAAAGAAGCTCAAAGTGGGCAATGGAGCCTGAGATTGGGGCATTTGAACCGACAACCCCCCCCCCAAACTGAGATTCCCTTGTTCTTTGTAAGAACTAGGAGGCTCTCAGGGCTTCCCTCGTTAATATGCAAAATCAGAGTCATCGAAGTGGCTTACTTCTCTGAGTGACGTGGGAATGAGAGCAATGGAACCTTGAGAATGCTGCTCCTCAGCTGACCTAACCTCCTGTCTCATGCCTACATCTCCCCAAGGCCAGCATATCCACACCCCGACAACTCCTGATCTAGGTGTAGCGCAGTGTCCAACCTGTACCACTGTCCACATCTCAGTAGAGCAGGGCCACAGTTGCTTCCGTGCAGCCCAGTAAGCTCCATCGTCCCCTGCATTCCTAAATTCATGTGTCACCTGCATTCATAAAGCTGCCTCACCTACCAGCGGCAGACCCCTGGTGCTATTGTTCAGAAAAGCCTCCCAGATGCCCTTGCCCTTTCTAGGAATACCAGCGCCCAGGTCAAAGCCATTGCCACATCCTGGAAATTTCATTCCTTTTCCTTTCTTTTTCCTTTTTTAAAGAAAGAAAAGCAAAGAGAGAGAAAAAAGACAGGCAGGAAGACACACAGAAACAAAGAGAGAAGAAAAGAAAGAAAAAAGACAATGAAGAAAAACAGAAAAGGAAAAAACGATGGACAGATACACAGAAATGGAAGGAAGGAAGGAAGGAACGATGGAAGGAAGGAAGGAAGGAAGGAAGGAAGGAAGGAAGGAAGGAAGGAAGGAAGGAACGACGGAAGGAAGGAACGACGGAAGGAAGGAAAGGAAGGAAAGAAGGAAGGGTGGGAAGGAAGGAAGGAAGGAAGGAAGGAAGGACGGAAGGAAGGAAAGGAAGGAAAGAAGGAAGGAAGGAAAGGAAGGAAGGAAGGAAGAAAAGAAGGAAGGAAAAGATGGAAGGAAGGAAGGAAAGAAGGAAGGAAAGGAAGGAAGGAAGGAAGGAAGGATGGAAGGAAAGGAAGGAAGGAAGGACGGAAGGGGGAAGGAAGGAAAGAAGGAAGAAAGGAAGGAAGGAAGGAAGGAAGGAAGGAAGGAAGGAAGGAAGGAAAGGAAGGAAAGGAAAGGAAAGAATGAGAGAAAGAGAGACAGAGAGGGAACGAGACAGAGAGAAGATCCTGCTGAAAGTGAGACCGGCTGCCATATGACAATTGTCCATCCTTTGCAGGGCCAGCACAGTGCTGGGTGCTGGGCTCTAGGCGGTGGCAGGGACAAGGCCCACACCCCAAAGCAGAAAACAGGACCCCAGACTACTCTGCTGGAGCTTAGGATCACTCGCAATCTCCTCTGAATCATTCCAGCCGTTTCTGCCTCTGCCTCCACCACCAGAGGGGCTGCCGACACCAAGGTGGGCGTGTGGCAGTTTTCTAGCCGCTCCACTTTTCTCTTCCTCTTTCCTGCCCTCTGGCCCCCTCTGCTCTTGGCCACAGTTTCGAAAACAGAAGCTCTTCTGTTGGAACGGAGAGAGCGGCCATGGTGACTGCAGGGCTCTCTCAGCAGTGACAGCTCGGGGACCGCCGCTCTCAAAATTATCCAGGTTTTCTGCATCTGGCTCCAGTTGGATACCAGTTAGATCCCAGTTAGAGACCATGGACTCTGATAGGATTGGGGCAACACAGAACCGAGTTCTGGGAACATCATGGTGCTGGGCCTGGACGTTGGCTTGTCTCCTAAGTTCGGTGGCTGTAGGGCCGGCGTGGATGTTTGTGTGCATCCTATTAACTATCTGGACTCTTTGAAAGGGAAAGTCCTGATTGGGGCCTCAGGACTTCTTTGGTTTCTTAGCTGGCACTTCTGCCCCACGGTGAACTCTGCCCCGCCCCCTTCACCACATTGCCCGTGGGGAGGAGGCCACAGACACCCCCGTACCTGGACACTGAGCTCTGCTCAGTGGAACCGTCTCATGTGTTGGGTGAAAACGTGACGAAGCAATCTGGTTGGCCGTTCTTTTCTCACTTGAGTTCAGTAATTACAGGTTCTCTGTGTGCTGAAAAGGGTAGCTACAGGCTGGCAGGTTAATTTCATTTTCTAGTATTTGGGGCGACCACAAAGAATTGCAAAGTCAGAATTGCCTGAAGGTAGGTACGTGTCAGAGTTTTAGGCTCACCAGGCAGGTGCCCCCTTGCTTTCTTCCCTTAGATGCTGAGACTCCATGGAAAGAGCTGGGCACTGCCATGGACTGGCTCTCTGAGGGAAAACGTGCCAGCTAGAGGTCAGGGGGCACTGCTGCCACCACAAGACAGAAAAAGAACCTCTCTGATGCCATCATCTTGGGCTCTTCACAGTTAACCAGATCTCTCAGTTGGCAAAGTTGACCCCAGACAGTCTAACCTTTTTCTGTCTCTCTTCATCCCGCCTGGAACATTGGAGCACAGAGTGTCTGATGGAGCCCTCTTAACTCCCCGTACAGGTAGACACCGAGCTTCTTCTGTAACATGAGCAAGCAGATCTACCATTAGGGTTCTATTGGTCAAAAGTAGCAGAAACCGGACGGAATAACCACAAAAATTCCTTGAACTTTTTAAGTCAAGTGCACACTTACGACGGTGGGGAGGGGAGAGGGGTGGAGAGGAACTGGTAAAGGGGCATGAACATCAAGTACAATGTATTTTGAGAAGTAAAATAACAAAAACCCCAAAGTAGCAGAAACCAATTCCAAGTAGCCCAGGAAACCATGGGAACTTGTTATGTGAATACCAGGTTGGGGGTGGGGGCTGGGGTGGGGGTGGGGTAGTTGTCTCCCAGAAACTCAGACAGGAGCAAAGTGGAACCAGAGACTCAGACACCATCAGGACTGCCCCCTTCCCTGTCTTTCATCGCTGTGGATGTGCTTTGCTCTTCCTTTGCTCTGAAGACGTTTCATCTGCACCTTCTGTTGCAAGGGATGCAAAGATGGTCAACAGCTTCCAGTCCAGGTGTGGGGTAACTTGAAAATCCTCCTGTTATACAACATTCCCGGGACTCTCTCTGTGTCTCAAATATCCACTAAGAGACAGCCAGAAGGGCCTTTTGAATGTGGTCTCCATGCAGTGCTTGCCAAGGAGACAAATTGGAGGAGATGCTGGCAAATGGATGTCAGCCAGTCCACGTGAAGTACATGACATCCATCTCAAGATGCAGTAGTCAATGGTGACCCCGGTCTGTCTAGCTCCTTTCTGCGCCGTCACTCTGTGGTGTGGTCTCAGTGGTAAAAGCTGCCTCAATGTCACCATGCCTTTATTCCCAGTCATATCCCAGGCCACTAAATGGAAAAACAACAAAGGAATGACACAGCATGGAAAACCAGCCTGAGAATAAGGAAATGACCTACCCGAGGTTGACCTCCGAACATATAACATCATCCTTCCACTCAGTCTCAGTCTTTCTGCACATCCTCTTCAGCCTATGAGCTCTCTGTTGTGGAATGAGCACTTATTGAGTGGTGACAGATGGGCCCCTAGAGCCTGGCAAGATGCCTGGCACTCCATAGATGTTAAATAAATATTCATTGAATGAATGAATAAAGAAGGCAAAAGGTGCTCATATGGCCTTGGGGGTGAAGGACGGTGTCTCCCAGACGTGAGCATTTATGTCCAGGAAAGGATTTCCCAACGGGACAGACACTGAGTAAGGGGTTTGGGAGAGAAGCCAACTTTTGCTAACATGGCTTCAGGTTCCCTGAGGCTTGGGCTGTTCCACAGTCAGGACTTGCTGTCTCTGCAGCCCACAGGGTGAGATAACAGGAAGCCTCTCAACTGAGATGCAGAAATCGCTGTTTAGCATGTCTGCCTGTCTTTTCCTTTCCTTCAGTACTTTCTCCTCTGGCCAGAGCAGATTCCCTGGACATCTGGATCTTTCCTCCCCTCCCATTTGTGAGCTCGGTGTGCACATTTTGTTTTTTTGTTTTTTAATCTGAAAAACTTTTATTGATTATGCATATTCATGTGGCACAGAGCTGACCGTCAGCAGCTGTGCCCGCGATGCGGCGAGCAGATCAGTGCTATCAGCGTGCCCACCACCTGCAACTGCAATTACTCCCCGGGCGTGCACACTTTAAAGTGCAGCAAACTTGCCCTCCAAAGATGCTGCTCCAATGCACACCATCATCAACAGCACGGCAGTGCTTCTAGCCTCACATCCTGCGCTCAGAAATGTTTTCAGCACTCCAGAAGATGAAAATATCCACCCGTGTGTCTTTCTAGGTGTTTTAGTGTTTTGTTTGTCTACATTTACTCTTTGATCCCCGAGACTGATTTTGGTGAAAGGAGTAAGGTGGGGATCCAATTTCGTGTGGTGCATGTTTTCATAGAGAGCCAGTTGTCCACAACACCATTTATTGAATGTTGTCTTTATCAAATTTAACAAATGTTAAATTTCTCCCTTATCAGACACTAAATTTCCATATGAATTAAAAAAATCTACTACTGGATTCTTAATTCTGTTTCATTGATCAGCCTTCCTATTTCTTCTTCAACACTAAAATTTTCGTGATCACTTTAGCTATTATTTAATTGATATTTCACACTACTTATTTCACTGAATCACATCCAACGTCCATGGGAAACATGGTGGGACTGCACTTAAGGGGAGACGAAGCAGCCCTACTGGCCTAGACTGATAACCCCCAGTAAGTGCTGATACAGGACCACCGTGCTCTGATCCTCATGTCCTGGGACCCACAGGGTGAGCACGCACTCACGGGAGTAGGGGAGTGTTGGGGTTTTTCCCGCATGGACGCCTGCACTTACAGACTAGTTATACGTATATTCTCTCAGTTCCTCCTCCAAACCATGAAGTGAGGTAGCTGCTACTATTCGCTCCATGTCAAAGAGAAAACAAATCTAAAGCTGAGAGAGGTTAAGTGTCATAGCTCACCCAAAATTACACAGCCAGGAACGGGTGGAGTTGAGCTTAGACCTCTGGAGATCTGTCTGGCTCCAGGTCAAGTTCATCCTCGGTCAAGTCTTGCCCTCAGTTTTCCTTCTAAGCAGCTGAATTCTAATTCTAAGCGTTGTAAACAGACTTAGTTCTAAAGCTGAATTCTTAATGTCTGCTTCGGATATGTGTCTTCGTTCTCCTATTAGTCTGTGCACTCCTGCTGACCTTTGCCCCCCTGACAGCAGCCAGCACAGAGCCTGGTATAGAAAAGGCAGAAGCCCGTGCGTTGGGCTGTGGGGCAGTAGCATGAACTTATTTGCTGTAATTCTCTGGCTCAAGGAGTAAGTGTGTTTGCTCCATGTTTACAACTGTGGCTGCCCACAGAGGCCACTCACAGCCTCAGTGATATATATGTTTGGTGCAAACCTCTAATTGTTTCCCCTGAGGCTCTCTTGCCAAGATCCTTTTGGATTTCCTCAGTCTCTCTCGGCTTCATAAGGCCCGCAGAGCTAACCCCCAAGGCAGCTCTCCCCTACTCAACCCAAACGCAGACTGGAAAGTCGGAATTACTTTCCGGAGCCACCTTGCAAGCCACATGACTCTTCCTAGAGTGTGAGTCTAGCTGGAGTCGTTCCGGGTAGAGCTGACCCTTGTGCGTCCCTAGCAAGAGGACTGGGCTTGTATATTACCCATCCTGGCTTCACTGCATCCCGGAGTCATGGGCAATGGGGTAACAGTGCAGGGCTATCAGATAACCCAGATTCAGGCGGCTTTCTTGGCAAAGCTCAGGCCTCTGCAATCCTTGGCAATCTTGTGCTTCCGGAGATGCCCTCTGCGCCTATCCCTGGTGGGCCTCAGAAACTGGGGATCAAGTAGCTAGGAAACGTCGGTATTTATGGAAAAGGAGTAAAATTTAGCCTCCACTCCTGGGAAAGAAGAAATCCTCATCTCTGCCCACGTGTTCACTTTCCACTCTACGGCCTGCTTTTCAGAAGCAGAAGCCAATTGCTCTTCAGCCCCCAGTCTCTGAAGAAGGCATCAGGAAATAATTCATGGTTTGTTGCTGTGCACAGTTCTTAGGTCCTTAATGCTGTTTTAAACTCTTCTATCGAGCTCCTCACCTCCCTAGTGCTGGGCCCGCGGGCCTCTGAGTGAGGGCAAGGCCTCGCCGAGCTGAGACGGCAGCTCTCTCCTCCACGAGGGAGACGGCACGTGAGCACTGCAGGCAAGGGAAGACTTCGTGGCCGTCCAATGGGTCCCTGAAGTCGGGCAAACACGTCAGCGTCTGACAAGGGTTACAAACATCTCACTGCGTTTGTCCCAAAGCCGACTTAACCTTGGGGAAACAGAGCTTGGCTCAGAGTCTCAGCAGGAAGGGGCTGTGGTCTGATTCTGTCCAGCACCGTCACTGAGTGTTTGGGCTCCTTCCGTGAAGGGGGCCTGGCTGCAGAGCTGGAAGAAGCTTGGCTGGTTTGAGTCAGCTGCTCCACCCATCTCACAGGCGCGATTTGCTGACAATCCCGCCTTCCACCCTCTGGGGTGGAGGTGGGGCTGGGATATCATTTTTGGAAATGCATGTCACTCATGGAAGTCTCGGTGAAGAGCATGCGGAGACCTTTCCCTTGCAGGTGGTGTTGACAGTGCCTCAGTGGCACGGGGTAGTTTTGCGTGCAAAGAGGCAGCGTAGGCCACTTTCCTCTGACCTCCAGGTGGAGTCTGCAGAAGAGCAAGGTCAGTCCACTTACTCAAGCACATGTGCATGACATTGGAGTTGGCCCTGACGGCAGCAAGAAGTGACCACCTTCCCAAATGACGAACCCGTTCTGTGCTGTAGCACACTCAGCAGCCTTTGCACCAGGAACTGGCTGTGGAGCAAGCCCTACCAGAGGCTCGTGAAAATCTGTGTTTGCTCTTCACACCCAGGTATGCACAGTACTGAGGGTAAATGAGCCTTTCCAGGGAATATTCAGGAAGGGGTGGTTTTAAATTATGAATATTTACAGGAAAACAGAGATCACATCTTTCCAAGTATTGAAACGGACAAAAATCTTTAGATGCCAGTTTGAAAATGTGTGTGTGTGTGTGTGTGTGTTTGAATAGTTTTACGAAATTCTTTGGGAGGGACCCTGCAATTATTAAGCATCTGAAAAGCTGTCTGTGTTACATCTCTCATTCCTACTTTAGGATGAAAGCTGAAAACCAGCAGGAAATGATCAAGTTGTTCTCGGACCAGTGGTTCTCAAACTTTAGATGCATTACAGACGCCTGCAGAGCTTGTTAAAACAGATTTGTGGGCCCCACTCCCAGAGTTCCTCACTCAGCAGGTCTGGGGTGGGGCCTGAGAATCTGTATCTCTCACAAGTCCTAGAGGATGCTGACTTTCCAACCTTCCCTTTCTCCTTTCTTCTCTGCCTTGAGGAGTGACGAGCTGCTGGTTGAAGAGGTGGGAGGAAAGCATTGTGGATCTTTTGGTCTCAGCCCCAGTGTGGGAAGGGACTTAGGACCTTGAGTGTTGATTTCGAGTGAGTACAAGCCAATATTGTCCTGAGGACGTTTCCCTGTGCCGCTACACTGTCATTCTCCTGCTCCTGAATGAAGAGGCAGCCGGTTTCTTCTCGTGGTCAGGCCTCATTTAGTTTGGAGCAGGAGCTCATGGGAGGCTTGCTGGCCAGAAGGCTGGGTGGGTCCTTTGTTCTCTCTTCCTCCAATACTGTGTTCACACAATCCAGGAGTCCCGGTCCTTTTTCATGGAGGACTGCTTTTTTATTTTCCCCGCAGAGGATGCAGACACGGGTGTGGGTCACTGAAGCTGCTGGCAGGTTAGGGGCTGAAAACTTCAGAGGTGAGCTTGTGTCAAGGGCTGCTGTGCTTTAAGCAACCTGATAGTATACTCGGTGAATTCCTTGCTGGCAAAGAGCTGATTCGTCTGCCTTCTCTCCCCACCTGTAGCTGTGGATAGACGAAATGATTTACCAGGAAATTGGAAACCACACCAAAGTGACCGAATTCGTTCTCGTGGGACTGTCCAACCACCCCACATCCCAGAGTGTTCTTTTCTGGGCACTGATGTTTCTCTACATACTAACTTTGGCAGGAAACAGCATGATCGTTTTCCTGGTGGGAGTCAGTTCTCAGCTTCACACCCCAATGTATTTCTTCCTTGGTAACTCGTCTTTACTGGATCTCCTGTTCTCCACCAGTGCTTTACCCCTGATCATGGCGCACTCCCTGCAGAACTCTCCCACCATCTCCTACAGCTCCTGTTTTGCCCAGCTTGCCATCCGAGCCTTCTTGGCACTGACTGAGTGTTTCCTTCTGGCCATTATGGCTTACGACCGATTCGTGGCTATCTCAAATCCACTCAGGTACAACTTGGTCATGTCTTCTCGAGAATGCACTTTAATGGCTTTGGTTGTGTGGGTGACAGCCTTCCTGCTCACTGTCGTGCCCATTCTGCTCTTCCCCATCAGTTTCTGTGGGCATAATGCAGTCAATCACTTCTCCTGTGAAGTCCAAGCCATCTTCAAATTGCTCTGTTCTAACACCATTTCCCTAGAGGTTATGATGATGGTATGTGCTGTCATTTCAATGCCAGGACCTTTAACTTTCATCCTTATCTCTTACCTTTGTATCCTCACGGCTGTCTTAAGAATCCATTCAACTGAGGCTAGGCTTAAGGCCTTTTCCACATGTGGTTCTCACCTGGTCGTGGTCACCATCTACTTTGGGACACTAATATATATTTATATGAGACCACAGGCCAAAAAGTCCCAAGATGGGGACAAAATTGTCTCTATATTTTATGCAGCAGTGACACCAATGCTAAATCCCCTCATCTACACCCTGATAAATAAGGATGTAAAAGCTGCTCTCAGGAGAGTATCTTGTGGGGCCAAGTCCTCATGCTTCAAGCACACGACAGTGTGCTGGGAGATAGGACAGCACAAATGATTTAGCTGCCCTGGCAACTTCTCATCTGTGAGTGGGAGTCCAGAAATGGGAAAGGACTTTCAAAGCATCTGAGAAATGGAAGCAATCACACAAGGACCAGCATTTGATGACATTAAAATATAAAACTGCTATATGTCACGTGCATCTTAAATAAAAATAAGATGCAAGACATCACAAGGAGCAAAGGTTGCAACACACATAACAAGAAAATAATCAATAGTCGGTGTATACAAAACCTCTTGCAAAGCGTTCAGATAGAAGATAAATACAAGAAGAAAACGGCCAAGGGGCACAAACACACAATTCAGTAAGAGGAAATAATCATTCACACTTATGCAACAACCAAATATCACTTTCCACTGATTAACACAAATGAAAACCATTTATAGTATATAGTGTTGGTGAGGATCTGGGAAAATACCCTTGGGTTCATGGAAATTGCTACAGCTTCTGGGGGAGGCAGTTTCAGTGGCTGTAAAAACCAAGCATTTGGGTCACCCATTTGTTTGGGAAGGTGGCCCTCAGCTAGCAGCAGCCCTGGCCTCTGAGTTTGCTGCTCCGAGAGGCCTGGGGTGGATCTGCAAGCCCGCTGGCTCTGAAAATGTCTAACCCTGAGCAAGATGTCAATATCCACTTTTTGCAGACTCCCACAGACGGTGCCCTTGAGGTGCTTGCCCCTGTACCCTTCACAGCACTGGGAGAGCCTTCGGGAGAAGGGTGGTTCCTCCCCAACGTGACTCCTCCACTTCCATCCTCTTTATGAGGAAGTCGTAGAATGGGCTCCTTTGAAATGGCACCTTTTGGAAATCCCTGTAGGTAGGTGGTTGGTCCTGAATGGGGGTGGTCCTCACTATGTAGAATGTGAGGTATTTTGAGTACCACTTTTCATAGCTGTGGACTTTCATCATCAATTCCAGGAAAATGGGAAAGACCCTCTTTGAAATCTCACGTCACCATGCCACCTCAATGCATGCACGGCACATAAATGTGCAAGAATTCTTGCTCAAGCACTCTTTGGACGTGTGAGAATTTTGAATAAAAGCCCTAAGTGTTTAGCAGGAGAGCAATGTTTAAGTGAATCACCGTACATCCATAGCATAGAACATCATGGCGCTAGGATGGCCCTACTCCACGGAGGCCTACTCCATTCCTCAGGGACCAGAAGGTCACCTGGCTACTGAACATGTTCTTTTTCTGATGGTGGAAGACATCCAAGAGGAGTGATCGTGATGCCTCTTAAGGCCTAGGATCAAATGAGCACGTTGTCGCTCTTGTCCCCATTCCGTGAGCGAGCGGTAGCCACGCGGTCAAGCTCAGTATCAGTGGGGTAAGGCAATGTAACCTGTCCCTAGAAGGAAGAGCTTCAGACTCATGCAGCTAAGGCCGTGTCTGAAGGGGAGGATCAGGAATGGGGAAGATACTGCAATGACCCCAGAGTGCCAGGCGGTGCGTGGGTGCAGGCAACGAAGCTGGCAATTTTACGTGTGGCCGATGCGTGTGTTGGAGGAAGAAAACTCCAGGCATGTAGCCAACCCTGCCACTGTGGGATGTGCGCGTAGCTGGTGGCTCTGGGTAGCAGTGGCCTCCACCTGTGAGCCCCCGGTGAGCGTGGGTCCTTTCAGTTGTGTCCTGGGTGGCTCGGCGTTGAATACCCACTCATGGCTCGCACGTCTGCTGCTCAAGGCTTCCGAACGTTTGATTTGCAAGCGTTTTCAGATAGGCCACACGTAGTAGAGCTGGAAGCTGCTTCTGTCTGGGTCATCACGGACCGCGGGGGTGACGGTTGTGGAGAGAACAAGCACTGAGGGGAGTGAGGCAGCGCAGTAGATTGGGGGTCCTGAGTCTCCAGCAGCGCCGACCTCTCATTTTCTCCAGCCGTGCACCACAGTTGATGGACAACAGTGCAGAAAACAGGTGGTCGGGTTCACAGTGGGGTGGGAACTTGTGACTGAAGGTCTAGGGGCACAGCAACCGCGTTCCCAGTGCCTACAAATGTGTCTCGAGGAGGACAAAGGACAGGGGGAATGAGAGTAATGAGGTGCAATAACTAACATACCAGGGGCTATGGGGGATGGGCTGAAACCAGTATGTTTTCCATTTTGCTTTGAAAACTTCTGGGTAAACATGGACAGAAGGTAAAAATCATCTCATAATCATGTTCTTTTATTTTATTTAAAATCTTTTCTTTTTTGATTTTATATTTTTATTATATTTTATTAAAATTATTTAACTGACGAATAAATTTGTATATATTCAAGGTGTACAATGAGGTGATTTAAGTACACATTGTTTAATAATTATTACACTCGACTTAATCGACACATCCATATGCCACCTGTGCAGTACATTAGATGTTGAACACAGTCCTAGCCAAACTGTAGGAATCGTGGATGAAGGATATGGTTGATATTTAGTATTCATGAGTGGGAAGTACGTAAACCTTTCTGAAGGTGAAATGTTTGAGTAAGAAGAAATTCGGCTGAAACATCAGACGACCCATTGACATGCATGGGGTTTATAAAATGCAAGGCCTCTTGGTTACCCTATGGAGAAGCGTGTGTGCTCACACATGACCAAAACATCTGCATATCACACAATTCTCAGCAGAACTTGTAAAGCAATTGACACACAGGAAGAAGCACGAGATAGAAGAGAAAACCTTCAGGTGTGTTCGTAGAATGGCTGTAAGATGAGGGTGTCTTAGTTCCAACTGCGATAACAGCATACCATAGATAGGGTGGTTTATGAGCAACACAAATTGATACGCCACAGTTCTGGTGGCTGAAGAACAGGGTGATGGTGCCCGCATGGTCGGCCTCTGTTGAGTGCTCCCTGCTTCAGGCTGCAAACTCTCAGTTTCCCATTGGATCCTCACATGCTGGAAAGAGCTAATTAGTTCTATGGCTTCTTATTTTAATGATTATTATTGAAGAATATAAGTGTATTTTTTTTGACTTGTTGATACATATTCACTTTATTCCCGCCCCCACCCCCTGTTTATTTCTTTGTATATTTATTTATTTATTTTTATTATCTCCCACAAATAAGTGAGAACATGAGGTATTTCTCTTTCTGTGCCTGGCTTATTCCACTAAATATGATTTTCTCTAAGTTCATCCATGTTGCTGCGAATGGATGTATTTCATGTTTTATTTTATTTTAATTCATCAATATACAATAGAGTTGATTTCCGTGTCCCTTTACCAATCCCTCCTTTTCCTCCCTCCCTCTCGCCCCTCCACCCCATCAACATCATATCTGTTCACTTGTCTTAACCAAGTCAAGGAAACGTTGTGATGGTTGTGTCTTCTTTCCCCACCCCACCCCCGTTTGTTTGTTTATTTACTTATTTATTTTGATTAGCTCCCACAAATAAGTGAGGACGTGCAGTATTTCTCTCTCTGTGCCTGGCTTATTTCACTTAATATAATTGCGTCTGAGTCCATCCATGTTGCTGTAAATGGCAGTATTTCATTCTTTTTTATAACCGAGTAGTATTCCACTGTGTAGATATGCCACATTTTCCTTATCCACTCATCTGATGATGGACATTTGGGCTGGTTCCAACTCTTGGCTATTGTAAATAGTGCTGCAATAAACACGGGAGTACAGGTCACCCTTCGACATGATGATTTCCATTCCTCTGGGTATATTCCCAGCAGTGGAGTAGCTGGGTCATATGGGAGATCTATCTGTAATTGTTTGAGTAACCTCCATACCATTTTCCATAAAGTTTGCACCGTTTTGCAGTCCTACCAACAATGTATGAGAATTCCTTTTTCTCCACAACCTCGCCAGCATTTATCGTTCTCAGTCTTTTGGATATTAGCCATCGTCACTGGAGTGAGGTGGTATCCCAAAGTGGTTTCGATTTGCATTTCCCAAATGCTGAGTGATGTTGAGCATTTTTTCCTGTGTCTGTTGGCCATTCGTTCATCCTCATTTGAGAAATACCTATTCAGCTCCTTTGTCCATTTTTTAATTGGTTTACTTGTTTTTTTTTTTTTGTTTCTTTGTTGTTGTTAAGTTGTTTGAGTTCTTTGTGTATTCTGTATATTAATCCTCTGTCAGATGTATATTTTGCAGATATTTTCTCCCACTCTGTTGGCTGTCTTTTCTCTCTGTTAATTGTTTCTTTTGCTCTGCAGAAGCTTTTTAGTTTGATCAAATTCCATGTGTTTATTTTTTCTTCAGTTGACTGTGCTTTTGGGGTCCTATTCATGATGTCTGTACCCACTCCTGCTTCCTGGACTGTTTCCCCTATGTTTTCTTTAAGGAGTTTATTGTTTCAGGATGTATATTTAATTCTTTAATACATTTTGAGTTGATTTTGCTATACAGTGAGAGGTACGGGTCTAGTTTCGTTCTCCTACATGTGAATGTCCAGTTCTCCCAGCACCATTTACTGAAGAGGCAGTCTCTTCCCCAGTGTGCAGTCTCTGTGCCTTTGTCAAAGATCAGATGGCTGTAGGTCGTTGCGTTGATTTCTGGATTCTCCATTGTGTTCCATTGGTCTGTGTGTCTGTTTTTATG
The DNA here is from genome assembly GCF_027409185.1 of Cynocephalus volans. Lineage (NCBI taxonomy): Eukaryota > Metazoa > Chordata > Mammalia > Dermoptera > Cynocephalidae > Cynocephalus > Cynocephalus volans. The sequence goes on from NC_084478.1 coordinate 179,076,846, forward strand.
CCAGTACCATGCTATTTTGGTTACTATGGCTTTGTAGTATAGTTTAAAGTCAGGTAGTGTTATGCCTCCAGCTTTATTATTTCCTTTTCTTGCTCATGATTGCTTTGGCTATTGGTGGTCTTTTGTTATTCCATATGAATGATAGGATTGTTTTTTGAAATTCTGAGAAAAACGTCATTGGTATTTTGATGGGGATTGCATTGAATCTGTAGACCACTTTGGGTACTATGGACATTTTCACAGTGTTAATTCTTCCAATCCAAGAGCATGGCATATCTCTCCATCTTCTTGTGTCCTCTCTAATTTCTCTCTACAGTGGTTTATCGTTCTCATCCTAGAGATGAGATGGTGATTTTCTATTTCCCCCATTCCAGTCTTTCACGATTTTTGTTGGGCCCATTTTTAGGAGCAAACATTATCTGTGAGCCACATGGTGCCTATGGGTGGAGGATGAAGATGGCGCCCGCGGGAGGTAGGGGAGGCATAACCCAAGATAGCTCCAAAAGTTTTTATTGGTCCTCCAGTATTTCCGCACTCGTGAACCCTGTGTGATTGCTATGCTCAACATGTTAGTACAAAATGCATGCCCACGTGATCCTTTAATTGATTGGCTAGTTCATGGAAAGCCCCTACTTGCTTGCTTATATAAATTGCAGTGTAAGGGCCATAAAGTGAAACTGCCCTGACAGAATCCCTGCCGTGTCTGAGTGTCTCTTTCACGGGGCTGGGTTGGCGGGCAGCAGGTTCACTTTTCCCCGAGATTCCGCAGTCCCAACAGCGGGGGTAACCCTGTCGGCCCCTTCTTCTTCTGGGTATGTGGGAGGACCCCAGGTGCACCCCTGCAGATTTTAAATCCATGTATTTCAGGCTAAAACTTCCTCTCTCAGGACCACTACCTTCTATAAGTTTTGATATGCAACACTTTCATTGTCATCAAGCTCTAAATATTTCACAATTTCTGCCATTATTGGCTCTGTTACCAATGAGATATTTAGGGGGGCATTTTAAGGCTCCAAATACACGTGTGTTTGATTTTAAGGTATCATTTTAAGTTTGTTTTACATATAATGTAGAACAATGGTTCTATATCGTCAGAGAATGTGTATGTATTCTGTACGATCTTGATTCTTTGAAGTTTGTTGAAACTTCATTTGTGACCTAGTTATGTGGTCAAATTTCATGACTGTCCCACGTGCACTTGAAAAAAGCCTATATTCTTTATGTAGCAGGTCTTTCTGATTGATCTAAGTTTGTTGTTCAAGTCATCAATACCCTTACCAATATTTTGTGCTTGGTCTGCTCATTTTTGGTAGATGTGGCTTAAAATTTTCCTCTATGATTGCGCATTTGTTAGTTTCTTCTTGTAATTCTGTCAGCTTTTGCTTTATACATTTTAAAGTTACGTAATTGTGTGCATCTAAGCTCATGATTTTATACTTAGTAGACTATTTCTTCCTTATTATGTAGTGTCCTAATTTCATTGGTAATAATATTTTTTGCCCCAAGTTCTATTTTGCCTGGTTCCATTTCTTAGTATTTCAAAGGTATATTTTTTCCATCCTTTTATTTCCAACCTTTTAGCACAGCTTTATTTTAGGTATGTCTCTTGTAAGCACTATAGGGCTGACTTTAAAACAAACTCTGCAGAGACTTCCGCTGAAGATGGCGGAATCGACGGTCCCCAGCCTCACTCTCCCCCACAAAACAATGAATTTACAACTACAAAAATGTAGCATCAGCCAAGCTGGTTCTGCTGGAGTTCACAGGAAGAGGAGGAGAGACCTATGGAACACATGAAGGCAGGAGAGTGCACAAGGAGAGAAAGAAAAAGCTGCTCTCAGTGTTTCAGACCATGGCCACTTTAATGCTGGAGCACATGGAGCAGGAGCGGGCTGATGCCACAGCTGTGCCCTTTAGATGCAGTTGCTTGGAGGTGGAAGGGGAGAAGAGGACTTTGGTGGCTCCCAGGACAGCGAGACCACTAAGCATGTTCCTGTGGACCCACACAGGAGTGAGGAGCCAGAACAACTGAAAAAGGGGAACCACTCAGAGGCTGGTGAGTCATCACAAGGGACAGGCACAGGGCCCATCCCATGGGAAGTGTTTGGAGCACGGGCGGTGGGGGAGACGGGCCCACCGGTAGAGCATTGGGACACAGCAAGGACAGCCGATCCACACCCCAATCTGCACAGAATAACTCAGAGGAGTTGGGTATGCCGAATTGCATGGGGTGAAGTTTCATGAAAAAACTCAGGCCCAGATCAGAGTTTCTACACAACCCAGGTGCACTGAGTATCTGGAGAGCTGGAAGTACCTATAAGGTCAGCCATTAAACCCTGAGCTGCACAAAAAGCCTTCCCTAGGGAAACAGCAGCAAGGCGGCAATTTACGTCAACCACACAGCTCAAGTACTGGTTCCCACAGGAAGTTCCCATTTTAGAAGCAAGCAAAGGACAAAACCTTAGTTCCGGCCCAGGCACACCATGAATTCCTTGGGGCCCACCAAGAGACGTGATGCATGGAGCCAGGGGCAGGACCCCATCCACAACAACTGACAGCACCAGCACCTCGGGGCCCCACCCAGATCCTGATGATTGGAGTCAAGGATCGGACCCCACTCCCACATTCCAGCACACCACCAATGCCTAGGTGCCTGCCTGGGGACCCGAGGCTAGCAGCCAGGGACTGGACCCGCTTCCCACAACCAGGCATGCTGTGACAGTGCCTCAGGGCCCCACGTAGGGGTCCAAGCCATGGAGAAGGGGACCAGACTTCCCTCTCAAAACCAGGCACACCACACCAGTACCTCGGGGTCCACCCGAGGACCCGAGGCATGGGGAAGGGGACCAGAACCCCTCCCACAACTAGGCACACTGCACCAGAGCCTTGGGGCCTGTGCTGGGACCTGGAGCATGGAGAATGGGACCAGAGCCTCCTCCCACAACCACACACCTCATGCCAGCACCCCAGGGCCTTCCTTGGGACCCAGAGCATGGGGAAGGGGACTGGAACCCCTCCCACAACTAGGCACACTGCACCAGTGCCTTGGGACCTGCGCTGGGACCCGGGGCATGGAGAAGGGGACCAGATCCCTCTCCTACCACCAGGCACACTGCACCAGTGCCTCAGGTCTGCCCATGGACCTGAAGCATGGAGCTGGGGACTGGATCCCCACACAACCAGGCACTCTGGGACAGTGCATCAAGGCCCTGCCCATGGACCGAGGCATGGAGAAGGGGACCGGACCACCATCGCACAACCAGGCACATTGCACCAGTGCCTCAGGTGTGCCCGTATACCCGAGGCATGGAGAAGGGGACTGGATTCCCCTCCCAAACGAGGCACCCATGTCCGCACCTCAGGGCCCACCTGGAGACCCAGGGTATGGATCCAGGGTTTGCAGCCTGGGACCTGAGCACTCCTCCCACAACTAGGCACCCTGTGCCAGTGTCTTGGGACCAACTCGGTGACCCGGGGCATGGAACTGTGGATCGGACACTCTCCACAACCAGGCACACTGCCAGCCCCATAGAGCAGGCCAAAAACATCTCCTCCATGTGGGTGGCCCTCCATAGCTACCACGATAACTATGGCTGCCGCAAAGGCAGCTTGATGCCACAACCACCATGCAGATGGTCCGCCAGCAACTGGAGTGCCTTGACAGAAGGAGAGTCACCAGCAGAGATAAAGAAAGGAGAAGGATGTCTGTCTCTGCAGAGCCCATTTCATGGTGATGGAAGAGACATCAGTTCTGTGATAGTATTGGGGGATCTGATCATGCCTCCCAGCATTGGACAGATCATTTGGGCAGCAAATCAACAGAGTAACCATTGTTCTTTCAGAAGGAGAGAAGAAATCTAGGGTAATTAGAGGGGGGAGGAGGAGAGATTGGACAAGGGGCATAAAGAATAATTACAATTTGTAACAATGTATATGCTAGAGATACTGATTTGATCCACATATCTCAATGTTGAACCCAGAAATATGTAAAATCAGTTTTGATTCAATAAAAATAAAATTAAAAAAATAAATATATATAACAAACTGCACAATTATTTGTGTCTTTTAGTAGGTGATTTTCATATCTTTATATTTAGTAGTTATTGATCTAGTTGAATGTATTTTTATGATCTTATGTAGTGGTATCTGTTTATCGTTTTATTCACTTAATTTTGCGACCCTCTGCTTGCTTGGAAGCTATAGTTTCAATTTCTTCAATTTTAGTAATTTCCCTTAAAAGTTTTAACAGATATACTCGGCCATAATTATTTCTAAGGCGATCTTAACTTATTCAGTATTTCTACCCTCCTCTCAAACACGACATGGACCTTGACATAATTTCACTATGAATCAGACATCTCTCCTTATGTTTTGACTGCTGCTAGAGCTGTATTTGGATGTCTATTTTTTAAAATATTAAAGAATTAGAGTTTCTTCCTCCTGCTTCTCCTCCTGTCACAAGTGAATTGAAATCTCCAGCACATCATAGTTAGCGTGTGGGCCGATCATTGATGCCCTTCCCTCAGGATCGTATTCCTGACCGAGTGCATCCTGAATGGATCTTTCAATGAAGGCCAGTGGGTGGAAATCCTTTTAATATTTCTGTGTTTGAAAATGTCTTTGTTTTGTCCTTATTCATTCTCTCTCTCTCTGTCTCTCTTTGTCTCTGTGTCTCTCTGTGTCTCTCTGTGTCTCTCTCTGTGTCTCTCTCTGTCTCTCTCTGTGTCTCTCTGTGTGTCTCTCTGTGTCTCTCTCTGTGTTTCTCTGTGTCTCTCTCTGTCTCTCTCTCTGTCTCTCTCTGTCTCTCACTGTCTCTCTGTCTCTCTCTCTCTCTCTCTGTGTGTGTGTGTGTGTGTGTGTGTGTGTGTGTGTGTGTGAGTGAGTGAGTGAGTGAGGGAAACTATTTAATTCGTTTTTGAATACAATAGTACACAAATGTGCTCACATTAAATATCTGGGGGGTGTGGTGCAGATTTTTTAGTTGCTTTTTTGTTTTGACTCTTACCCACCCCACCCTCCGGCCCCTGTATCCAACCCCAACCCCAGGTAAATTGTGTTAACACCGTAGTTTGTGTCCTTCCACATAACCAAATACAGACGTTTGTATACGTACACTTATACAAATACGTAGGTATTTTTGTCACTTCTGTTTCATAAAATTGGGCTCACATTACACACATTTTTGACAACTTTTTTCTCACTTAGTCGTTAATGTGAATTTCTCCCAATCAGTTGTCGTAGCTCTGATCATTCTTTTTAATGTCTGCATAATATTGGAGGGTGTGCACTGAACTATTCCCCCCTGTTGGTCATTCACATTATTTCCAGTTTTTTGCCACTGCGAAAGAAGTGTCAATAAACATCCTTTTCACGTATATCTTTGTCTTGGGGGCTTTTCTTTCTCTTTATCTGGGAATAGGTGTTGCCTGGTTGCTTTCCCCAAAAGACTGCTCTCTCGTTTCCTCCTGAATGGGCCAGAGCACGTTTTACACTTTATCCCTGACAGCAATAAGAGTTGCTGGTCTTTTAAATGTTGGCAGTGAGTGTGCACATCTTTTGATGTTTGTTGGCGTTTCAATTTGTTCTTCTGGGACGTGCCTGTCTGCTAAGTGATGCTGGTGCACAGCAGAGGGATAAAAAGAGATGGAGGGCTGCTAACAAGCAGTTAATAGCCGCCAAGAGCAAGGGGGCCTGATGGCAGAGAAGTCAGGAAGAGGACGAGCAGAGTGGCAGGACTCCAGGCCATGGGAACTGCTCAGCCAGGGCAGGTCTATCATGCTCAGGTAGAGGCCTGGTTGGAAAACCTGGGACTCTAATATTCGAGATGGAGCTACATGAAGGGACGGCCCCGAGGGTGTTGGCCCTGCAGAGTCCTGGGCTCTTTGGGGCTGCCCTTTCCCAGTAGAGCTAGCATTTCTTCCATGCTGGAAGATGCTCCAGCGGCCTCCCGCTGCGAGGCAACAGATGCCCACTTAGACGAGCTGCCCCCACTACCTCTCCTGGCTGAGAGGCCAGTATCCAGGGTTCACTAGCTGCGTCCCCTGCTTGGCACAGGCCTGGTAAGGGAGGAAAGAGGTGCACAGGAAGAGTGGCAGGAATTAGCTAGTGTGCACCAGACAAGCAATAACTGACTGATTTGGGGGGCAGTTTTTCAGGACACGGAATTGAATATCTTGGCAAAGACCCTAGGGGCTGGGGCAGACTTGCTGCCAGGGTGGCTGTTAGAAGCCTGGAGAAAGCCATGGCCTGTGTCGAATGACATGGAAATACTGAAATTGCCCCAGCAGGTGGTAGAGAAAGGTGTAAAGAGGCCAAGGACCGTGGGTGTACTGGAATCAGTGGTGTGGGAACTGCCTAGCCTGGCGGCGACTGAAAACGTCACTTCCCACCTCCAAGTTCAAGTGTCATGTTGAGAGCTTGAAACAGCTGGGTTAGGGTGTTTATCTTCTAGACGGCAGCCGATGCTAATGTCAGGCCCCATCCCAGAACTGGCTGCTTCTGTCTAAGACAACACCATGGGCTGGAATGTGTGTATTATACGAGGATGAGACGTCTCTGCCAGAGGACTGCGTTCCACTTCATGAAGGTTGTCAGGACTGCGCCGGTGAGAGGGCACAGGCATCACTCAGAAGCCCAGCTGTGGCGTCCTCTGCAGGCCATGTTCAACTGCAGGGCAGAGGGTCAAGGATCCGTGGGGATGATGGGCCCAGGCTTCATAGAGGCGAGGTGGCAGACCATAGACACCGGAAGTCAGGAGGCCACTGTTCCCGTAATGACTGTCAAGTTTGGATGGCCAGTGGAGGGAGCTTGAGCTGCAGGGAGTTGTGGAGATGGATGAGAGAGCCTGGCATCCCTAGGGGCACCATACATAGGCAGCCAATGAACGAGCTGTGGCATATACCACTTAAAGAAGGCAAGGATGGCGGAGTAGCCACCAGCACACAAAGTCTCTATCCCTGGCCCAGTTCCTAGTCCTGAGCCTAATTTTCAGAGCCCTAACCCATTGACTGAAGAGGTGGCTGGGTCCCTCGGAGGAAGGACACTCTAAGACCGTGGCAAGCAAACCGTACGATGATATTCCCAACTCTTCTCCAAAGGGATTGCGGCCATTGACTCAGGCGACTGTACGCTGTGGAGAGGGGACTCTACCTAGACATCTTGAGGATTATTGGGCTCAAGGTCTGAGTTGACACTGTCAAGCATGGCCTGGTCATTTGGTCAGGGGCCTGGAGGGAAGGAACTGGAAGGTCATGAACAGGGAGGAGGTCTGGAGTGGAGGCTTGTGGGTGGACATCTGGGAGTGGGCATGAAGTGTAAAGACTTGAACCACGTGCAAACACCCAGCAGAAAGTACCCACCATGGAAGAGGCGCTGAACAAGCAAGTAGACTAAATGACTTGGTCAGTTGATGTTAGCCAACTTTTGCCATGGGTGACCCCAAAATGACCTGTGGGCACATGCACGGAGTGGCCCAGGAGGCCCAGGTGAAGCTCCAAGAGTAAAGATTTCCCTTCACCGAGGCTAATCCGTCTACTGCTGCCTGTGGATGTCCAACCTGCCAGCAAGAGGGACTGACGCTGAGTCCCCGACGTGGTTTCCCTGAAGCGACCGACTGGACATTCAGTGCCAGTCAACTACACTGGGCCCCTTTTGTCCTGAAATGGCGGGCAGTGTGTCCTCGGCGGGATGGATGTGACACATAACTCATTAGACCTACATGTGACTGTATGGGACACGCTCTGAGTTATGTCGTGTAAAAGCAAGGTGCAAGACAGCAAATATAGTTTGCTATGCTTGTGCAAAGCAAAAAAGGATGTCTATTCCTACCTGCTTATATCTCCATGGCATGACTTTGGAAGGATACAGAGCAACCTGGTTAATGGCCTGGGGAGGAAGACTGCAGGTGAAGGGTAAGAGGGAGAGTCACTTTCCACTGTGTACCTTCGCGTAGGTCTGCAGGTTATTTTTACCATGTGCACATGTCACTCTTACAAAGGTAAAAATTAAAAATCCTCTCTTGTTTTGAAACAACGGGAAGGATGTGGTTGAACGGGAGAGGCTAAGTGTCCAGGAGGGGAAGGTAGTCAGCAGCGAGGGCAGCAAGAGATGGGGCCTGAGGTGAGGCGAGGGGAAGGAGGGCATGGCAAAGGAGAGGTACGTCACCAACCCCACTGACTTTGCCATCTCCTCCTTTATCGCTTCCGGTATGCCTGACATGGGGGGACACGAGGGAGTACGCCAGACTTGGCCCATGATGGGAAAGTGTGAATCGATGCTGCACCCCATGTGCCCTGCTCTGTAATCTTCGGCAGCAGCGTAGGCTTCTCGGGTGCGGGCCCGGGAAAATCAGACATCGAGTTCCTGCAGGCAAGAGGTCTTCAGACACTGCGGTCCTCTGTTCTGCAAAATCAGCCCGGACAGGATGTGTGGGGGAGAGGCAAGGGAGGACAGGAGTGTGAATGGGAAAGAAAGGAAGGGAGGTATGTAAGGGGTGGAGGCCTGTTGGGGATGAGAAATTCTAACACTCGAGGGCCTTACACAAACCCAGGAAAGGGCCGCTCCTCAGATGTCAGGGCACTGAGCTCTGGGAAGCTTGGAACCCGTAAGTTCAGGGGAAAGAACTACGAACAACTGGCATCCCCACCCCACCCAACCCCCTGCCGTTCCCCAACCAGTGTCAGGTGCTTGGTGTGTGTCCTTCCAGATGTTTTAAAAGTATGTGTAGATGTTTACATACATGTATATATGTATCCACACACCGCATACAGGACTTGGGGGGGCGGGGGCTGTGAACTTGCAAATTGTAGCCTGTTCTGTATCTTGCTCTGCACCTAGTTTTATACAGTGATCGGAATGCTTTTGACATTTACGTGAACAGAGGCTCGTTCGTTCCTTTTTACTGCTGCATTTTAATCTGCTGGATTAACAGGCCTCATTGCATCTGTCCATTTCCTTACTGATGGGAATTTCGATTGTTCCCGGTTTTTCCTGCCATCAACATCCCTGGGCATGTATCCTTATGTACATCACGTACCCATGTTTCTCCAGGAGATGACCTGGCAATGGATCTGCTGGGGCACCGAGGGAATGGGCATTGAAACTCTTAATACTTCCAATTCAAAGCAAGGACCTGGAGCCAGACTGCTTCATTTCATTCCTGCTGACAAGTGGAAGGGGCCTGGGCCAGCCGTGGGCCCTCTCTACACCCATTTCCTCACCTACAGGTGGCGATAATAGTACATATTTTAATTTGAGGACTGTTGTGGGGATCAGTTAATACTTCTCTGCAGCATTTACAAGAGTGCCAGGAGCCTAATTAAGTGTATAATTTGCTGTCCACAGATTCTGCCAGATTACCCTGCCAAGTGGCTGTCCCAGTTTCCACGCCCACCAGCCATGTGCACAAATACTGGTTTCCTCATAAACTTGGAATGTTATCTTCTTTAAGTGTTGCAAATATGATGTGGGATAAATTACTTCTGGTTTTAGTTTGCATTTCCAGATTAGCAATGGTGAGCACTGGAATTCCCTGTCCTTTGAATTCACTCGGGGGTTAGCAAACTACGTCCTGTGGCCGCCACCCAGCCTGCCGATAGAGTTGTAGTGGAGCACAGCCACCTCTCCATCTTCCACGACAAGAAAGCCAGCAACCACCGCCTGGAGTGCGGTGCTGCCCTCAAGTGTTGCCCTCCAAGCTGAGCAGTGACACTGACTCAGTCAGTTACACTGACTCGTGTTGTCCGCCTCCCATCCACTTGGAGGGAGGGTGTCTCCTTCCCACTGCACATTCCCTTCCAGTCGAGCCACTGGGCTTTGGGATTTGTGGGCAGGGCCAGAGAGGGCTGAGGAGGGAGAGGAGGCAAGGACGTATAACCATTTCACTCTCCCTCTTACCTGCTGGGCTAGTGTCGTGTGCAGCCGAAAGAAATTGACAACCTTAGAGGTCAACGTGGTAGGCTGGGGCGGGGGAGGACCTGGGTGTCTTAGTGTAGAACCTGCGACACTGTGGGGCTGGGGCTGGGGGTGCAGGCAGCCGCTCAGGGACCACCATCTCTGTGGGAGGGAGAGTCTGGCAGGCCTGGCCCTGGAGGCTTCTGTGCATTTACGTATCTGTATGTCTACCTGTCTGTCTGGCTATCTGTCCGTGCATCCGTCCACCCACCCATCCATCCGTCATCCAGTCTACCTGTCTAACTTATCTAATCTCTGTATCCATCCACCTACCCATCCACCCATTCACGCATCTGTCTCCATGTAGAAAATACATTGTTTGAACCACTTTGCCAGTAGGACCTGAAGATCTGATTTAGCACATGTGGAGACACTGCGTTTCTCCTCAGCCGCTGCTGGGCAGGGAGTGTACTTGTTTTAATAGGTTGTGAATGGTTCTGATCCGCACCGAAGTTTAAGAACTATTCGTATGTTGTGTTCCCATTTAGAAAACACGTCTGCACTTAATTAGGGTGACAGGTGGGTGGGCCAGTCCCAGGGCTGGGTACTGCCAGGTTTGGATGGGGTGTTTGGGTTGCTAGGTTGGGCCTATCCCGTGGGTGAGAGGAGGGTTTCTATCTCCGTGTGCCTGGAGTGCCCAGTGATGCCTCTCTGTGTTTCGGTGGCCGTGCAGTGCCTGACTGACACGTTCCGGATGCTTTGAAGTCAGTGGTACACATCCCATAGCCCTGGTCACAGTCTCGGCCATCTGGGAGGTCGGGGGCTGGCCCCAACGGGAGGCTCCTGCCTGACTCTCCTGTCTTTGACAGGCTGCGTGGAGCACGTACAGAAGCAGCTGGTCCCCGCTGAGCCGAGGAGCTGCGGCCGCACCGCTTCTCCCTGCCTTTTGTGCACCTCATCTGAAGGCCCTGCTGTGCTGCCCTGCCAGGGCACCCTTTCTTTCCTGAAGCTTAGCACAGCTTTGTCCCTCAGTTCGCTGCGGGTTGTAATTAAAATCCTTCTCAGACTCTCTGGCTGCCTTTTCTCTGTCGGGGAGTCCGGGCCACCCTCTGAGCAAGAGCCCTGCAGTCCACTGGCCGTAGTGACCTGGGTCTGGGGACCATGTGGCTCTGCCCCTCCATGCACGAAGCCGTTCTGCCCTCGTCTGCTCTTTCCGTGGCCTCGTGGCTCCCGTGCATCAGCACTAGCTCCCCAGCCCCTAAGCAGGAGCCAATTAGCCCTTCCAGAGCTTCGGCCCGTCTTCCCTCCCCTCCCCGGGCGCTTCACCCTAGTTCTCTCCACTTTCCCCTGCATTTCCCCCCTGGCTCGACGTCGGTCAGCCTGTCCTCCGTGGTGACTTCCACAGCGATCACAGCACACGAGGGAGCTCATCTCCTTCTCGGGCCCACTTCTCTCTCTGGAGTCACCGTCTGTCACTGGGGCCACTGTGCACATGGACACCTCAGCCGGAACCTGTGCGCTGTCCTCAGTTCCTCTTTTGCCCTCACCTGCCACTTCTCCTGCCTTAGTTTCGGTAGAAGGGTGGAGGAAGGAGTCACAGAACAGTGGGTTGTGGATCAAAAGGGGGGACATTAATCCTTTCTGCTGACTTGGGGCCAACTTGTGGGAAATTGCCCACAGACAGTAAGAACTGGCATGATCAAGGGGGTGGGGTTTTGCAGCATTCGTGTCCCAGCCTCAACTGCCTCTGCCAATCTGGGCCCAGGTCTCACCCTGGCCACGCTCTCAGGGCCTCGTGTCACCCCCAGACTTCACCAGGCATGGCACACACGCTGCCCACGTGCCTGTGGGCTTGGGTCCGCATGTTCACAGGCCGAGACCTGTGTATCATCTTTGCTCACGCACATGCCGTGCTGTCCCAATGGACTTCACTTATGTAGCAGAAGTGAAGATATAAAGTGATTTAAGGAGTTTAGACTGTGACAGGAGAGCATTGGGAGCAAGTATGAGGCCCTTCTGAGAGCAAGGCCCCGTGCAGAGGTCACACGCCCAGGAAGCTGGTTCTGGTCACATCTAATGCCATGTAACTACAACGGAGGCTGGGTGTAAGTCTCTAGCACGATGGGAATGTGCACAGATAAAACTTGAAAGAATTTTATTGCTAAAAGGAGAGAGGGGAGACTAACTACTGGAGGACAATTCGAAGTTGGCCAGAAGTGGAGAACGGGGGACACACGGCAGTCTCTGGTCCACAGCAATGGAACAAATCGCTCCAGGCAGGAGTAATACGAACACCAGCCCCAGCGGTGGAGCAAAGCCCGTGGCTGGCCCAGCAGGCAGCCTGCAGATCTGTCCTCTGAGAAAGAGGAAAGACTCACTTGTTCTCACACTGCCCTCTATAGCCAGTGGCCTTGCCATCCGGGGACCTGTCCTTATCCATTTGTCCCCCTGGGCCACTCCTGAAGTGACAATTGGGGAGTATGCCCTTCTTGGAGGCCACATGGCATTGGCAGCCTGCTACCTACTGGTACAGGTTTGGGGGCCCCTGGAGGGTGGCTTGAGGGCTGGAGCAGTCACTGGCTTTGGCAGGCCCAGATTGCACTGTCTTTGCCAGTATGATTCCCTCAAAAGATTGGTTGGCTTCCAGGCAGTTCCACATACAAAAATTGATGATCTAGACTTGGTTCTGAAGCATGAAGTCTCTTACCTTTCACTTAGTGGCCTCCCCGCTGGCCTGTGCCCCTCTCTGACAATGAATGGCACCTGTCTTGAGGCCATCTGCCTCATCTTAAACGTTGGGCTCAGATGGGGATGCAACACTCTTAAGTTGGCCTTGCGCTGGCCGGTTAGCTCAGTTGGTTAGAATGTGGTGCTGATACACCAAGGTCGAGGGTTCGGATTCCCCTACTGGCCAGCTGACAAAAAACAAACAAACAAACAAAAGAAAAACAAGAAAGAAAAAGACAAAGAGAAAAAGAAAAGAAACTGGCCTTAACGGCTCGGCGTACTCCTGCAGTCTCTGTCTCTTCCTCAGGAGGCTGAGTCCAAGCGACCATCACAAACTGCTGGAATTGGGGCTGCAGAAGTGGTCAGCTCTCTCAACGTGTAAAATTCTAAATGACCAGGCCATCACTGAACAAGGACTGCGGGTCTCAGGCAGAGAGCACCACCCTCAGAAGAACGGCATTCCCTCCCAGCTCTGCTTGCAGACTGCTAGCTCTGGCCCAAGTTCATCCTTCTCTTGTAGAACTTTCCTGAAAGTGGCAAGAAGCCGCTGACGCATCCCCAACATTTTGATTCTTTCTACCATTTCCCCCAGCACTTTGGCATTGGACAGCATGTCTTCTGCCTTACAAGGTCCCGTGGGAGGCAACAGTTTAATCTTAGCAGCTTTACTGAGGAATAATTCACATACGAGGAACTGCATCCGTTGAAATCGTCCGTCAGTGAGTTCTGGAAATTGCACCCACCTGTGAAACCACCACCAGGATAAAAGCAGAACATTTTCATCATCCCCAAAAGATCCCACGTGGCTCTTTGCGGTCGCTCTTTCTCACTACCCCCAACCACGGCGCCCCCTGACCTTCTTTCTGTCACTCTAGATTACTTTGCGTTTTATATAATTACGTAGCATGTCGTCTTATGTGTCTGACTACTTTCACTTGGCATAATGACTTTAAACTTTGTCCATGTCATTGTACTGATGAAGCAACTGAAGCAGGTTCGCAAGCAATCTCTGCCTTGTGTCAAGTGTCATGTTCTCAGGGTCGACATTTTTTTCTTAATCTAAGGATAGAAAGTGGTCAGCTGGAACACACGATTAGTGTAAAATTTGCTGACTGAAAGCAGTCACATCATTGTTTTAAACAGCTGAAGCATGAAGATTTTCTGCTTGAAACTGCACATAGACATTGTTCACTTTCTGATGTCACTTGTAACCGGTGATTTTCATTTCTGTATTTGGTCCACCAACGAGAATGGAATAAGTCCTTCTGGACGTGGTCCCCACTCCTCTGTCACCTTCCCTGTAAAATCTTTGTTAGTCGTAACAGACTCCCAGAGCACTTCCCAACTCTGTTGGCTGGCCTTTGCTGGGCCGATCCTCCCATTTGGCATCTAGTAAACCTTATAAAATTATTTTGCCTCAACAGCCTGAATTTTGGTTGACAATATGCATCAGTAGCTTGTTCTTTTTATTGCTGCCATGTGAGCATGTCACATTAGGACTGTTTGCAGTTCTTGGCTACTGTGAATGAAGCTCCTGTGTGCATTCATGTCCAAGTTCTTGTGTGGACAGTACAGGTTTTCTCTCTCTTAGATCCATACCAAGGCATGGTGCAGCTAGCTTCTTTGGCAGGTGTATGTTTAACCTTTTCAGAAACAAGGAAGCTGCACCATTTTGCGCCCCACCCAGCAACGTATGAAAGTCCCATTTCCTCCACAGCCTGGCCAGCATCTGGGATTGGAAAGCTCGTGCCGAGCCACAGACCGTGGTGCACATGTACAGCAACGTCACTCTATGCAAGGGTTGTGTTCCTGCTTCTGTCCATCCCCGCCCTGGGGACTAGTGGCCTTGCGCCTCCCGGGGCAGCGCCCTGGTGCTAGCCTTCTTCCCCAGGTCAGAACTTGCCTGGACGTCTCAGCAGCCAGGAACCCTGGTTGGAAAGCCTCTGCCGAACTTATTCAACCACACAGCAACCTGCTGGGTAAGCCCCTCAAGAGATGGCCTTTCGAGACAGTGTCGACGTCTTAGCCTAGGGAGTCAATCACATCTTAAGTGAGGGCGTTCTCTTTTCTCTTATTACCTACAATTAGGAGACACCACAATATTATTCTCTGCAATTTCTATGCCTATGTCTTTACTCATGATTAACCCAGTTCTCTTATTTGTCTTATGGGTGATAAAACATTTTTAAAACCACCTATTTTAGTGCCTTTAACTGCATTCCCCCCCCGCCGGCTGTTTGACAAAGAGTCCCACATTTTCATCTCGCACTGGGCCCTCCAAGTTATGCAGCCAGCCCTGCGTGTGATTAAGTTCTACCAGAGTGGTAGGAGCATAAGCGATATGTGCAATTGCTGGCTCATATTCCTTATAAAGGAAAATGCTTGTCTTCTGCTGTTTGCTGCACCTGCCCCTTCCGCCCCCTTCCTTCCCGCATTGGTGGGAAAACAGCCACAGCTGAAGCTGTCTTGGAGCTGGGGTGGAAGTCTCACGTCAGGTATGGCGCAGCCACTCCATCGGCCTGCTTCTCTGCATGACCTCGTTCATCAGAAGTTCCCACCTGCCGGGGTCCGCCTGCCTGCTCGCTGCCGCTGGACAAGTTCACTTTCATCTTCTGACTGTATTCTAGGGTGTCCTTGGTGGAGTTGCTTGGCTAGAGAGGCACGATCTGGCAGAGATGGCATATTCCATGTATCTTCTTTGCTCCTTCCTTTTAGTAATAGAACTTTCCTCCTGAGATTTTAAAAATTGACATATAATCCACATAACATAAAATTCACAGAGTTGCGGGACCATTACCACCAGTTACTTCCAGAACATTTCCATCACCCTAAAAAGAAACCCCATATCCATTCGCAGTCACTCCCCATAACCCGCACCCCCGGCCCCTGGTCCTCACTCAGCCCTTCCCGTCTCATTGGATCTGCGTATTATGAGCTTTTCATATGAAAGGAATAAAGCGGTATGTGGCCTTTTGTGACTGGCTCCTTTGGCTGAGCACAAGATTTTCAAAGTTCATCCATTTGGTAGCATGTAACAGTACTTCATTCCTTCCCCCCCCCCCCCCACTGCTAGAATATAACTTTATTTATTTAGTTTTTTATTGCTTACCACTAATCACGGGGTACAAAGCTGATTGTCACCGTTCATGTTTTATGGACAAATAATACAATAATATTCCATTATATGGATCGATAGCACTTTTGGGGGGGGCTATTATGAATAATGCTGCTATAAACATTTAAGTACATGTTTTATTGCAGCCATATAGTTTCAGTTCTTTATCATTATAAAATGTCTTTCTTGGTCTGTATTAACAATTTTTATTTTAAGGTCTATTTTGCCTGATATGAATACATCCACTCTAGCTCTCTTTGGGTACTCTTTGCATGGTATATCTTTTTCTGTTCTTTTACTTCCAACCTCTTTGTGTCCTTGAATTCTAAAGTGTGTCTCTTGTAGATGGTATATAGTTGGATCGTGTGCTTTTAAAACTTCATTCTGTCACTCTGTGCCTTTTAACTGGAGTGTTTAATCTTTTACATTCACTTTGACTAGGTAGTATTCACATCTGCCATTTTGCTATTTGTTTCCTGTATGTTGCATCTTTTTTGTTCCTCTATTCCTCCATTACTGTCTTATTTTGTGTTAAATAGGTATTTTCTAGTGACCGTTCGAATTCTCTCATTTTTTCTTTTACCAAATTTTCTGAGTTTTATTTTTAAGGGGTTACCCTGGTGATTACAAAGAGCACCTTAACTTCTAACATTCTATTTCAGACTTATGCCAATTTAATTTGAATAGCATATAAAATTTTGCTCCTATAAAGTTCCTTTCCTTCCCTGCCCCCTCTTTTGTGCTCTTTTTATCACATGCATCACATATTTATACATTATAAGCCCATCAATACAGGTTTATGATTATCACATTATAAAGGGGTTTCTGGAATCAGATAGGAGGAAAAAAACATTATAAACATAAACGCAATTATGCTGTCTTTTATGTTTACCTCTATAGTTACTTTCACATAATTTTTCTGTGTATTTGCATGTCTCATAGCATTTTGTTGAAAACTTGACATTCTAAATATTATAATGTGGCGACGGAGAAATCAGATTCTGCCCCCTCCGCTAGATTTGTTTTTGTTGCTGTTTGTTTCATGAGTTTTCCAAACTAACCTTGTAAAATCTGTATTCTTTGTTGTGTGTGGCCACTGGAGTCTGTGGTTGGTTAGTTGAGTGGTCAGATAATGACTGCACTGATATTTCCTCCAATTCCTGGAACCAATTTGTCTCCAAGTCTTTGCTGATGGGCTGCGTGTGTGTGTGTGTGTGTGTGTGTGTGTGTGTGTGTGTGTGTGTGTGTGTGTGTTGGGGCACACCTTCACCTCTCAGCCAGGCAGTTCACAACTCTGCCTTAGCCTTCAGTCCCTGCTTGGGCAGATCTCCAAGTTTATCCAGAATTGAGAGCTTAGGGCCTTCTCAGCTCTTTTCTGAGCAGGAGCCCAGCCTTATGTGTGTTCCTGGCTTTCTAGATTCCCAGGAATGTGTCAGAGCTTTTCAAAGCTCCCAGTGGACATCTCATTCCCCAGCTTTTCCCTTTAAGCTTTTAGGTTAGCCTGTTGTTTGTCTCAACTGTTATCCAAAGCCTGAGGTGGTCACAATGTTAAACAATTGCCTCTGACTGTTTTTTGGCACCCCTCACCCAGCCCCCAGAGAAAGGCTGTTTGCACCAGGTGAGCTCTGACTCAGGTCACGTCAAGACAGCCTGCGGGTGGGCTTTTCTGGGGAACCACCAGACAGATCAGATAATGACGATTGTTTCAGAATGGGGCTTTGAAGGAGCTCCAAACCTGTTCTACCCCTTCCAGTGGCTGCTATGCTCCTGGTTTTCACCCCGATAGCAGGCTGCTTGTTTGCAAGGCTACTGCAGAGTTGGGGAGAAGGGGCTAGGAAGAAAAAAAGTTAACATGCCACAAAGCTCACTGTCCCCACTAAGATTTAGCTAATGATGCCAGCAGTTCTGGCCCGTGGGCCCCACTGTGAGAAAAACTGGTTGGAGATGAGGTACATGAATGGGGAATAGAGTGAGGCTAACCGTCCTCTTCTAGGAAATCAACTCACTCAACTGGCCTCCTTTTTCTTCTTTATTCAATCTGATCACTGAGCCAGTGGATGTATGAGAAAGAGGGGCATTTTCTGACTTTGGTGGATATTTGAAGGTGAGCCTGCCCCAAGGCACCTCTCAGTGTCCTTTTAAACCAGTGCTTGTAATTGGAAATACTTTTCCTAAGTACAGTCTCATTTGAAGCCCTGCTTGGCAGTGGGATGGGAAGAAGTAGACCAGAAAATGTGGACAGAATTCTCCTTCCCGAGGGCCAATTACACAGTTTGTGTCAAACGAGTAGGTGTGGGAATTGCCCTCCCAAGGTCCTAGGAGTTCCTGAAGCTTCTCCGTTTTCATTCTTCCAACAGTGCTGCTGGTGTCTTCTCACTGCATTCACCCTGCCTTACGACCACAGCCTCTGCTCTCTTGCTCTCGTGGGTCAAGGCTCCAGGGAGTCCCCTGAGCTCCTTGTAAGAAACTTCCTGGTGAGAGGTGAGTGAAAGGACAGCTGGTTCCTACGGGTGGCACCAACGCCAGGTTGGGACGCTAGGTACATACTTAGCTACGAAGATTTGAGTCTTGGCAGTTTGCTTTCCCTGGGCTCAAAAGAACTTCTGCTCCCCTTTGCCCCCTGGGCGGATGGAAGAACTCCCATTCCCATTTCCCTTGGTTTCCAGGCCTGTTCCCAAGATGCTGCCTCTTGTGCCTTATGAAAAAACGTGAGGGCTTGAGGTCCCTGGGCCTGGACAGAAGTGCCATGACCACTGGACACTAGGTAACGAGGGCACTGTAGGGAGCTGTGGCCAACCGAACATGAGGAAGAGAGTGACAGAAGGCACAGGGGAGCCACAGGGTTTCTGATGCTGGTTAAACAAGGAGACCTGGCCTGGGGACCAAAGCTGCTGTCCAAGGTGGGCAGAGGCCCACACACAGCACAGCAGAGATAGCTGCCGTTCCTTCCATTCCATCAGTCCATGCCATACACGCGCACTGCTTGCCTAGCATCAGCCAAGACCTGGCTAAGAGTGGAGGTGCCAGAGAGCTCATGGCCACTTGCAGGGGTACGAGGAGACAGGATGAGATATCTACAGGTGAGACGTGACCTGGGCAGGAAGGGACAGAAGTCTGGAGGCATCTGGGAGCAGACAGGCAGGCAAAGCTGGATGCTGTATCAATGCTGCACACCTCCAGTTTTACATTGTACATTAGTGTGCAAGTGTGCGTGTGCTCACATGTGTATGATGTGTACACATTTAGCACACGCAGCTAGAGCTGCGTGTGTGTGTGTGAGTGCCTGCATGTGTAGAGCTCACGCTCTCAGTAAACCTGGCCCGTGCAGCAGACCGGAGTCTGTTGCGTGCCCGCAGCTCCCAGGGGAGTCTTCAAACTCACGGAGGACTTTGTGTGTGGACAGGAGAAAGAGACCCCCGTCCCGGGAAGGCGGACTGCTCTCCATCCCAGTGGCCAGTGGAGGAGCTGGAGAGGGACTTGGCATATATTTGAGTAGGATGGCGGCCTCGTCCCAAAGAGACTGCAGGAGGGAGACTTATAGGTGGGGCGGGGGCTCCAAGAAGGGGAGACTATGGGCGTGAGCATCAGCTCCAGAAGGAAGCAAAAGAAGCCTCCTGGGCAGGGCCTTTAACCCGCAGCAGGAATGCCCACTGGCACAGGCCTTCCTTTCCTCAGGGACTGAGGACTGAGCAAAACCGCTTTCCTGGCAGAGGAGCAGGGCAGAGTTGCCACCGAGGAGAGAAGCCCATGTGCATGTCGTGGGCAGCTGAGCGGGCCCTGGTCACCCTGTGGCCCATGTTGGGGGGCTTTGGGGTCGGTCCCTTAAGCCAGGCCTCAGTGCAGAGGCAGCCCTGTGCTCCCCATGCAACCAGACGAACTGTGCTTTCCAGAAGGCCCTGAAGGAGGGACCCCGGCCAGGAAGGTATGCCAAGACCACGCCTCTAGGTCCCTGATGGAAAGAGCAGGTTGGAATGGAGAGGGGTGAAGAGGCTGTGGCAAAATGGGACACGAGTCTGGGAAGTGCCCAGACAGGGGAGGTGGCACCCCACACGGTCACCGGTGTCCAAGGCCCAGCCCTCTGGTGTACCGGGTGACAATTCCATCCTGGGTGCTCCCGTAGGACAGGTAGGGCCCGGAAGTGGTGGCCCCACATCCCTGACCTCCTGTCCCCAGGGCTGGGCCATGTGCAGAGACTAGAGGTACGGGACAGGGTGGGCTTGGCCCAGAGGCGCCCGAGTCCCTCCTAGAACCTGATGACAGGGCACTGTTGGTCAGCAAGCTGGTCGCGTGTGGCATTGGCCATACCAGCAGGGCACAGCCTTCCAGGCCAGCAGGGGCACAGTCTTCCAGGCCCATGGGCACGCTTGGGGCAGGACAGGCTTGGTGGGAACCAGTCACCACGGGGCCTCAAGGGGTCTCCAGGAGCAGGCAGCAGGGCCTATCTGCACAGGAGCCCACAGTGCGACACACGCTAATGGGTGGGCCGTTCTGGATCCCCAAGGTTTTCGTGGCCCATGTGGTCTTGGGAGTCGAGGCAGCGTGAGCTTGGAGGGATCTGGCCGTGTGGGGGTTTCTCTCTGCAAGTGCACTGGGTAGAGTCATGGGCTCGTGAGTAGGCAGCCTAAGGGTGCCCAGGGCTCGTGACAGGGATATAGTCGTTTAGGATCAGGGCCATATCCATATGATCTCATTTAAACTTCATTACCTCCTTAAAGGACCTATCTCCAAATACTGTCACATTGGCAGCCAGTGCTTCATATGAATTGGCGGGGGCAGGGAACAATTCAGCCCACAACCCCAGACAGAACATTTTCAACCTTTTAAAACTTTCTCCGTATGCTAACTGTATTGGATTGAATTATGTCCTCCCAGAACTCATTGAAGCTTCAACTGTTCCCCCAGATTTTCTGTCTTAGAAACTTGGCCCCCACTGTGACTGTTAAGAGGGTGGAAAATCCTATTATGGGAATTGAAAGGTGGAGCCTTGAAGAGGTGATTGGATTAAAAATGGTGGTCAGGGATGTGGTTCTGAGGGCTTTCTAAGAAGAGAAGAATCTTTCTCTGCTCCCTCTGCTTCCACTATCTTGCCATGGGAGACCCCTGGGTCACTGTCGCCACCATCAGATGGACTTTGAATTTCCCAGCCTCAGATACAACAAGCAAAACATTTCACTTTTCTTTATACTGTCCACTTCCAGGTAATTTGGTCTAAGCCACGGAGCAGACTAATACACTAACTTACATCATATCTCAATGCTGTTTCACTTCCTTTTTCATTTCCCATATAGATGAACAGCAATTCATCTGACACTTGTCCAGTGCTATCTCCTCTTCTGAAAACCATCCATTCGTCTCCTTTGTCTCTTTTGTAATTGGGATATTGGTATTTTGTTTACTGATTGGCGAGTGCTCTTTGTATGTTAAAGATATGAAATATTTGTCATAATCTGATAATACTTTCCATCTTAATTGTTTCATTTTATCTTTGTTCATGGTCCTTTTTTATATAGCATTTAAAAAATTTAAATATATTTAGGTGATCGATTTTTTATTCTTATTTCTGGATTTTGTGCCATATCGATGGATGATTGCATAAGGAAACTGTGTTATATATAAACCATGGAGCACCAATCTGCCATTAAAACGAATGAAATACTCCCATTTTCAACAACATGGATGAAACCGGGGAAACTTATTTTGAGTGAATTAAGCAATGCAGAGGGATAAATACCGCATGTCCTCACCCATATGTGGGAGCTAAGAGAGAAAGAAAGAAGGAAAGAAAGACCACGGTAGTGCATTGGACTTACAGAGGGAGAGAACATTCCTTGGGCTGCAAAGTGCTGTTGGGGAGTACGGGGGAGCGGGAGGGAGGTTGAGGATAATTGGGTGGGGGACATGGGATACAAATTCAGTTTCTGGTAACAGGTATACAGCCAGTATGAATCTAGTCCCCATATCATCGGCACGAGGGGTGACAATCAGCTTTGTATCTCATGAATAATCATAACCAATAAAAAGTTTAAATACATTTAAGTGTTCTATTTTTTATCATTATTTCTGGATTTTGTGCCCTATGGAAGGCCTTACCCACTATAAAATTATAAAATTTGTCCCTCATAACATCTGCTTTAAACTTTAAACATTTAATCAACTAGGAATTTATTTTGGTTTGAAAAACGACATTGATATAACTTTGTTGCCCCTCAAAGGTTATTCAGGTGTCCCAACATCATTTATTGAATAATTCCTATTTCCCCACTGAATTGAAATGTAATCTTCACCAAATTGTAAATCTTCTTCTGGTTTTATTCTCGTAATATTCTTCTTCCAGCTAACTTACGTTGGATGGTCTCTCTGAGGAAATGTCCTGAACTGAGGGATACAGTAGGTACAGTTAGGAACAGTCTGCAGGGGATAGGGCAAGGAAAGAGAGAGACAGACAGAAAGAGAGAGAAAGACAGACAGAGAGAGAGAAACAGACACACAGAGAGAGATCTGATAGCTCAGCTCCGGTTTCCTTCCCAAGGATGAGAAAATGTTCATTTCCTTCATGGTCACTGAAATCCAGGGAACAGAGGAGGACTTTGGAAGACATTACAGGGACGCCACCACTCAGTCCAGACTATGGGAAATGCTATAGGAGGAATGACAGATTTTTTTTTAAAAACAAAATAAGAGGCAAGGCGGAAAAAGAAAGGAGAACCTTTTATAAAATTAAAATACTTAAGAGACATATCAACCCAATGCAATGTGAAGATATTGTGTGGGTCCTGATTCAGACAAATATTTCAGTGACAATTAAGGAAATGAACACTTACTGGGTATATGATGACAGGAAGGGGTCAGTGTTAATATTTTACATGGGAAAGTGGTATTTTCATTATATTCTTTCAAAAGAAACTCATTTTCTCTTCGAGATACAAACTGGAGTATTTCTGGATAAAATCATGTGATGCCTTATAAAGTGAGTTGTGAGAACAGTCACAGTTCTTCTATTCTCTGTAAGAGTTTGTATAACATTAGGAACATTTGCCCTTTGAATGCTTGGTAAAATTGTTCGTCCTTAATGGATTTCATCCAGGTGAGGGAAGATTTTAAACCACTGGTTTCATTTTCTCCAAGTACATAGGTGTATTCAAGTCTCACATTTCTTGAGTCAGTTATATTTCCTAGCACAATGTCTGGTTAAACACTTTTATAATTTACTGCAATAAACTTATCTTATCATTTTTAAATGTCTGCAATAGCCCCATGTATGGAATCACCCCACAGGGGGACTGTCAGGCTTATGGGCGGCTATAACCGAATGCCACAGACTGGATAGCTCATGAACAACAGAAATTACTTCTCCCAGTTCTGGAGGCTGGGGAATTCAAGATAAAGGTGGTGGCCGATTCAGTGACTGGTGTGGACAGTTGGCGCCTTCTAGCTGCGTTCTCACATGGAGTCTGTCTTTTCTAAGGACACTAATCCCATCCACGGGGGCTCTGATCTCATGATCCAATCACCGCCCAAAAGCCCCACCTTCCAATATCGTCACATTGGTGATTTGGTTTCAACATATAAATTTTAGGGTGTCACAAACATTCAGGCCATAGCAGGGACTGAGAGAAGGTGGATTATATTGGGGTCCTTCCATTCTGCAGAGGGCAGCAAGTTTTTCTCTCTGGAATAGGCATGTTTTGGTGTCTATGTACTTTCTCTTCACAGCATCCCATTCTTCCAGCTCTTTAAATGGTTTTGGAAGCCACCGGTTCCGTGTGTTAAAGTCGCTACACAAGAACAGCCAGAGAGGTTGAAGTTACCTGCAGATATCCCTGACTGATCCATGAAGGTGTCCTCACGTGGTTCTAAGATGCCTCTGCATCTCTACCCTTGGAGTGTTGGTCAGGGCACAGCAGGAAACAGATGGCACATTCTAACAGCTTTAACTGAACAGCATTTAGTAGAAGGGCTGCCTAGAGGGCCGCGAGTTAGAGACAGGCACTGATGAACGATGGTGAGCTAGAGCTTGCTCAGATGGGGTTCCCGAGAGCTGACTGGGAAAATGTCAGAAATCTGGGAGCTGGCTGTTCATTGCTGTCCTTACTAAAACTTTAATTGCATACACTAGCAACTACATTGCACTAAAAAGGTGATAAACATAAAACCTGATGGTTTTCTATTTATTTTAGCACATTTGACTGACATCTGTACTCTTTGGGATCTTTAGGTGTCTATTGATTCTGTCTGTGGTGCAAATACTATGCCATGGCATGTGACCTGGCACTGAGAGAGTAAAGGACAAACTACCTACACACAGAAAGGGCTCTGACGTGACCTTTGCCATGAGTCCGTGAATTTGCACTGGCTCCCCACTGCCTACACTATCCAGCCCAAGCCCCTTCGGCTGTCCCTCAGCATGGGAGAGCCGGTCCCTGGCAGCTTCTGCTGTCACCGCCTGTCGTGCGCAGCCACTGTGCACTGAGCCCTAGCGAGCCTGCTGTGTTCGGCAGGTCCTATCCCCAGCTCAGCTGTGCCTCGTCCCTTCTTGTCATCGTGGGGCATCCCAACCCACCCTAGTGTGCGCCTCCTTAAGATGCTGTGCGGTCTGCACGTCGTCCCCGTTCCCCCTGGACTGGCAGCGGGAATGCACGGGGGCCCTCGGCCTGGCGTACAGGGAAGAGGAATTCAGGGCCGGCTGGTGCTATGTGAGCTGATCCTGGCCGGCCTCGGCACAGCCTCACGGCCGGTTTGGTGGGAACTTAGCACGTTCTAGGAGGCCTAACTTCGGGCCTCTTTGCAGGGATGCTCTGCGGAGCCCGGGTCGCGGCAGGCGCCAAGGAGCGGGCCATCGCCAGGAGCCTCCGTCTCTCCAGGGCCCACGGGGTCTTCCAGGGGCCCGTGGGTAGCAGGGCGGGCTCGGCCGGAACACAGCGCAGGCCTGGCGCCTCACGGGTGGGCGGCCTGTGTGCGCAGGCGCAGTGCGCCTCCCGCGGTGCACTGTGGGCGAAGGGGCGGAGCTCTGCGGTTGCTGCATTCTGTCAGCCGTGCTTGGGAAGGCGGCGGGTGGAGCAGCCATGCAGGCCGCAGACGACGGGGCAGGGGGCGCGGCAGGTGGTGCTGAAAGCCAGGGTGGCCCTAGAAGCCCTGATGGGGAGGGGAGCCCTGTTGGCCCTGATGGCCATGGTGGTCCGGGAGCTGTCTGTGGTGCGGGCGCGGCAGTCGTCAGCCTTCCAGGCATCCTCGATGTCCCGGAGGCCCCGCCTGAAGGACGGCGAGGTGGAAATCATGCGCCTGTGGCTGGATGGCCAGGAACCCAGCTCCATGAATTGTATCCTTTATGGGGAACCCATTATGGCCGGGGACAGCAGAGGAAAGCGGGGTGGCATAAAGGGTGGGCAGAGCGCAGTGGGGTGTTGCAGAAAGGGGAACAAGACAGGGAGCAGGGACACTTGGAAGGCAAAGGCCAGTGGGGGACATGGACGGCTGCAGGGTTAGACCGAGGACATACTCGGGGAGAGGAGCCGGGCCCGAGTGTGCAGGGAGCTGCCTGGGACTATGGTGGGCCGAGAGGGTCAAGGAGGCCCGAGATACAGGCAGAGTCCTTAGTGGATGGGGCCTTAACCGTTTCTCCTGCAGCACCCTCAGGGTCCCTTTCCTGTCTGCCTGTGAGGCGGAGGTCGCCCGCCAATACCTGACAGTTTATGAGAAATCCGAGCTACGGGCGCTTCGTCAGGAGCGCACAGTGCATGGCAGCGTCCTGGTTGTGTCAGTTCTACAAGGGGCCGGGGTGGGGAGGTGTGGGGACCGGTGGTCTGGTGTTCAGAGGGAGGGTCATTTTAATGGAGACACCTAAGTGTTAGGTGTAAAGAGAGGTGTGGGGTGCCGGGCACAGGCAAGAGTTTCCCACGGTTAACTTAATTTTCGTTTTCTTTCCCTTTTAGTAAATGGACTTCTCCAGACCCCGGCGTCCTCCGAGCTTCCGTAATCTCCTTTCTTGACCTGCTTTCCTTGGTGGTGCAGACCATTCAGGCCTTTGGGTCCCAGTTTATCCCTAAATCTCTGCTGGAACGATGGCGCTGAAGCCCAGGCTACTGTCTCATGCCAGCCAACGCTCCTTCCCCAGGGCTTTGATTCCTGCGTTCATGGCCACTTTTCTCTTGAATTCTAATTTTTTGCCTCTACTGGTTCTTGGGTACTCGGGGCCCACTTGTTTTGTTTCCCTGTTGTTGGAGGAGGGAGATGAGTAAATGTTTGTTACTGTAGAAAATAAAAGTGACGTTTGAATCTGTGTCTGAGTTTCTTTTCAGCTACAGCAGCTCCCAATTTTCGAGCTTTTGTCCTCGGGTTGAGGGTAAGTTCTGGAATTCACATACTCAAGTAGTGCAAAGTAATTGAAGGAAATTTAGGAAATGAAAGAAAATGGAAGTCAACTGTGTCCTGCCTACTGTCAACATTTTGGACTCCGATCTTAGCTTTACAGTTGTATGTATATAGCAAAGCTATAACAGTGACATGAAGGTACAACTTACTTTGTAAGTTTTGCATTACCTTTTTCCTGAACTTTTTTCAATTAAAGTGTGAGTTTTTGCTTTTTCCAAAATCCTCTTGAGAACTTACTGCACATGATCTTCAGTACACAATGACTCCCCAGAAGGTGTGGCCTCCCACCACAATTCTGGTTTCCCGACATCCCTGTCAACGTTGGGTTGATTTCCTGCTGAAATGAATAATTATTTTGTGTGAGAAGAGAAAACAACACAGAAACATTAGAATAGGAATTTTGTGGCTCACTTGCCCTATTTCGGATCAGTGAACAAAAGTGCTGGGACGATTGGGTAAATGTTTGGGTAAGGGCAGTTAGGTCTCTAAAATATCCTGCACCCTTGCTAAACTCACTTATCTAGTTCAAGCCACACTTTTGCAGATTCCATTTTATTTTCTCCACGGACAGTCGTGTCTGCAGATAAAGAGTTTTGCTTCTTCCTTTCCAGTCTGGATGCCTGATTTAATGATTGACTTCTCTCATTGTAGCTTGGGTATACTGAATATTTGCACGCTGGGTGATTTTCCATTGGATAACAGACATCGTGTATTTTACCTTGGGTGGGTGCTGTATATTTTTGTTTTTCTAAACATGTTCATGAGTTCTGTTCTTTAATTTGCCATCAAATTACCTGGCAACACTTTGATTCTTTACATGCTTGCTTTTAAGATTTGCTAGGTGGGCGCAGAGCAATTCATGGTGTAGAAATAATTTTTCCACACTACTGAGGCACGATTCTTCTGAGTATCCTACCAGACACATCCTGAATTAGGAGATTGTTTTCATTCCTGAGGTGGGGACAAGTGCTCTTCCTGACCCTCCTTGAACACTGAGCATAGTTACCTTTCATCCTTTCTAGTTGTCCTTTCCCAAGCCTGGGGTAGTTTCCTCACATGGGTGTGCTCTTCAGTGGTCTGCCGAACACTTGAGGGAGATCCTCTGGAGATATCCAGGGTTTTTTCTGGGTTTAGGGACTGGACTTCAGTCTGGTTGTCCTTTGTCACCCGGCAAAGGCCAGAATCCGTCAGCCACCTTGGCCTCACAAATTGACTGCTGACGCTGCTGGGCTGCCGGGCTGCCTTAAAACCCAAGTCAGGTTGTGTCACTGCTCTGTTCACAACCCTCCAGTGGGCTCCCTGTCACTCAGGCTCAAAGCCAAAGCCCTTACAGTGAGTGGCCTATGAAGTTCAGCGTTAGCTGGCCCATTTCCTCTCTTGCCTCATCCCGTCCCACTCTCCCCCTTTCACACTCTCATCCAGCTACTCTGGCCGCCTCCCCCTTTCTGAAACACATCAGGCCCGCTCCTGCCTCAGGGCCTTGGTCCTGGGTCTTTCCTGTCCGAAACTTTTAGCCCGGCTTCCACGTGGCTCACTTCCTGACTTCCTTCACGTCTTTCTCAAATATTACCCCTTCAAGGAGGCTTTCCTAGGCACCCTATTTTTTAAAAAAAAAATTTATAAATTATAAAAATTTATTGCTCACAGTTCTGGAGGCTGGGAAGTCCCAGATCAACGTGCCGGCAGGTCAGGTGTCTGGTGAAGGCTTCCTCTCTGCTTCGAAGACAGCACCTTCTTGCTGTGTCCTCATATGGCGGAGGGAGTGAACGAGCTTACTTGAGCCTCTTTTTTTTTTCTTCTAAATTTTATTTTATTTTGTCAATATGCCGTGTGGTTGATTATTGTGGCCCATTACCGAAACCTCCCTCCCAACAATGTCCTTTCTGTTTGCTTGTATCAACTTCAAGGAATTGTAATTGTTGTCTCTTCTTCCATACCCCCCACAGGTTGTTTGTGTATTTCTTTATTTATTTTTAGCTCCCACAAATAAGTGAGAACATGTGATATTTCTCTTTCTGTGCCTGACTCGTTTCACTTAATATAATTCTCTCTAGGTCCATCCTTGTTGCTGCAAATGGCAGTATTTCATACTTTTTTATAGCAGAGTAGTATTCCACTGTGTAGATGTATCATGTTTTGTGTATCTACTCATCTGATGATGGACATTTGGGCTGGTTTCAACTCTTAGCTATTGTAAAGAGTGCTGCAATGAACATTGGGGAACAGATATCCCTTCGACTTGATGATTTCCATTCCTCTGGGTATATTCCCAGCAGTGGGATAGCTGGGTCATATGGCAGATCTATCTGCAATTGTTTGAGGAAAGCAGGAAGGCACTGCTGCCTCGGCCCCTCAGGGCAGGCTCAGGACAGGGCAGCTGGGGTCGAGGAGATTCAGAGCGAGTGCAGACACCATTGAAGACGTTTCACAGTAGAGCCGGGAGAGGAGAGTTCTAGAGCCCCCAGGTTGAGGTCAGGCCCCGGCCAGGCCCCGGCACAACCCTGGTTATGTTGCTCCTGGTGCTCAGAGAGAATAGGGTCCCAAGAGAATGTCGGGTCTGACTCTCAAGACGTTTGGAGAAGGACACTGTAGCTCGTGCTGCTCTGATAGGGGCTCTCCTCAAACTGATGTCTTGTCCTTCTTAGTGCCTCAAAAGAGACGCTGTTCACAGGTATTATAACAAGTTAGTACAAGTTTATTTTGGTGAAAAAACAATTTCACATCCAGGCGTAGTTTTTTCATAATATGCATTTCCCTGAACTTTTTGAAGACTCTCATATTAATATGTAAACACAATATTTTATTTATTTATTTATTTTTCTTATTGAATCATAATGGACCATACATATCTCTGACATTCAATGCTGAATGTGTTCATCAAATCAATATGACCGGTACGTATATTGTTACGAATTGTACTTATTCTTTATGCCCCTTGTCCAATCTCTCCCATCACTCTCTACCTCCACCTTGCCACCACTGATAACCCTAGATTTCTTCTCTCCCTCTGAAAGAGCAATGGTCACTCTGTTGACCTGTTGCCCAGATGATCTGTGTAGTGGTGAGAGGTGTGCTCAGGTCCCCCAATACTATCACAGAGCAGATGCCTCTTCTGTCACTCTGGAATGGGCTTTGTAGAGAGAGACATCCTCTTCCTTTCCCTGGTCTGTGCTGGTGACTCTCCCCATGTCAATGCACTCCAGTGGCTGGCGGACCATCCATGTCACGGCTGTGACTTCCAGCCATCTTCACAGCAGCCGTGGCCACTGTGGTGGCTGTGGTGGGCCACCCACACGGAGGTGATGTTTTTGGCATGCTCCTTGGCACAGGAGGGTGCCTGGTCATGGATGGGGGGGTCCAGTCCACAGCCCCATGCCTGAGGCCCTCAGCTGGGCACCGAGGAGCTGTCGGTGTGCCTTGTCGTGGATGGGGGTCCATCCCCGGCTTCTTGCTTTACATCCTGTGCCGGCTGGAGGCGCTGGTGCTGTGCCTGGGCTGGAACTAATATTTTGTCCTTTGCTTCTAACACAGGGGAACTTTCTCTGGGAAGCAGTACTTGAGCTGTGTGGTTGAGCTAAATTGCTGCTTTGCTGCTGTTTCCCTAGGGAAGGCTTTTTGTGCAGCTCAGGGTTTAATGGTTGACCTGATAGGTAATTCCAGCTCTCTAGAGACCCGGTGGATCTGGGTTGTGTAGAAGCTCTGACCTGGACCTGAATCTTTTCATCAAACTGCACCCTATGTAATTCTGCATTCCCGACCAGTCTCCTCTGAGTGGTCCTGCACTGATTGGGGGGAAGGCCAGCTGTCCTTGCTGTGTCCCAGTGTTCTCCTGGTGGGCTTGTCTCCCCCACCACCCGTGCTGCCAACACTTCCCATGGGATGGGCTGGATGCTGTTCCCTTACAATGATTCACTGTCCTCTGATTGGCTCCTTTTTTCAGTTGTTGTGGCTCCTTGCTCCTGCGGGGGCCCATGGGAACCCTATTAGTGGTCTTGCTGTCCTGAGGGCCACAAAGGCCCTCTTCTCCCCTGCCATCTCCAAGCCTCTCCATCTGAAGGGCACAGCTGCAGCTTCTGCCACCTTCCACTCCATGTGCTCAGCAGCTCCAGCCTTGAAGAGGCCACCGCACAAAGTGCTCCAAGCAGTTTTTCTTTCTCTCATCGTGGCTTCTCCCACCTTCATGAACTCTGTAGGTCTCTCCTCCTCTTCCCCTGGGCTACAGTGGCCCCATCTTGGCTGTCGTTACATTGCTATAGTTGAATATTTGGTCATTTGTGGGAGAGAGTGATGCTGGGGACCATCCATTCCACCATCTTGACTAGAACTGTAATCGTAATATTTTAAAAGCTCTGTGAATTCTTTCAGCCTTCAGGAATATAAATCATTCGTTTCCTTTAGCTTATCCTATCCCTTAGCACACGTGTGTACACTGCTGCAGTGTGGCATTCCCACCGCAGATGGAGGAGCCTGTATGTTCCCAAATATTCTCTCATTTTAAATTTCCTTTCTTCATTGTGCATGTTTTTGGGGTACAGTTTCTTGTTTCAATACACGCTTGGGCTGTATAACGATCTAATCAGAATAGTGAGCATATCTATCACTTGAACATTGATCATTTCTTTGTGGTTATAACATCCGAGATCCTCTGTTCTGGCTCTCTTGAAATACACGATACAATGTTATTAGCTATGGTCAGCCTAGAGTTCCAGAACTTCCTATCTAACTGTAACTTTGCAACTTTGTGTTAGTCTCCAACATTTCCCTGAACCCACTCCTTGCTCCCTTTCCCCACCTCTGGGAACCACTATTTTACTCTCTATTTTGCTCCTTTCTTTTGATTTTTCTTTATTGACCCATAATGGTAATTGTGTGCATTTATGGAATAGCACACAATATTTCAGTACATCTGTAGTGTGTGCAGTGGTCACATCAGAGTGCTTAGTACTTCCATCCCCTCAAACATCTGTCGTTCATTTCTGTTAGGACATTCAACATCATCTCGACTAGCTATCCAAAGATACACAGTACTTTGTTGTTAACTGAAGTCTCCCTATATTGCTACAGAACCCTAGACCCCATTCTTCCTGCTGACCACCCTCTCCACATATCCCTCTCTCCCTTCTGTGTACCAGTCTCTAGTCACCAGTATTCCACGCCCTACTTCTATGAGATCAAATTTCTTAGCTTCCACGTAGGAGTGAGAACATGTGGCATCTTTCTCTCTTTTTCCCAATATTCTTAATAGATGTTTGATACTGCACGGAATGTATATTTCAAAGGCATTTGAAATAGAACCCGACATATAGAACTTTCCATTGTTTTCAATTACATAGTGTTGTAAACAATGCTGCAATGAATATCCTGGTACATTTGCTTTCTTGCAATGCATTACATACAATAGATTTTTAGAAGGGGAATTGCTGGATCAAAGAGTAAGTAAACCCTTTTAAAAATGTTTGATGTGTACTACTACACTGTCCTCCAAAATACTTGTAACGATTTACACTCTAACCAATGGTGTAAGAAAGTGTTCATTTAGAAAATTATTATTCCTTTAAATAGTTTTCCATGTGATAAGCAAATTCTCATCTCAATGTTGTTTTCCTTTTCTTTTGATTTTTAATGTACTTGTACAATATTTCATGTCATTTGCCAGTGGCATCTTCTTCTGAGAACTGTCCACTTCAATGCTCTTTCTGTTTTCTCTCTGGGAAAGTCATGTTTTTCTTATTGATTCGTAAGTGTTCTTTATATGTTCGGAATACAAAAGTAGTTGTCGTAACTTGAACATACTTTTTCTCCTCATTCCTTCATTTAAACTTTGTTCATGGTCCTTTTGTATGTGGATGTTGTTGGGAAAGGCAGACATTCACAGCCCGATGACCCTTGCACGGTTGCATAAGGGTGTGTCTCGGGCCTCGAAGATTTTCTTACATGGAGATAAAGACCCCCTCACAGCCTGTGCTGGGCATAGCGTGTTGTTTGGAAACACCTTTCCCTGTTCCGGCCTTGATGTGTACTTCTTTCTTCTGCTTCAGCATGTGCATATGGCACCTGGCCGACCTCACTGCTATATCTGTTTCTGGGGAGGAAGGAACAGAGTCCTTTTCCTGCAACGTGAGAGGGATGCATGCGGATCATCTCCCTGCATCAGCAGTGGGGGGAGACCTGCTGGCCATGCAGGACCAATGCTCACCAGTGAAGCTGAGCTTGCTCTAACTCTTCACTTTGTGAGTAAAGTACTCTTCCATCCAGTGCCTCCTGAATCATTTCCTTCTTTGTGACTCCAACACCTGCAAACCATGCAGTGGGTTGACATCCAGGGACTGCTACTTCTGGTGGTAGCCATTCCTACGCTCCACGAGGTGGGATCCCTCCCCTGGAGGTGGTAACAGGTGTCATTGTTTGACAGAATGTTAGAAAATGTTTAAATATACTTAAGAACTTCATTTTTTAAACTGTGATTTCTAGACTTCTGTTTTTTGCAAAAAGCCTTACTCACTATACAGTTATAAAAATATTCATCGACAGCATCTTGTATTACTTTAAAATTTTAATCTGCTGGGAATTTATTTTGGGGTGTGAGGTGACATTGTGATCTACTTCACCTACCCCCAAAAGTTATCCAGTTTCCCAATATAATTTATTGAGTAATCCACATTTTCCCCAATTAATTGAAATGTCATTGTCACAAATTCTAAATCCCCATCTGATTTTATTCTTGTGGAGGAAAATGATGGAGAACACATGTTAAAGATGGAGACACTCCTGCTCTCCAGGACTTAGACTGTGTCAGTAGAAATGCAAAAAGACGGGGTCAGCTAGAATTAGCAAGGCTCCACCGCTAACCACAGAGTTCCTATTGAGTTGCCTAGGAGACGGGAAAACATATATAATACATGCCTGTGGACAATAAAGTTGCTTAGTGTGTGCGCTAAGTCCCAGACTTTGTGTCTGATTTCTGGCTGCCCGCCTCCCTAGGTGGCAGCCCCTAGCTCAAGGCATGCCCTGAGCAACTGACCTCGCTGCACTCTCTTGGCAGGGCTACGTGTGGCTCTGCTCCCTGGGGGACTCCTTGTTATACTACTTTTCCTTGTGTAATGGAGACAAAAAAATAAAAGAATTACGTGATTACTCAAGCACTATGTATGCATTGAGGCCCAGATGGACTGCACTTCAGTAATTTCCCCATTAGGAGGGGCAAAACTGAATGTGTCAGCCCCATCCATTTTATTGAAAAGACAAGGAAGTTTTACAAGAAAATTCAGGTGATTTAACCATTACAAAAACAGAAGGATATGGATGGACAGAATTATGGCTAACAAATGGAAAACACGTAACATCATTGAAATAAGCAAAGTGATATTCCATAATGCAATTTGTGAAAGGATAAGTCGATCCACTATCAAAAGCTTGTTCTTAGCAAGCATTTTCTTTCCCTACAAAAATTTCCTTAGTACGTTTACATAACAATAAAGTAAGGTTAACCTGCACCAAGGACATCTGCGCTTTAAGCCAGCAATTTTGCTGTTACAATTCTATATCCACAACAGAGACTTTAGCCTGGGAAACGTGTCCTGCCTTTTGCAAGGTTAACATTTCTATATATAATTTTAAAAGGTTAGGTTAAACCTGAAACTACAGGGCTTTGGAAACTAGGCCCTGTGAAATACATTTGCCTTATAAATGTTAGCATACTCCACAGCTCCTGGCAGAGGCTACGTGTCGTCCTGCCTCCCGAGACCCCCAGGACCAAGAGAAACATTCATTCTTGTGTATTTGTTCTTTCGACTGATTTAGGTTGGGTTGTCCTGGATGGCTTCTCTGAGGACATGCCGTAAAGGATACAGTCATGAAAGTTGGAAATGGCGTGAGGAGACAGAGAGAGAGAGAAGGGGAAAGGAGGGGAGAAGAGAGAAAGGGAAAGAAGGGGTGAAGAGAGGAGTGGAGAGGACAAGAAAGCAGAGGAGAGGGGAGACAGACACAGAGATGCAGAGAGATTCTTCCAAGCTGAAGAAACTGATGTCTTTGGGAAAGCTAGGAGGAAGGTTTACAGAACTCTCAGCTGGGTCACCTGTAGGAGGGACCAATGGTCCCTTCTGCATTGTAAAATGCAAAAGCCACTAGCCACATGTGGCTACTGAGCATTTGAAATGTGCCTACTGCAGCTGAGCACCTGAATTTTAAATTTCAATTAATTTCTATTTATATAGCCACTTATGACTGATGGCCACCGTGTAGGACAGTATGGCTCTGGACAGTATCCTGACTCCCTATAATGGCCACCAACACTCCTCCTTCTCTGTCCTCAAACATTCTAATGAATCACATTATACTGTTCTAAAAATATTTATCTTTGTACATTTAAATATACTTATACCTCAATGACTGGATGAAGTGGCTTTAAATTATATGAGTTTTTTTCCTTATTGGTTACAAAATATGAAGAAATCAGCATATTTATAAAGGTCTCCACATTTTTCTTCCACCTTCACTTCTCAATTCTTTTTTTGGTAATATCATTTGCACATTGTTAGGTTAAATAACAGTCACGTTTTATTTTATAACCATAATGGCTACACTCCTGATAGTTTTACTATTTTTTTCACTATTTAGGAAACACTTTATTAATTTCTGTAATCAAATCCATGTACATAAGGCCTTACGTATTTAATACAGTGCGTTACTCCCTTACAAATGGAGAAAAGTTAACGTTTCTAGACCAATATGGCTGCTAATTTCGGTGTGATTCCAACTCCACACGTAAACTGGGATACGTTTTCCACAGTTGACATCACAGTGAAAGTTTAAAAAAATTCAAATTATACATATATATGTATATATATATATATATATATATATTTATGTGTGTGTGTGTGTACTTATATAAAAATACCAATAACAGCAGTATGTTATGCGCCAACAGCAGCAACAGCTTTTCCAGGTTCGGCCGGCATCTGAACTCAATTATGGAGACATCCAGCACACTCCATTTTTAAAAAGGTAAAAAACAGAACCCCAGAACACAACAAAGTTCTGTTACTGTTGTGGGACCTGGCACCATTTTGTTTTATTAGCTTCTCAATCATCATCTGTAAAGAAAACATTCTAGAATGACATCATGAAAAACAGCTCTGAGAAAGCATGGTCACCACCACGTATCATAAAGCAGGTACAAGATATTTTACATTCACAGAGGTATGACACAGTACTGTCCTACATCTACAGTAGTAGAGGATACAATTAAAAGGCATTATATGAGACCTGATTCTACCTTTCCAGCAGAGGGTCCAAAGGATGCTTTGACACAACTCTGTAAAGAAATGCACCTTCTTAGGATTTCCTTTCACTACTGGCACAGTTCTAGGTACTCTCTCTGCTCTTCATGAACATCAGCTAAAAACCACTAAAAATTAAACAGACGAACAACAGCAACAAAAACCCATTGGATTTCTACAAAGATAAGCCAGTGGAGGCAAGCAAGCCTGGGCCAGTCACCTAAAAGATAAAAGACCTCTCCCAGTTTTTGCTTAAGAGCAGTTCGGTGCTTTGAGAAAACTCTGCCGTTCCAACATAGCGGAGCAAACTCTCGCCTTGCATCAGTGTGCTTTTTATATCACTTCTCAATGTTCAGAAAAACTTACAAATAACTCTCTTCCAATTTTACTCAACTTGATCACATAAAATTCCTTTCATGGGCATTGTATCCTATGACAAAGACTTACTTTCCCCTTTCCTTTATCGTCTTCACTACACAAAGCTCTCTCTCATGCAAGACAAAAAATTACTCTGCCTTCTACTTTCTTTGCCAAGTATATATACAACCTCACACTTATATATATATGTATTTTTACACCTCCTTTTTACTGGTTCTTTCCTGCCTTGTTTCTATTTACCTCCTAAGTCCGTATTTTGGAAGGATCTTTAAGTAACTTCTGAATAAGACAAAATTGCTCCTTCTTAACAAATATATAGCAAGGCCTCAATGTACAAGATTAATAAAACATTTATCACATATATGAGGGTACTTCAAAAAGTTCATGGAAAGGTAGAATTAAAATATGATATGAATATTTCCTTGAACATTTTGAAGACTCGTCATAGACCAACAATGGTTAATTGAAGAACAAAATTTTAAAATATTATTTACAAAAAATAAATAAGTAGAAATAAATTTACGAAAAAAATTTCAAGACATGAAAGCATGGGGTGCAGTTTGATGAAAAGACTCAGTCCCAGATCAGAGTTTCTACACAACCCAGATCCACTGGGTCTCTGAGAGCTGAAATTATCTATCAGGTCAACCATTAATCCCTGAGCTGCACCAAAAGCCTTCCCTAGGGAAACAGCAGCAAAGCACCAACTTAGCTCAATCACAGAGCTCAAGTACTTCCCACAGGAAGTTCCCCCATTTTAGAAGTAAGCAAAGGACAAAAAATTAGTTCTGGCCCAGGCACAACGCCGGTGCCTTTGGGTCCGCCAGGGGACATGAGGCTGGAGCTGGGAACTGGACCACCACCTACAACCACACACACCACCAACACCTTGGGGCCCACCTGGAAACACGAGGCTTGGAGCGGGGGAGTGGACCACACTCCCACATCCAGGCATACCATGCCAGTGCCTCAGGACCCACCTGGGGACTTGAGGGATGGAGAAGTGGACAAGAACCCCCTACCACAATCAGGCACACTGTGCCAGTGCCTCAGGGACCATTCGGGTACCCGAGGTCTGGAGTCAGGGACCGGACCCCTTTCCCACAACCAGGCACACTGCCAGCATCTTGGGGACCTTCCTGGGTGCTTGGGGCATGGACCTGGGGACTGGTCCCCCTACCACCACTAGGAACACTATGCCAGTGCTTCAGGGCCCACCTGAGGACCCAAAGCATGGAGTTGGGGACTGGACCCCCCTCCCACAACCAGGCATCCAGCACCAGCACCTCAGGGCCTGCCCAGTGACCTGAGGCATGGATCTGGGGACTGGAACCCCCTCCCACCACTAGGCACACCATGCCAGTGCTTCAAGGCCCACCTGAGGACCCAAGGCATGGATCTGGGGACTGGACCCCACTCCCACGACCAGGCACAGTGCACCAGCAGTGCTAAGGGTTGTACATGGTGTGTCCCTGCCAAAACTCATGTTGAAATTTGATCACCAAAGTGGTAGTGTTGGGAGGTGGGGCCTAGCAGGAAGTGTTGGGGTCATGGGAGTGGATCCCTCTTGAATAGATTCATGCCCTCCTGTGAGGGGGTGAGTGAGTTCTCACTCTCATGGGAATGCATTAGTTCCCACAAGAAAGGCTTGATGGGCAAAATAGACAAACCATTAGCAAGGTTACCAAAAAAAAAAAAAAAAATAGGAGAGAAGACCCTAATGACAGCAATCAGAGATGAAGGGGGAGATATTGCAGCCGATGCTACCGAAATACAAAGAATCACTGGAGACTATTGTGGACTACTATACACCAATGGGTATGAGGGCCTGGAGGAGAGGGATGGATTTCTGGGCACATGCAGACTGAACCAAGAATAGGTGGGAGGCCTGAACACACCAATGACGGGCAGCAGGTTTGAGGCAGTGAGCAGCAGTCTCCCAGCAAGAAAGGGCCCAGGACCAGATGGCTTTACTACTGGGTTGTGCCAAGCTTTTGGGGGAGAATTGATGCCAGTTCTCTTGGAACTGTTCCAGGAGATTGGAGTAGAGACCACTCTCCCAGGCTCATTCCGTGGGGTCAGCATCACCGTGGTGCCAAGGCCAGATGGGGATACAGCAAGGGAAGAAGACTGCAGGCCAATGGCTCTGATGAGCATGGATGCAGGGGTCCTCAAGAGAGTACTGGCAATCAGAATACAGCAACACATCAAAAAATTATGCACCACGATCAAGTGGGATTCATCCCAGGGAGGCAAGGATGGTTCAACATATGCAAGTCAATAAATGTGATACATCACATCGACAGGGTTGAGGACAAAAACCATATGATTATCTCAATAGATGCAGAAAAAGCAATCAACAAAATCCAACATCACTTCGTGATAAAGGCTCTCAGCAAATTAGGAACGGAAGGAAGATGTCTCAACACAATAAAGGCCATGTATGTCCCACCCATGGCCAATATCATCCAGAATGGGGAAAGGCTGAAAGCTTTTCCATTAAAAGCAGGAACAGGATGGGAATGCCCACTCTCACCACTCCTATTTATCATAGTATTGGAAGTTCTGGTCAGAGCAATCAGGCAAGAGAAAGAAAAGAAAAGGCATCCAGATTGGAGAAGATGAAGTCAAAGTGTCCCTGTTCGTAGGTGACATGACCCTATATATAGAAAAGCCTAGAAACTCAGCCAGAAAATTTCTAGAGCTGATAAACAGAAAAGTTGCAGGATACAAAATCAACACACAAAAATCAGTGGCTTTTTTTATCTTCCAATAGAGAGCTAGCAGAAAAAGAGGTCAAGAAAGCAAGCCACTTACAATAGTCGCCAAAAAAATAAAATGCCTAGGAATCAATTTAACCAAGGTGGTAAAAGATCTGTGCAACGAGAAAGACAAATCACTACTGAAGAAACTGCAGGGGACACAAGAAGGTGGAAAAACACTCCGTGCTCTTGAATTGGAAGAATTAACATTGTGGGAATGCCCATACTACCCAAAGTGATCTGCAGATTCCATGCAATCCCCATCAAAATGCCAAGGACATTCTTCACAGATGTGGAAAAAAACAAGCTTAACATTCACATGGAACAACAGGGACCCCAAATAGCTAAGGCAATCCTCACCAAAAGGAATGAAGCTGGAGGCATGACCCTACCCAAAGTTAGATTATACCATAAAGCTGAAGTAGCCAAGGCAGCATGGTACTGGCAAAAAACAGCCACTCAGTCCAATGGAGCAGGGAACCCGGAAATCAACCCATACACCTGCAATCAGCTGATCTCTGGCAAAAACAACAAGAACACACATTGGGGAAAGGACTGCCTCTTCAATGAACGGTGCTGGGAAAACTGGACATCCATATGTGGAGGAATGAAACTGGACCTGTGCCTCTTGCCGTATACCATAATTGGCTCAAGGTGGATTAAAGACTTAAGCGTAAGTCTTGAAACCATAAAACGACTAAAAGAAAACACAGGGAAAACACTTCAGGAGGTAGGACTGGGCAAAGACTTTATGAATGGCCCAGCAAAAGCACAAGCAACAAAAGAGAGGGTAAACAGGTGGGATTATATGGAACTAAAATGCTTCTGCAGAGCAGAGGAGAGAATCAACGGAGTCAAGAGACAGCCTACAGAATGGGAGAAAATATTTGCAAACTGTGCATCCGACAGGGGCTTCATGCCCAGAATATAGAAGGAATGCAAACAACTTAGCAGTAAAAGAGGAAATAATCCAACTGGAGAATGTGCAAAGGAGCGGTATAGACATTTCTCAAGGGAAATGGCCAGCAGGTGCACGAAGAAGTGCTCAACGTCACCAGTCATCACAGAGAGGCCGCTGGAAACCACATTGCGATATCTCACTGTGGTTGAACTGGCTATTAGCGGAGGTGCTGAGAACAACAAACGCTGGCAAGGATGTGGGGGGTGCGGAGACTCTTCTACGCTGTTGGTGGGACTGGAAATTGGTGCAGCCATTGTGGAGAACAGTCTGGAGGTTTCTCAAACAATTACAGATGGAGCCGCCACATGGTCCAGCAATTGCACTTCTGGGTGCATGCCCAGAGGAATGGAAATCGTCATGTCACAGGGATACGTTCACTCGCAGGTTCATCGCATGTGCGTTTACAGTGGCCAAGATATGGAGCTAAACTCAATGTCCCTCAACGGATGACTGGATAAGGACAATGTGGTCCACATACACAGTGGATTATTCGCCGTAAGAAAGAATGAAAGTCTGCCATCCGCAGCAACATGGATGAGCTTGGAGAAAATTATGTCAGGTGAAATAAGCCAGGCACAGAAAGAGAAATGCCACCTGTCCTCACTCATAAGTAGGAACTAAGAAAGAAGGAAAGAAAGAAAGAGAGACAGAGAGAGAGAGAGAGAGAGAAGACCACAGTGATGCATGGAACTTTCAGAAGGAGAGAACAGGCCGGTGGTTGCTGGGGGTGGGAGGGGGTGGGGCTTGGGGAGAAATTAGGTGTGGGACACAGAGAATGGTTGTGACTCGTAAGGGTGGTGAGCATGCTGATAATGTTGATTTGACCATCACATATTGTACATGAATACGGGTAGCCAACTCTGTATCCCCAAGTCAGGTCCCAGTCACAGGCACCCAGGGATTAGCGTTTCGACATATCATCGTGGGGGTCACAGCTCAGCTCAGTGGTCATCCTCCATTACTCCCCATTTCCCTCAGAGCACCAGCCCTCGGTCTGACCTCCGAGGCCCTACACCCTCCGGTCCCTCGCAGCCCTCCGGCCCCTCTCCTGCTGCTCTCCTCTGCTCACTCTGCTCCAGCCACAGACGCCTGCTCACTCTCCCTGGCCTCCTTCAAGTCTTTCTTCCCGTCTTATCCTCACAATATAGCCTCCCTTAAGCACCCCATGGAAAAGTGGAAGCCACTCCTGCCAGCACGTCCTATCCTTCCCCCTGCTTTCGTTTGTGCCATCACACCCTCCACCGGCCAGCGCACCACGCAGTGTACCTCTCTGTGTTCTTTATTGACTGTCTCTGTCCATTAGCATGAAACCTCCATGGAGGCCTGGAACCATACCCAGTCACAAATGTTTCTGAATGACTGAAGAAATAAAGTAAATACAGAACATGTAAAAACATATCCTTCTCACCTAGACGTGGGGGGGGGGGGCTTTTTAAACTTTGTTTAAAACCAAGACAGGATTAATAACAAGAACAGGAAAGAAAAAAAAAATCAAACAAAAACTCCTGCAGATCATTAAGAAGACAGCAATCCCAATTTTATTTTTTTAAGCTAATTTATTGTACATACCTGTGGGGCACAACGCTGATTTTCAGTTATTGTGTACAATGTGTGGTGGTTAGACCAGTGGAGTTAGCTTACTTGTCATTACAGCACACGGTCGTGCTGCGTCTGGTGACCAATTCCTCATGAGTGTCCCCCCGCACCTCTGCACCTCCAGTAACCGGAGTTCTGTTCTCTCCTCCTAAAAGTTCAACGTCCTGTGGTGACTGTTGTTTCTTTCTTCCTCTCTCTCTGTCTCTCCTTATTGTTTGTTTGTTTATTTATGAATCCAGCTCCCGGTTATGAGTGAGAACGTGCGGCATTTCTCTTTCTCATCCTGGCTTGTTTCACTAAGAACAATTTTCTCCAGGCTCATCCATGCTGCTGCAAATGGTGGAATTCCACTCTCCTTTATGGCTGAGTAGTATTCCATGGTGTAGATATACAAAAATTTTCTTATCCAGTCATCCATCCGTGGACATTTAGGTCGGTTCTATTGCCAGGAGACTGTAAATTGAGCTGCGACAAACATGGGAGTGCAGGTCTCCCTTCAACATGATGATTTCCAGTCCTCTGGATATATCCCCAGGAGTGGGGTTGCTGGGTCGTGTGGAAGTTCTGTCTGTAGCTGTGTCAGGAACCTCCATACTGCTCTCCATAATGGCTGTAGTAATTTACAGTCCCATCCATAGTACAGAAGGGATCCCCTTTCTCCACGTCCTCACCAGCATTTGTTATTCTCTGCTTTGTAATACAATCGCCAGTCAGAGCGGGGTGAGGCGGTATC
This sequence comes from Cynocephalus volans, assembly GCF_027409185.1. Classification (NCBI taxonomy): domain Eukaryota; kingdom Metazoa; phylum Chordata; class Mammalia; order Dermoptera; family Cynocephalidae; genus Cynocephalus; species Cynocephalus volans. The sequence goes on from NC_084478.1 coordinate 179,118,655, forward strand.
TCAAAGAGCTTCTGAATTGCATTTCCCTGATGATTAGTGATGCTGAGCATTTTTTCATATACCTGTTGGCCATTCGTATGTCTTCCTTTGAGAAATGTCTGTTCAGCTCCTTTGCCCATTTTTTAGTTGCATTGTGTATTTTTTTTTTTGCTGTAAAGTTGTTTGAGCTCTTTGTATATTCTTGATATTAATCCGTTGTCAGATGCATAGTTTGAAAATATTTTCTCCCATTCCGTAAGTTGTCTTTTTCCTCTGTCGATTGTTTCCTTTGCTGTGCAGAAGCTTTTTAGTTTGATATAATCCCATGTGTTTATTTTTTCTTTTATTGTCTGTGCTTTTGGGGTGTTAGCCATAAAGTCTTTGCCCAGTCCTAAATCCTGGAGTGTTTCCCCTATGTTTTCTTCTAGGAGTTTTAAAGCTTCAGGTCATATATTTAAGTCTCTAATCCGTTTTGAGTTGACTTTGGTACATGGCGGGAGATACGGATCAATTTCATTCTTCTACGTATGGATATCCAGTTTTCCCAGAAGCATTTATTGAGGAGGCAGTCTTCTCCCCAATGTATGTTCTTGGTGCCCTTGTTGAAGGACAGTGGCTCTAAATTTTTTAAATGGGCCGAGGGTATGAATAGTCTATTTAGAGAAGAAGAAACCTGCATTCCCCAGGATACAGTGGGAGTGCAGATGGGTACAGTCATAGCAGAGAACAATCTGGCACTACCGAGTCAAACCAAGTGTGCCCATCCCTAAGCACCCGAAATTCTGCTCCTGGGAGATTGTCACACGCCCCATACAGGGGTAGGCCTGTGAATGTTCCTCTTGGCAGTTTGTGGAGGCAGGAGTTGGCACCACCTAGAGGTCCCACTGACTTTTGCTTCTGCACTTCTTTCAGAACCTTACATGGGTCTGGTTAATTCGTGGTCTTCCTCTTGTGATGTGGACATTAGCAGAAGTCACCAACATGCGAGACTGTGCTCAGGATGTTCTTTGTGGTGTCTCCCGCATATCTGACCAGACTGTCCGTGCCTACCTTCTACCCACCTATGTGAATCCAGTTGTTCACTGATATGTCCCCCACCCCTCAGTGGCGAAGACCAAAACCTATTTGCCAACCCTAAAACTGTAAAAACCTCTGCTCGAGCCTCTACCTCTGCATCTCCCCCAGGGGAAACCGGAAGGAAGAACGCATCTAGTCTTCTCTAACTGATGGTGCGACTGCATCCCACTTAGCAGTCACCCTTCCCAGAAGAGCATGTCTGGGCCTCCCATGAATGGGCCCAACCGTTGTTCAGAGAAGACACTGGCCTGCTCCCCTTTGTCTCGTGTTTTTCTGTTACTCTGGTCTAAGTCTTAATCACTTCTATAGCCTTTGCTTTCTCCTGAAAAAAATGAGGCTTCACAATCTGGGTAACCTGAATCACTTGCTCTTGAAGGAGTTTACTGACACTACCCACTCACTCCTGCTGTACGTTCCTTTTTCATCCCTTCCAAAATAGTTCTGGTTTATCATCCAAAGCCTTCGACATATGTCTCCCTCGACACGGGTTTCAACCAAGAAATCATCTTTATTACTGATAAAACTGATTTGGGAGAATGTGGCTTAGGTGGGAGAGCCAGCTGAACTTGCTAACTCTCTTCTGGTCAACCCAGACCTTGGGACAGCCCATCTGAGAAGGTTGTGGCTTAGGACAGATGCCCTGCCATGTAATTCTGATGCTAACTACCCAGAATTAAGTCAAATTTCATTGGCCGATGGCACAGTCCTCCACAAGACTTCCCATACTTCAGACAACAGTTGCAAGCTTTGGGGTTCCCAAGCCACCTGCACTTGTGATCAAGACGCTAAAAGTTTGGGGGTTTGCATTACTTCCTCAGGTTTGATAATTCTCTAGAAAAACCCACAAAACTCAGCTAAACACTATAATTACAATTACAGTTTTGTTATAAAGGATACGAATCAGGAACAGCCAGTGAAGGAATGCAAGGCTGGGAGGAACCCAAACACTAAGCTGCCATTTCCTCAGGGTGTGTGCGTCATCATGCTGGCACATCAGTGTTTGTCACCAACCAGGGACACTCTCCCAAGCCTCCGTGTCTAGACTTTTTTATTGGCGGTTCATTGCACAGGTACGACTGATTGAATTGCTGGCCGTGTTTGAACTCAATCTCTGTGCTCTCTCCCCTTTCTAGAGGTGCAGCCACTATCACGTGGTTCAAAACGTCAACTCTATAATCACATGGTTGACTTTTCCAGCATGGCCAGTCTCCATCCTGAAACTAACTAGGAGTCCACCATGAATTACCTCCTTGAGCACAGACTCAGGTGTGGTCCAAGAGGCCCACCATGGATAACAAAGATCATCCTATCCCCGGGGAAATTCCAAGGATTTAGAGATTACCTCCCAGGAACCAGGGAGAAAGGTCAAACAAATTCTCTATTATATACATACTTATGCAAGTTGCTTCCTGCTACTGGTACTGGTGGAACCAGAAGGCAAAAGACACTAAACCCTTTGCACCTCGGACAGATTAGCTCCACGGATGGATGCAGCCCACTGGCCAAGTAACGTGTTCCACTTGCAAGGAGAAGATCAAGGAGTGGGACAAGAGGCCAGGGATGTTTAGGTGAAATTCCTGTTCATGGAAACTAGCGAACTGAAGAAGAAATATTCCTCTGTAACAGCGGGCAAGGGCCTCTGGTATATTTTCTGTGAACGGGTGCTCCCAGTGATGTGGTTTCTGCTCCCCTCATTCTGAACACTGACCTTTGGGCTCCGCCTGGGGCTTCGCCACCTTATCCCCCTTAAGGATCAGCTCTTTCTGTTCACATGCATGGTCAATTCCCAAGACATAAGCCAGCTCCCAAAAGGCAAGTCTAGCATTTATTTTACTGCAAACAACTGAGATATCCAGAATCCCTTCTCCAGCAATTATTGACTTTCCGAGGGATAAGGCAGATTTTTAAGTCGATCAGAACACAGAGAACCATGTCACAGTCCCTTCCAGGACAACGGGCCTGCTCACCCCAACCACTATAAAACTAAAGTAAAAATTCTAAGTGACTCTTGGCAGAACCAAGAAGAGCTTTTAAAGGTAATTGACCCTTCTTCCAGAAAATGTAGGTTTTAGTCACTCTACACTCAAATGAAATAACATGTATAATATGCTTAGTGCCGTGTCTGACTCATGTTAAGCACTAAATGAATGTTTGTTGTTGCTGCCATGATTACTTTTTACATTCTTATTCCGCATGAAGACCGTTCAAGTGATTCTTCCTTGAGCTAGAGGTTCTCCTAGTGATCCGTGGCCTGCAGAAGACCGCGTAACGTGTTCAGTAGTTTTGCCTCAATATTCACCCTTCCGGAAAGGATTTAAAGCAGGGGAATGATGTGAATTATGTTTCTAAAGCCTCCCTGCAGCTGCAGAATAGAAAATGGACTGTTGAGGAGGGAGTGTGAAGGCAGGGAGACCAATCGAGAAGTCCAGGTGAGAGAGGGCAGTGGCAAGGGCTTGGCTGGTGGCACTGGACAGAGAAATAATGGCTAATTTGTGAGCTATTTTGGAGGTCGAGTTCCCAGCACTTCGTATTTAGAGACACTGGCTGTAAGGAGAGTCAAGGGAGAGGAAAGCCAAGGACGACACCTTGGTAGAAGTCCATGTGCTGCTGCAGGTGGGGAGACAATGAGTTCAGATGGGGCCCCACTGAGGTTGAGGTCCCTGTGGAATACCCCAGTGGAGATGTGTGCCAGGAAGTTGGATAAACAGGCGTGAAGTTGAGGATAGAGATCTAGGCTATAGCCAGAAATTTGGGAGACAGTAGCATAGAAGAAACAGACAGGTCGAAGCTATGGGTGTGCATGAGGTAACCTAGGGAGACAGTGGACAGAGCAGAGAAGAAACAGCCTAGAGCACATCCTGAGACAGTCCAGCATAGAATTGTCGTGGACTGGCCTGCGCACCCCAATTACTCCCTTGGGAGATGTGGTGTTCAGGCAGGAGAAGTGCAATCTTCATGTTGAGATGTCAGCCTTAGGGAGCACCCTTGTGGGTTCAAGGGTGGACTTATTCGTCATGAATTCATAGGTCAGGATCAACCCGGCATCTGTGTCTCAAAAGAATAATATTCCCGAGTAGGTAAAAGAAAAAAGAGAGACAGCGCTTCATGTTACTAAAACCAAATATATACTCGAGAGACACAAGTACATGCTCAACAAAGAAACATACTCTAGTGGTTTTGAAATATGTCTACAAATTCTTGATACTCCTCCCTACAAGAAATGGAGTTTAATTTTCCTCCCCTTAAGAGCAGGCTGAACTCAGTGACTCACTTTAAACAAGTAGCACATGGCAGAGGTGGCAGTGTGCAAATGCAGAAAGCAGGTCATAGAAGGCATTACTACTTCAGTCTCTTTCTCTTGAAGAGAGACTTGAAGTCTCTGACAAGGGGAAGGCAGCTGCATGTCATGACAGGAGGTCCAGGTGGTGAGAAACTGAGGCCCCCCAGTCCGTAGCCGTAGAAGTGAGCTGATTTAGAAGTAGATCTACTTGCGCAGACAACCCTTTAGGATGACTGCATCATTGATTTTTCATTGATTGCAAAGTCATGGAAGACCGTGAACTAGGAGCGCCTGGCTAGGCCACTCCCAGGGTCCTGACTCTCAGAAACAACAAATGTTTGTGGTGTTAGCTGCTACATTTTGGGATAATTTGTTACGTAGCAACAGATAAGTAATAAAAATGGGCATGGCTGTTCCTATTAACTAGCGCTATTCATAATAGCCAAATAGAGGAAACAGTCAAATAGAGGTAAATAGTGTTATAATCATGAAAAGGAACACTGCCCCAGAGTGAGAATTAATGTACTGAAACATTTGACTACATGCATGAATGCCACAGACATACTGTTGAGTGAAGGAATCCAAGCGCAAAGGAACACTTCCTAGGTGATTCCATTTCTCTGAATAAAAAAATGGCAAAAAGCTAAGCTATGGTGTCACAAGCCAGGACAGTGGTTCCCTGAGGGTGGAGGTAAAGAATGGAATGGGACACGAGGGGTGCTTACGGGGTCCTAGCTGTGTTCTGTCTCCAGATCTGTGTGCTGGTTATGTGAGTATCTTGAGTTTGTTAAAGTTCATTGAGCTGCACGCTTAAGATATGTGTACTGTGCTGTACGTGAGTGTTTTGTCTGGGTACGGTAAGGAGACAGAGTATTATTTCATGAATCCCACGGTTTGTTTGCATACAGAAAGATCCTTTTCTTCCCACAGTGCTCAAAGACAGGGAAAATAAAGAGAGGACATCTCGCAGGAAACACAGTCCATAGATGAGGTACATTAACCACCTAGTGAGTGAATTCCAATTCCCTTTAGAGTGTCATGATTAAAGTCTACTTGCTCAGTTAGGATGGAAAGAGGCCTCTGTGGACGGAACGTCTCACGGAAGTTTGAGGCATGTCTTTCAAGGAGAGGTTCTCTGGAGAGACAGTCTGATCAACGGCAGAGATCCACGGCGACACGCAAGGTCTCTCAAAGCTATAGAGCAGTGCCAGTGTTGGTGTGCAATGCTTTGGAGAACAGCTCAAAGACTGGCCAAGAGTAGCCCTGCCACAGCCTGACCTCTCAATGTGCCTGTGACAATCTTGGGTTTGTATGTGTCTGGAGTCCAGTAACTGAGGCCAACAACTTCACATATACGTGGTCTGATGGCATTCTTGTGGGAAGGGGGATTACACTCCATGCTCTTATCACAGCAAGACAGGCGCCGCTCATGTAGTAGGTATATGGAATCATTTCAAAGCTCCGTAACAGTAAGTTTTCTTTCAGTAAACATTTTATTTACACTTAATAAAGGGAGAATACTTCTCAGTGGAGGAGAGTGAGGTGAGAGGAAACACCTTCTGATCAGCAGCAGTCTTTGCTAACTGGTATATAAGGAAAGGCATTTACCAGATCCACAGCTGCGTGGTCGTTGCATACTGAGAACAACTTCAACTGGTGTCAGCACCTGATTAAGCATGCAGTGATATACTACCATTTTTTTCAAGAAGTATCTGTCTTCTGCAAAAGAAAGATGGGGTAGTATTTGGGTACTCACTTCTTTGTATGTGTAGGGGCTTTGATGGAGGCATTAATCTCTGTGATTCACACAGAGATGCCTTATTTCTTTTATGTTGTGTGTTGTTTGGGAAGAGGAGCTCCATCAGTTTCTGTCTGGACCTCCATCAAGATAGTCCTCAATTCACACCTCTGCTTTCCACACCTAGAGAACTTTCAGTTTTGTGGATCAGGCAGGCCCTTAGGAATTGCCCATCTGTTTCAGTCCCAGAGACCCAACAATTAATTAGCCGTCACCCACTGTCAAAGTGCTGCAAACAACATTCTGCATTCAATGAACATACCCTTCAATAAAAGAGATTCAATAAGAACATTTGAGACAAATGAAAGCTCAGACAGTCTGTTGCCAACAGACCTGCACCGCAGTAAATGCTGAAGGGAAATCACATCAGGCGATAACCTGGAACTACCACAAAGAATGTGGTGCCCTGAAAATGGCGAGCATGTGGATAAACACAAAGAATATTTCTTCCTCTTAAAATTATTTAAAGGACATTGGGCGTTAGATGCATCAATGGTAATTTATGATGAAATTTATAATGACACATACCCAACAACATCACACAAAAGATTGCAGTGGTGAATGGCAAGCTGTAAGGTTCTTAGATTGTAAGTCATGTTTATAGATTATTAATTCAAGGTAGACAATGATAAATTAATGGTTCATGTTGTGATACCTGGAGCAACCAGTAAAACTACACCAAAATGCATACCAAACAGGCTAATAGGAAGGAATTACACTTCTCATTCAGATGCAGCAAGATGGAAGAGACCGTTTCTCCCAAATCAACTAAAAATAAAAACAGGTAATCTACAAAATAATTACTTTTCTCGAGCACACCAAGAGCTGAGGTCACACAGCAACCAGATGACCTGATCCCAAAGAGTAACAAGCTCCTCTGAGGAAAGGTGAGACATGGGAACTCTTTCACCACTGGACATGAATGGAAGGACGGAGCAGTGGCCAAGATCAGAAGAAAACAGCTGAAATGTTCACAAATGGAGCAGGCTCAAGAGAGATTGTAACAACAGGAAGCAGAAAGAGCACATACAGACAACCCTGTCAAATGTTGCTGTAAAGGAGAGAAGAGAAATGGTGCCCTAGCTGTCAGAAGCGATCGGAAATTGAGTAGAACCATGTCACATGGTCACCCCCACCCAGCAGCAGGGGAGGCTGAGAACATGGGTACTGGCTGTACAGGGAAAGGGGGACAAGACGGACATGAAGTTAGCCTTCATTGTGGGTTACAGGGGTCTTAAGTCTTTTTCTTTTTTTTAAAGATGACCGGTAAGGGGACCTTGATTAACCCTCGACGTGGTGATGTCAGCACCACGCTCTCCCAAGTGAGCTAACCGGCCATCCCCATATAGGATCCGAACCCAAGTCCTTGGTGTGATCAGCACCGCACTCTCCCGAGTGAGCCATGGGCCCTCCCTAGAGAACGTAGTTGTTGACTTTGAGCTTTCCGGATCAGGTCCCACAAGACCTGGCTATCCTTTGCTTATTGACACCGATGTCCATGTGGTTACCTGTCCTGTCCTTAAAATAAATGTCCCTTTAGTTGAGCTGTTTCTATAGGTTTCTGTATGTCATACGTGAAAGTGCTGGATGAGGAGAGAGAGAGAGTGGCACAGCAAGGTGGTGCCAAAACCAGTCCTGTCTCAGAGGAGCAGGAGTTCTCATGGCAGAGGTGGGAGTCATGTCTGGAAGTCCCAATGGGAGGCAAAGAGACTGCTAAGCCCACCTTCCTAACCTGAAGGATGTGAGCAGCTTCCTTCTCTGGCGGCCAGTGCTTCTCCAGCAGACACCTGGGTTGCACTCAAGCCCAGAAACGGACGAAAGCTGACAAAGTTGCTGAGAGGAGGGGAGCTTGTTGATTATGGAAAGGGCGGTGGGGTGGTGGGAACTCAGCGAATTCCCTCTGTTTTGGCCCAAGGTGCACAAAGGAAACCTGCAAGGGAAAGAGCAATGGCCTGGAGACTTACTATCATGCCACCAGGATTCCTTGGGAACCAGTGAGCTCTCCATCCCTTGAGGGCTCAGTCACAGATGGTGACAGCATTTAGTAGGGCTTGTGGGAGAAGAAATCCAAGCCTTAGATTCAGATGTTCCTAATGGTTCCCGTCAGCCCTGATATTCCATAATTCTAAGTCAAGTCCTTAAGCCTCAACTTAACATTCGTCTTCTCCAATATGTAGAATGGTTGTCACACATGGTCAGAGGAGCTCGACTCATGTAGAAACAAGGAGGCACAGGCAAAACTGGCTACCAGTCAAGCATGTCGCCCCCCCCCAAAGGGAAGCAACACCCAGCGTGGCCACCATGCCCCTGGACCTGGTCCTCAGCCGTGCTAGTTCAGAAGTCCAGCTACGTTACAGCTATAACTGCATCCAGACACTTTAAATCAGAGTCTGAACAACTGACTTGTGCACCCAAGTTCACAGGCGCTGAAGTACAGAGCCCAGGTAGGAAGTATCAAGAGTTATGAGGACAGTAACTGTCAGGTCGAACAGCTGCTAGTCAGCTACCTGTGGTTACAGGTGCTTCAGGAGGCCCCTGGAGTGACTCAGTGGCTTGCCTCCAGAGGGTGGTCCTTCCTTAACTTGAGCTGCCTCTTCACCTCCTCACCTAGGATTTAAATCACCACTTGTCTGAAATATTGAATGAACCTGGGAGCTGGGCCCCCACACCACCCACTTGATTCATCTGTCCTCTGAGGCCTCGTTCCCTGAGGTTCCCAGAGTGTCGTCCTTTATTTGGCTCGTCTGTAACATCACTGAGCAAAGTCCCCAAAGAGAACCCGACCGTGGGGCTGAGGCCGCCTGCGTCCTATGCACTGACACTTTCCACTGGGCAGGCAGCTTTCATCTCTCAGGCCTGTGCAGGAGGGACCTGCAGCCACAGAACAGGAGCAAAGACCGCAGGGCCCCCTTGACCTAGGTCAGGTCATGGGCTGAGGATCCTGACCAGGACAACGTCCCTTCAGATGTAGTCAACTGGGTTTTCTGCTGCGTCCTCGAATAATAATCTTACCCCGAGTAAAATCATTCAAACACTGCAGAAATGACTAGGACATAGAGTCAAAGTTTATACATACGCACCCCCCGACACACACACCCTGTAAGCACTGCTGATGGCCTGAAAACGCGCATGTTAAAAAAAAGTAAAAAGAGGAAAATACCTCTCAGGAAACCAAGAATAGCGGAGCCTGCCCCAGCACGACAAAGGGCATTTAGGAAAGTCTTTCAAGCAACTTGGTACTACCTGCCCCCCTCACACCCACCCCGGGAAAGTAGCATGATGGTAGCCAAGTCACGAACGGCCTTCAAGAACATTGCTGGAGGGATGTGCGATGTTTCACGTGCTCTCTGAGCTTTCAATACGACATCACTAGTGTGGAGGGGTTTTAGGTAAGACACAAAAAGTAGGTAACGGTGGAGGATGAGCGAGAAGAGAATAAACCATGGAAAAGGGTGGGTGCAGGGAAAGACTTGGAGGAGGCACCCACTCTCTGCCACGTGACCCACCACAATGGTGTAACCGTCTAAAACTAGCTGAAAGAAGTTTTATTTCCCTATGACAAGTCATTTCAAAGTTATCTTTTCAGGTGTAAGCTGAGCATGCACCAGAAGACGTCCTTGCCCTCCAGATGACTTCAGGAACCTGAAAATTCTCTACCAACTTGCTGGATCCAGATTAGACCAACCAGAAGACGGGATTCAGAATTGACAAATCAGCTCCTGACTTGATGAGCCTATCACCCTTTGCCATCTCATCTAACTCGGATTTAGCCAGTCTGAGACCCCGAATACCCCTTTAAAGCCCATTCAGCCTCCCGTTCTGGGAGACAGATTTGAGAGCACTACCTCCCGTCTCCATGCCGGTTGACTTTGTGAATAAAGCCTTTCTTCTTGCAAAAGCCGATGCCACGGTATTGGCTTCTGTGCGCATTGTGTAGCCAGCCACACAATTTGCTCGCTAACAATTTGGTGACCGAGATGGGACAGAAGTCTTCTGGGACCAACTGCCCCATGGCACTGCAGCCCACGTGGCAAGGCATGGGCCCTCTTCGCCGATCCTGAGTGGCCACCTAGACCGCATTTGTCTAGAGGTTCAGATGTGAGGTTCCTGCTTCCCTGCCAGAGGCCCTTCAGTGTTTAGTCAACATTTGTGTGGAGAAACTGCTCGGGGCTGGGTTTGGTTTGCAAGATACACGTTGGTCTGGCAAGTCCCTCCCGTGCAACAGCACGTGGGGGGTTTTCCTGTCTTTCCCCCTTATCTTCCCTGAACCCCTTGGTTTTGACTCTCGTGTGGGAGCCTCAGTTACATTTCCATGAGGAAGTCCTGGTCCGGCAGGTTGGTGTTGGGGGAGAGATACATCGGAAATAGGAAAAAATCCACTCACGGGGGTCCTTCTGGTCATTTTAGCTTGACTATTGGTCTGGGACATCTGCTCTGGCTCTGGGAGTATACTCAGTCTGCTGTTTCTGTGCGCGTGTTGGTATTTGATTTTCTGTGTCTGCCACCTTTTCCGCACAGCCTGAAGGAGTTGTCAACGGCAGTCAGGCAGGCCTAACTCAGGACAGCTGTCCGAAACTCCTCAGCCGGACTGAGCACCCACTCACCTGCTAGCTGACTGTAGGTCATCCCTCCCACCTTGAGTGGATAAAAGGCGTCTGGTGCAGGTTAGGACAAGTTCAAATCTTGTCATGGTTCCCCGTGAGGGATTCGTACTCAAGGTCCCGGGACGTCGTAGTAGACACCCGTCTTAGGTGTGTGAGTCAATTTGTTTAATTTGGCTAACTGAGGCCGGATTCTTTGGTGACCATAACAAAACGCCCCTGGGTCCTATGTTCATGAGAATCATAGGGCTCCCAAAGAGACATTGCTTCCTCTGGTCCTTCGGGACACTCTTAGGTGCCTAAGCGTCCTGAAGAGGTGTCAGGAGTTATTATCCACGACGTATAACAGTCTCATAGGGAATTCCACCAGAAGAACGTACCCCATTCCTAGGTCAGATGGAACTGTGACTCACACAGAGTTGACATAGGGGTGGGCATCCCCTTACATGCACACGAGGGTTCAGTCTCCCAGCACCCTGAGCACCCCAAACACCTCTTGGTGATTGGGATCGCCCGTGACACATGAAAAAGCTGACACGCAGAAAGAGCTAGTTTACAAAGAGCTGTCTAAAAGAGCTGCACATAAAACATCATGCTGATAGGCCCAAAACACTTTCCCTAGAAATTAGACTTTAGTGCTGGTCACCTTAGATAAAGTTCTCTTTAAATTATGGGGAATGTAAATAGCATCCCGAAGCAGAGCCCATTAGGCTGTATCCTCCAGAATTGGCCAGGGTTTAGTTATGGGCCAATGGAAAGAAAGCAAATGGTCTGCTTATGTAGCACTGCCTGGCCCCGGTATTTGCTAGGGTCAGGTGAGAAACGGCCCAAGAACGGGTCATTAGATTACGATACCATTTTACAATTACACCTGCTATGTAGGAGGGAGGAAGATGGGGTGAGATCCCATGTGTACAATCTTTCACGGCTTTGTGTCACAATGAGGTTTCACAGAACAAGTGTAAGACCCTAGTTCAGAGGGGTAATCCTTGGAAAAGGCAGGTTTTGCCTGACTCAGGGCCAGAGGAAGACCTTGTCATGACCCATTTAATAACAGGGCCTTCCACCCCACTCTCTTGTCCTGCCCTCCACCCCTATATAACAGGGATGTTTCCAAATGTGCAGGGGTTCTCGAGGATGCAGGCTCAGCTTTGACAGATAGCCAACAGGAAGTGGTCTCTTCCTCTCCTCCCCACACCCATCAAGGTACACAATTTGGCCCAGGGGGCACCTGAACTCAGGCAGGGCAATTTCCATTAAGGAAAATCCCTACAGGTCTTGATGATCAAGGCCAACTCCATGGATTTGTGTATGTCCATTCTGCCTTCTCCACTTCAGATTTATATAATTGGAAGAATAGCATGCCCTCCTATCTGGATGACCCCCAAAAGATGGAAAACTTATCCACATCTATATTGGCAACTCGTAACCCAAATCTGGGCTGATATTCAGGCCCTCATGAATACGCTCCTAAGTCCAGAGGAGTGTCGGATGGTGTTAGAAGAGGCTCGTTGGGAAGCCGAGAGACTTCACGAGGTGTAACCTAACAATGGAATTAATACTCCGGCAGCTGGCGCAGTACCTGGGATTGAACCCCGATGGGATCTCAATGACCCAGGGGATTGAGTTAGGCTCAATCTTTATGAACTATGTATAAGAACAGGAATGAAGAATGGGGCACCTAAGCCAAGGAGCTTGAATACGATTCAGGTGATACAACAAGGTCAGAAGGAGAATTCTTTTGCCTTCCTTGAGAGCATTTTTGAGGCTTGGAGTCAATATAGTGACACTGACTCAGAGAACCCAGATAATATGAGGCTGGGGAAATGGCTTTTATTAGGCAGAATGCTGCAGATATAAGGGAAAAGCTACAAAGACTAGAGAGGGGATTGGGAATAAAGATATCTCGTTTGATGGGGTTTTCCCTGAAGGTGTTTAATAGTCATGGCAAGGTACAAGAGAGGCAGAACCTGCATTATGTGAGGCCGTAAGCTGCACCACTTGCTGGGGCTCTCAGACACGGGTGACCAGACCCTGAGAGGATGCCTATTGGAGGAAGCCAGCAACCATGGGGAAGACCCCAGGGCCAACTTCTAACTGCAGAGGTCATCGAGCCATGGGACCATGGCAATGTGCCTAGTCTAGACAAGAAGACCATTGGAACTGTGAATGAATGAACCATTCCAGAGGGAGAACAGAGGAAATGGGAGCCAGCCCAAACCCAAGCCACTAGCTATGCCGCAACTCGCGGATAGCGGTCAGGAGTGAAGAGGCCCAGGGCTCCTCTCAATCCCATCGACATCTCCCACAAGGGACCTCGGGTAACAATGACTGTGGGGAAAAGACTTGTAGACTTTCTTATTAACACTGGAGACACAGATTCAGTTTTGAACACACAGCAGGGCTCCCCCTCCACCTGAACCACTACCGCAACAGGTGTCTCTAGAAAGGTCTCTTATTAGACACTTCCTTCACCCCCTCGAATGTCATTTAGGGAAGACTTGCTTAAAGCATAGTTTTATTGTTGATGTTCCTTCTTGACGGGAGAGAAGACAAAGTTCTTCATAGGCATATGTGAGCACACAAAAGCAGTGGCTTCCTCGACAGCTAAAAATAGGGGTTTAAACTTTAATAGGGGAAAGGGAGAGGGGAGAAAGAGCTTCTCTGGGCAGATCAAACGGTTTCTTTAGGAAAGACAAATGGATTTTTAGGGGAACAAATGGAAGATCAAATGAGTGATAACATTTGTTTATGTAGGTGTGAGTGGTCTTCCCATTTTCCCTGGCTGTAAAACTTCCCCAGAGAGATTTACGGCAACCTTACTCCCTGAACTTTCTGCTTCTAAGAGGAGAAGGGAAGCTCCGCCCCCCCCCAAAAGCTTCTTCCTGCATCTGTTGAACCTCAAATGTCTTCAGGGTAATATAATCTGCATAGCAACTGTAGCATGTATCAGTACTTCAAATCTTTATTTCTTTTAACATTTACTTGTACATTTTTGTGGGGTACACTGTGTTGTTTCAATACATGCGTATACTTCACGATGATTCACGTGGGATAGACAACATAGTTTTATACCCATTAGTCCATCACTTCTGCTTGTACATGCTTTAGCATCCAACACCTTTGTTAGGCCTCAATTAGCTGCCTAAACTAAACATGTGAGTAACTTTCACGCTAAGAAGGGTGGATGTTAAGGTGTCTTCCATCCATGCCTGCGCTCTCCAAGTGGCACTCCTATAACTGGAAGAAAAACCTCAGCTAGAGGTACCTACAGGAGATGGTCCTACGGGAGGCAAAAATAGATGTGTGGGCTGAAAGGAAGCCAGATCAAGCTAGAATGGCATCTCTGATAAAAGTAAGACTCTGGGCTGGCCCCGTGGCTCACTCAGGAGAGTGCAGCACTGGTAGCACTGAGGCTGCGGGTTCAGATCCTATATAGGGATGGCCTGTATGCTCAATGGCTGAGCGTGGTGCAGACAACACCAAGCCAAGGGTTGCGATCCCCTTACTGGTTACAAAAAAAAAAAAAAAAAAAGTAAGGCTCTAACCAGGAACAAAAGTCCCATTCTTAAGATAATACCTTTTGAAGAGGCGTGCTAGAGAAGGTATAAAGCCCCTGATAACTGCCTTTCTTGGGTACCAACTCATTTGGCCTTGTCAGTCCCCCTATAACACCCATGTCCTGCCAGCGCAAAAGTCAGGGGCTAATGATTATGATTTTGTACAAGACCCGAGGGCCATTGGCCAAATTGTACAACATAGGTATTGGTGGTACCAAATCCCTACACCCTGCTCACCACTCTTCTGGAGATTTTTGTTGGTCCACACTTTTACATTTAAAGGGTGCCTTCTGTGGCACACCTCTAAGCCCAGAGTCCCAAGGGCTGTTTGCCTTGGAGTGGGATGGTCCAGAGTCCTGTATGAAGCAGCAATATTGCTGGGCTGTGTGGCCTCGGGGACTTAAGAATGCCCCTGCCATTTGGGGGAAAGCTCAAGCCAGAGATTTAAGAGAACCTCAGGCGGAAGAGGGGATTCTGTTTCAGTATATAGATGACATTCTGATAGCTAGCAAGACCGAGGGAGCCTCTAACTTTAATGCTATCCCAACTTTAAACTTTCTGGCACACAGGGGATACGAGGTTTCTAAAAACAGGCCCAAATGACACAACCGGAAGTAAAGTATTTGGGATTCGATCTATCGAAGGGACAGAGAGCCTCCCACAAGAATGAACCAGACCTGAAAAGACAATTGCTAAAATATGTCAAGAACCCAATTTAACATTGGATAAGGCCTTACCAGTTGCCCTGCTTAGAGTGAGAATGGCTCCTAGAAGCAAACTCCAGTTAAGCCCATATGAGATGCTGTACAGGAGGAGCTCTTTCCTTAAAACTGAACCTTCCTGTGGCCTCAGTAACTGTCACGTGATTAAGGAACTAGACACTGTAGAACGTGTTTGGTCTTTAGGAGCCACCTTGGCGTCATTTGATATGTATTCTTCTAGCCGCCCAATGACACCCACTGGTGCTCCATTACGTTGTTTCAGTCCTGGAGATGAAGTGATTATAAAAACTTGGAAAAACCAACATCCTGATGGCCAGCTTTGGCCCAGGTGGAACGGGCCTTATGAGGTTATGGGGGTTACGCATTCATCGGTTAAATTAAAAGGGGTCTGAGCCACGGGCCAAGTGGACCAAGGAATCGAGATCTGTGGTTAAAAGGCAAAGTATAGATTTAGGAAGGAAACAAGAACACGGTAGAAAGGAACCAGTCAGTAGGGGAGAGAGAGATAAGGATGAGAGATATGGGTATGAGGATGTATTTTTGGCAAGCAAGGTGAAAAGGCAAAGAGAGTAATTTTGTATGGAAAGGATTATCGTGTAGTAAATTTTGTCCTAAAATAGAATGGCTGGATTGTTCCAGAAAAGGAAGAAGAGAAGCATAGGACAAAACAGAAAGTCTAAGCGTGTCCCAGAAGGTCTGAGTAAGTCGTAATAATGGTGTGTGGAGGGCAAAATGAAAAGAACGTTATGTGTGATCAAATTGGCTAAAATTGGAAGGGAATTATTTATGAGTTTTGCAAAACTTGAGCACTCACGTATCAAAAAGCACACTGATACGAAGCCAGAGTTTGCTCCGCTAGGGTGGAGTAACAGGATTTTCTCATAGCACTGAAGTGCTCTTAATAGAAAATCGTGAGCGCTTTTTTTTTTTTTTTTTTTTTTTATCTCTTAGGCAACTGACCTAGGAAACAGCTGATTTATGATCCTACTTGTTTAAGCGTTTTCAGCATTTGTTATCTGACAATCTTCCCAAAATTAAATGCAAAAAATAAGTCTCTTGACTTGAACCACTTTTCGGATGTTCCAAGGACTCAAGGGCTCTATAAAAGAGAGACATTAAAATCAACTGGGTTCATCTGACAGGTTAAACTGTATGAGAAGTATTCTCAAAACAAGGACTGATCTTTGTCGTAATAGTTATATGGATGGGATCCAAAGTTGTATAAGGTACCCAGAAACCAGATGTGCCTTGGTAGAAATGTCATCGGTTATAATTTTGGTTATGTTAAATGGTTCTATGCCCCAGAAATAACCAAACCATCTAAAAAAGAAACCAGTTGGTTTCACAAAATTGCTACCATGACATTGGGCCAAAGAAGAAGTAACTGAAACACTTTGACATGTTTTTATGCTAAGTCAACCAGTACTGAAATTGTTAGGATATGCAGTTTGAACACACTCCATAAATTTCCTCCAGGTCAACTCCCCTATGATGGTCTGTTTCATAAACAGCACGATGCATCAGATTTAGAGAAACAAAATTGGTGTTGAAGATCCAATGTAAGCACGGACTCATAAAGGGCCTGGTCCTCCTCGAATCTGTACGCTTTCAATGTCAAAAGCCTTTGGGCTGCCCAACTCCATAGAAAAGCCCACTGTGAAAGAGTATGAGTGGAGTGATTGTTCTAAAACTGCTAAAAAGTTTTATGGTCAATGACCCGTTGATGGGGAGACAGCAGAACACGTCAGGCCCATTTAAACATTAAAACTACCTTCCATAGAGACAGCATTGGCACTAGCAGTCCAGCAAAAGTGAAGAAATTCTCTGCCAAAGGTCTTATAATAGAATATGTGTGTGTGTGTGTGTGTATATACATAAACATATATATATATACATATATATATATATACATGTATATATATATACACATGTATATATATACATATATATATACACATGTATATATATACATATATATATGTATATATATACATGTGTGTATATATATATATATATTATAGCACTAGACTAAATGCTGGCTGAACAGGGAGGTGTTTGTGCTATAGTTAATACATCATGTTGTGTTTATACTAACTCTTCTGCAGATGTCCAAATTCATGTAAAGAAAATTAGGCAGCAAGCCACTTGGCTCCAAGGGGTTTCTCCTGAGGAACGTGGGCTTAACCTGATCAAGAGCATGTTTCCATGGATCCCATCAGGAATCAGGTCTATCTTTGAGGCCTGCTTAAGCTGGGAATCGTAATATTGTTTATATGAGGATTTCACTTTCTCTTGGTAAAATTCTGTACTTGTCGTCTGACTCCTATATGCAACTCATCTTCTCCCCATAATATGATTGCAGTCCACTGGGGAAATGTTTGTGAAAAACTGCAATTAAGTGCAAAACAATTTCATTCCGCACGTCCCTAACTACATCCCTATCCAGCAGGAAGTAGCCAGAGAGGTCATCGCCCCAATCCCTCAAGACTGAGAAGTGTACAAGGCAAAGGGGAGAATTGCACCTGCCTAAAACCAGCTGAAAGAGGTTTTATTTTCTTATCTCAAGTTACTTAAAGTTTGTCTCGTAGGGTATAAGCTGAGCATGCACTGCAAGAGGACCTTGCCCTCCTGGAGCTTCAGGAACCTGAAAATTCTCTACCAAGCTGCCAGATCCGGATCAGACCAATCAGAGGACTTGATTCAGAATCGACCAATCAGCTCCTGACTTGATCTGCCTATCCCACTTTGCCATGCCATCTAGTCCGACTTGAAGCCCATTCACCTTCTGGTTCTGGGAGGCAGATTGGAGAGCTGCCCCTCCTGTCTCCACACCAGTCGACGTCACGAATAAAGCGTTTCTTCCTGCAAAAGCCAGTGCTGTGGTATTGGCTTCTGTGTGCATCGGGGAGTGAGCCCTTGCTCAGGAACAATTGAACCAGCGGCAGTGAAGACGGAAGAAGGTTCAGTTTTGGAAGGCTCCTTAGGGGGTGGTTCGGAAGGGCCCCCTTGCTCTAACTGGAGGATTTTGGCCTCCCTCACATTTGCCTCCCCACCCACCAGAAGGCTCGTTGTGATGTCTAAGCCACCCCAGGACTGCCACTGGCTGGGAGGAGCTCCCTGCTTACCAATCAAAGCTAGGGGTGTGGCTCTTCATCGTCCTGGGGACAGGATATATAGGGAGGTCCTGAGCCCTGGGGTAGGCCACTGTTGGCTTAGACAGGGCAGAGGTGACTGGGAAACCAGCACAGGAACCACGGGAGCCCAGCACAGATTCAAATCCACCAATGATAAGCACTATGGTGACAGTTAAAAATCTACAAGTTTGGAAGAGATGTGTCTGTATTTCTGTGAGTCCTCTGATGGTGGGAAGGGACAGAGAAATGGAAGAGACCGGCGTGTGAAAAGGCAGAGAGGTAGGTTCTGTGGAGTTGGGAGTCGGACTGGCAGGTCAACACTTACATGGACATCGGGGATGAGAACCGGGTCACGGCTGAGCAGTGAAGGCAGGTTTTCCTCCTACACTTTAACCCATGGGCAAGGAAGAAAAGGCCTTGGCTTTTCTGGGGGCGGGGGGTGGGAGGCATAACTGGGAATGAGGAAAGAGGCAAACACCAGGGCTTGGATGGCCGGAACCCGGATGGGGAGACCTGTGATGGGATGACGGTGGCAGTGTGTAATAGAAAGTCTGATTCCGCGTTTGAGTGCTTGACTGCTGACAGCTTTGATGGCTCTCCCCTCCCTCTTCCCCTACTGCCCCACATCTGGGCAAGCGGACGAGGACCCCAGGGAGTTTCTGAACCTAAAACACAGACGAACAGATATGCCTCACCTTTGCCCCTGAGACTACTGCCATGCCCAAATTCCCCATAGACATAGCACCCATTGCTCTAAAATAGCCCGTGCTGGATACGGATGCTCTGACCCGGCAAGTAATCACTTAAAAGGAAATTCTTTGGCACTTTCAATCAGCTTTAAAAAATGGGACCCCATGGACCTCACTAACAGGTAAAATCGTCAATGATCAACACGTTCCTCCCTAGTTTGAAAACAACAGCAACAGCAACAAAAGGTCCCATCGAAATGAACACCGAGTCTTCAAGGTTTGGAACCCACTACACAAAGCCTGTGGACAGAAGGGGTGACTGTCCCCATCTCTTCTCCATTTAAGAGCACGAGATCGCCTACTCTTACCCTGGAAAGAATGGACGTCACCTCATGGTGGACTTCCGCAACGTGAATGCTGTGGCACCGCCCATCAAGGCGCTCACACCCTGTGTTGTTGACATTACTGCCTGACTCCATCCAGTCAGAAATTTGGCTAATAGGTCCCTTTCAGTGCTTATTTCAACCGCCGCTCAGCCTCAGTTTGGCTTCACTCACCTCTGACAGGACGCGACACACCCTTTCACGACGATTCATGGGGTAGACCTCAACACGCCTGTCATCGTGCTGGAAAGATCTTAACCACACCTAACCTTCCCCGTGAGCACAGTCATGACACAACATGGGTTCATTTGGCACATTCATTCAGGACGTACAAGACTCACACAGGAATTCACAAAAAGGGGGGTAGGCCATTGCCTCACATGCAATGCAAGGCCCGGCCTCAGTTAAATTGCTGAAAGTTCTTTGACAAACTAAAGGCTGCTCCATCCCTGACGCTGTCAGGGACCATTTATTGACCCTCTCAACACTACCAGTGTTAATACAAGTTCAATGTCCCTTAGCCCTTTGGGGTTCTGGAGGCAACACATTCCTCATTTACAAATTTTAATTAGGCCCATTTGTGTGGTTATTTGCAAATCGGCCCACCTCGAAGGGAGCCCCTGCCATCAATTGCTCTGTAATCTCTCCAAATTGCAATACAACAGGCATTCTCGTTAGTGCTCCCAGTGGCTGTTTCAGTGTAGAGGCTTTTGCAACCTCCTGGAGTCCCAGGACCACCCGTAATGGCCCTACATTCCCCGTGGCCTTTCAATGGAAGAAGCTGCCCTCCTTTGCCCCATGCCACTAGAGTGGGAATTGCCAGCCACATGCTGGACCCTCCTAGAAATGGAGGCTGATCTCGTGACCCTCCATATCCAGCTGCACATTATGCCTTGGCTCATGGAAGCAAGCCCCCAGGCTCAGCATGGCCACTGAGGCCTCCTTGCTACTGGATGGAGCCAAACCTGGGCTCTCTACAGTGTCCCACACGGATGAGGGACTGGCCTCCCATATCCTCAATCCCTTACCAGATGCCCCAGTGCTGGAGGAGATCGCTCCTCTCCCAGGCCCCGTGTCTACCTGGGGAGCCCCTCAGGATTACCTGAATGAGCAGCAGTGGGAGTCCATACGCTTTACTGATGGTGTTGTCACCATATACGTGTTGAGCCTTGTATGAGAGCTGCTGCTTTTTATCCCTTAAGTGGCTGTTCCCGATAAAGGACAAAATTTAAGGGTCTGCACAATTGGCCAAGCTGCAGGCACTCATTAGCTTAGCACTTCACGCTCTGGCCCACAGATGGCACATGTGCACATCTGTACAGACTCTTGGGCCATTGACAATGGTCTGGCCGTCTTGTCTCATCCATTGCAGCCATAATTCCCAATCCACGGTAGCCCCACTTTGTGGTAAAGAGCTCAGGAAATCTGTTGCCTTAAGGATACCCATTTTGGATGTCTGACTTTTGAAAGCTTTCAGGCCCCACTCCTCCCCTTCCCCTTCTGCCCCACAGCTGGGCAAACTCATAAGGAACTTTGGCAGGAAGCTGAAATAATGTAAACCCTGGTCCAGGTACGGGGCCCCACCTCCTAACCACCATAAAACCCCGAGGCAGGCAGTGTCCTTTTCTGCCTCTCAGAAGCCATTCTTGGACCTGCTTGGGAGCCGGCCCAGCTCTCCCCAGAAAGCCTCGTTACGTGAGTAAAAAACCTTTCCCTCCCAATAGACTTCAGACTCGATGTCCACACCAAATTTGGGGTGGGAAGGTTTATCATATTTCCGTGGCTATGAGAAGCTCACATACTTCGCAGAAGCTTAATTAATGGGATACATATATAATATGTATCTGGGTATGGCACTTTACAGAAGAGACCAGTATTTCAGGGAACCCTGAGTCTCGGTATGTCTTGAGTGCTTAGTATGTCTCAGACATAGTTGTAGACCCCGGGCTTCTAGGCAAAAACGAGTCAAAAATTCCTGCCATCGGGAATTTACATTTTCTTGGTGAGGTGGTAGTTGACAGCAGGTCGAGGGGACGGCTGTCATACCTAGGGGTTGCAGAGACATCTCTGTGATGTGACATTTGAATTGAGACCTGAACGATGGCACAGAGTAAGCAGCATAAGGATTTTGAGAAAAAGGATTTTCGGTAGAAGGAACAGCATGTAGCGATGCCATGAGCTAACAACAGGGCAGTGTATTAAGGAACAGCAACAAGATGAGTGTCAGCGGCGCAGTGAAGAGGGGCATAGTAGAGGCAGATGACTGAGACCGGAGAGCACGGCAAAGATGGGATCGTATGGGGCTTTGCTAGTAAACGTCCACGTCATTATTAAGGCAAAATTTTAAAATAGAGTTACAAAGCAAGCAAAGAAACATTGGTCTGGATTCAAACCCGGCTCCAAGACTTCCTACCTGTTGCTTTAAGAAAGTCACTTAATTTACGTGAGCCCGTGCTTCCTCATTTGCAAGAAAGTGCACAACAATGTCAACATCACAGAACCTTTAGGAGAATTAAATTGGACACAGTGACCGGCACAGACTCAGAGGTCAACAAACGATGGCCACGGTGGTCATGATTTACCACTCTCCGAAATGCTTTTGCCTTGAACACACTTGGGAATGCTGATAAGCCGAATTGTTTCCTGCACCATGGCTCACTTTGGTCTTGTGTCTTCAGAAGTCGTTTTATAGTGCAGCGCTCCGGAGGTTAACAAGTAGCACTGCAGGAAGTTGGCCTCAAAGGTACTATCAAACAGAGTGTGATCCTGAGGTGAGCATCTGAGGACAGAGTAAGGTGGCCCAGACACAGCTCATGAAGAAATTCGTCCATTTGCAGGGCGGAGACATCTGATAGAAGCTCTTGCTTCTAGAAAACATGACAAGTATGCTACTTAATGAATGGGATGCCTTAGGGACAAACACGTTGCAGGCTCTGACTGACTCTCCAGGGCGTACTTGGGACATTCGCTTTGCTGTGTATGGTCCAGGGGAAATAACCCAAAAGACCGTGTCTTATCCTGTTTTGTGGTGCTATAACAGAATACCTCAGACTGGGTAATTTATAAAAAACAGAACTTTATTTCTCATAGTTCTGGAGGCTAGGAAGTCCAAGATCAAGACGCCGGCATGCTTGGTATCTGGTTCCAAACAGGTGACTTGTTGCTGCGACCTCTGGAGATGAGGAACGTTTTGTCCTCACGTGGCAGAAGAGAGCAGACCCATTCCCACCTGCCCTTTCGATGCTGGCCTGAATCCAGTTATCACCTCCCAGCAGTGTTGCTTGGGGATGAAGTTTCTAACATATGAATTTGGGGGACATGTTCAGACCACAGGAGCCAGCAATTCCAAAATGATGACGACAGGCCCAGATGCCTCAAGGATCCAATAATCTCTAGGTTCTATACGCTATTTCAGGGGCTAGTACAATGATGGAAACTTCCCCAACTCACTCCATGGAGGTCTTCATTAATCCTGGCTGAACTAGTGAGCCGTTGCTCTCCAGACCCATGTCTTTATTCCGTTCCAAGGCTTTTTTGATCATGTCCTCCCTTCTCTGTTCTTTCTGATAACCGTTAAAGGGTGGAGGCTGACCGTTCTGGGTCTATCTTCAGTGTTTCAGCTTTCCTCACATCCTTTCAAATTGTTCACTGTTGTATACTGCATGTGGGGAAAATATCATGGTTTAATCCTTTGGTTTATTAAAGTATACGCCACGTGCATTCATTATGCTCTTCATCCCATTTAAATACATATAATTTTTAACTAACCCTAACCCTAACCCTAACCCCAACCCCAACTATCATTTTTATGTAATCAAACTTTTTAGGGGGAGAAGCCAATATATTTTTATTACACCGTGGCTTAGAGCTGGCTTAAAGAATTAGGAGCGCAATAGCCTCTTTCATATGTGTTATTATTATATAAATGTTATCTGTAGTTAAAATGAAAAACCCAGTGTACTATAAAGTGAGGAA
Organism: Cynocephalus volans; assembly: GCF_027409185.1. Taxonomy (NCBI): domain Eukaryota; kingdom Metazoa; phylum Chordata; class Mammalia; order Dermoptera; family Cynocephalidae; genus Cynocephalus; species Cynocephalus volans. The sequence continues at coordinate 179,141,853 of NC_084478.1, forward strand.
TTTTATCTTTATTTTTAAAATACAGGTATTTGCCTTGAAAAAAAATTTTAATAATCCGCTCTCTGTATGGAACACCAATGCACACAATCTCTGCACACGTCAGTATGTGCTCAATTTAGCTTAGATAAAATTGTTTCCAAAACAGGCCAATACACGTGATATTTTTAGGTGGAAAAGAGGAATAGGCTTTGTGAGGGGAAGCGAGGGTGGGAAGGCTGTTTTGAAGAAAGGTGAAAGACGGAAGGTGTTTTCTTAGGGGAGGGGAGGGAGGGAAGAACTTTGCGTGGGGGTAAAGACGGATAATACTCTGTGAGGGGAGGAGACGGAGCTTTGGACTCCATGAAAGGCCTTTGAGGAGAGGGCCTCTGAGAAGAGAGGTGAGTGAAGGAAGACCTTTGTCCGGAGAGGCGATGGAGGGACATCCACTGTGAGGGTGAGTGGGTCAGGTCAGGCATCGCCGAGGGAAAGCAAGGCCTTGGTGTGGGGAGGAGGCAGATGGAAGGTTTTTGTGAGAGAGGAGAGGGTAGTAAGGTCTCTGTGAGGGCACCCGACCTGGGAGAGGTTCGTACTTTGTGAGGGGATCTGAGCGGTGGAAGGCATTCCTAAGAGAGGAGAATATGCCATTTTGGGACGAGGCAATGGAGGGAAGGCCTTCGTGAGGAAAGATAATGGAGGAAAGTTCTTTGTAAGGGAGATAAGAGAGTAAAATTTTGGGAGAGTGGAGGCAGTGAAAGCATTCATCTGCCTTAAGCTCGTGATCCAAGGAGGATATCAACACCAGAATTAATAATTATCTACAAAGCACTATTTATGCAGACCAAAATGATAAGGCTTAAGCAGTGCTGAGAGAAAAATTTATGCCCTAAGATGCCTGTATTGATGAAGCAGAAAACATAAAAAATAAAGGAATTAAGGATCCAACACAAAAAGTTAGAAAACAAATCAAAAACAAACCTAAGAGACGCACATGAAGGAAAAAGGAAAGATAAAAGCAGAAATTCATTAATTAGAAAATAAGAGAACTAATGAATCCAAGAGGACTTATTAGTATCATTATATTGTATTATCACTACATCATATTATTATCAAAACAACAAAATAGATGCACCGTTAGCTAATATAATCAATAAAAGCGGGGAGAAAACAAGGAAAGAAAGTGGGAGATAAGCACAGGTTTAGAGCAAATCATACAGATTATAAGTTATAGGAAAATATTTATCAACTCTACGTAAACAAGTTTGGGAACGTGGAGAACACGTTCGATTTTCTAGGAAAATATAAATTACCAAAGCTCACCCCAGAGAACAGAAACTTAAAAACAAAAACACATTTATTGACTTTCATACGTTGAGCCATCCTTGCATCTCTGGGATGAATCCCACTTGATCATGGTGGATAATATTTTTCATGCGTTGCTGTATTCTGATTGCAGGTATTTTACTGAGGATTTTTGCATCTATGTTCATCAGAGATATCGGTCAGTAGGTTTCTTTTCTTGTTGTACCTTACCTTTGCCTGGCTTGGGTATCAAGAATGACTTTGGGAGAATGGCCTCTGTTTCAATTAGTTGGAACACTTTGAAGAGAATTGGTATTAATTCCTCTTTAAAGATTTGGTAGAATTCAGCAGTAAAGACATCGGGTCCTGGGTTTTTCTTTGTTGGGATACTGTTCTTCAATCTCTTTGCTAGTTATTGGTCTCTTCAGGTATTTTCTGCCTTCTTGGTTCAGTCTTGCAAGTTGGTATGGTCCAGAAATGTAGAGGATTCATAAAGCAAATATACCTCACAGGGCCTGATTTTCCAAAGCCTTGCAGTTTCAAATATTGACCTTGCAAAGGACAGGAAATTTCCCCCAGGGCATTGAGTCTCTGCTGCAAGATAAGAATCCTAACACAGCAAGGCTGCTGGTTCTAAGGCAGAGAAGTTACTAATTGATATGTAAAGTTACTAAAAAGCTGCCAGAGGGAAAAGGAATGTGGGCTAAATCAAGCCTTTGTTAGTGGATCACTTAATTGCCTAACAGAATGTCATCTGACTTGTTTTTACTGAATGTTACCAGCTTCTATTGTAAAACTTGTTAAAAAGTACTTAGCAAAACCCCACCTATGTCTCTTCCTGTAACTTCTTGGTCTGGAGAATAAATAGAGGAAGAGAACCCCAATTTGTGGTTAATTTCCCAAATGGAAGAAGTGACTCCTCGTGATTGAGGAAGTTTTGGGAGATTAACCCCTTTCTGGGGCTTCTCACTGCTCAAAAGAGATGGGCTTTGAGTTATCTTTGGTGGCTCCGTCACCCAGGGGAAAAGGGGTGACAAGTCCGTGGGAGGCAAAGCAACACAGAAATTTACCCGTTTCCTCCAGGTTTTCATATATGTTGGCATATAGTTGTTTGTAAGAGTCTGTAATGATCTTTTTGTACTTCTGTAGTATCAGTTGCAATGTCTCCTTTTTCATTACTGATTTGTGTCATTGAGGTCTTCTCTCTCTCTCTCTCTTTCTCTCTCTCTCTCACTCTGTCTCTCTGTCTCTCTCTGTTAACCGACCTAATGGTTTGTCTATTTGGTTTATCTTCTCAAAAAACCCACTTTTTGTTTCACTGATCTTTTGCATGGTTTTGAGGACTCTATATGATTTAGTTCTGCTCTGATCTTAGTTATTTCTTTCTGTCGGCTAACTTTGGGATTGGACTATTCTTGTTTTGCTGCTTCTTTTAGGTGTAGGGTTAGGTTCTTTACTTGAAGTCTTTGTACTTTTTTGATGTAAGCATTTATTGCTATAAACATCCCTCTTAGGACTGTTTTTGCAGTATCCCACAGTTTTTGATATGATATGTCTTTATTTTCATTCTTTTCTAGAACTTTTTGATTTCCTATTTAATTTCTTCTTGGACCCTTAGGTCATCCAGGAGGAGCCTGTTGCTTAATTTCCAGTGTATTAGTCCATTTTTGTGTCGCTACAACAGAATACCCAAAACTGGGTAATTTATGAAGAAAAGAGTTCTATGTAGGTCATGATTCTGGGACAGTTGCATCTGGCACGGGCCTCAGTGGGGGAAAATGGCAGGCAGCCGGTGGGTATGAGCAGATCACATGGAAGAGGAGACAAGAGAGACACAGAGGGAGGTGCCAGCATGCTATAAACAACCACCTCTGGTGGGAACTAATAAAGCAGGAACTCAGTCATTAACCCCCCACCCCTAGGGAGAGCATTAACCCATTCATGAGGGGTCCACCCCCATGACTCAAATAGCTGCCAATACTGCCACATTGGGGATCAGATTGCCACATGAGTTTTGGAGGGACAACACATCCAAACTCTATCATCGGTATTTGTATAGAGCCCTGAGTTTCGCTTGTTATTAATTTCCAGTTTTAATCCATGGTGGCCTAAAAGATAGTTGAGAAGATTTTGATTTTTTAAAAGTTATTGAGACTTGATTTGTGACCTAACATGTGGTCTGTCTTGGAGCATGTTCCATGTGCTGATGAGAAGAATGTATATTCTGTAGCTGCTGGATGAAATGTTCTGTAGAGACGTGCCAAGTCCAATTGGTCTAAAGTGTCATTTAAATCCTGTGTTTCTCTGTTGACTTGTTGCCTCGATGACCTGTCCAATGATGAGTAGAGGGTGTTCAGGTCCCCCACTACTATTGCATTGGGTCTAACTCTTTAAGAAAATCAAGGGCAAAAACCGTATGTTTATCTCAAACAATGTAGAAAAAACATTCAACAAAAATTCAACATCCCGGGGCCAAGCCTGTGGCGCACTTGGGAGAGTGCGGTGCTGGGAGCGCGGCGACGCTCCCGCCGCAGGTTTGGATCGTATATGGGAATGGCCGGAGTACTCACTGGCTGAGAGCCGGTCACGGAAAAAAAAAAAAAAATTCAACATCCCTTCATGAGAAAGACTTTCAGCAAATTATGTATAGAAGGAAAGTATCTCAACACAATAAAAGCCGTCTACGACAAGCCCCACTGCCAATATCACCCTGAATGGGGAAAAACTGAAGGCTTTTCCCTTAAGAACAGGAACAAGACAAGGATGCCCACCCTCACCACTCCTACTTAACATATTACTGGAGGTCCTAGCCAGAGCAATCAGTCAAGAGAAAGAAATAAAGGGCATCCAGATTGGAAACGATGAAGTCAAACTGTCCCTTTTTGCAGATGATAAGACCTGACATATAGAAAAACCTAAAGACTCTATCGAAAAACTCTTAGAGCTGATTACTGCTTTCAATAAGGTTGCAGGATACAAAATCAGTGCCCCCAAATCAGTTGTGCTTATATACTCCAATAATATAAAAACAGGAAGAGAAATCAAGGAAGCAAGCTCATTTACAATAGCCATCAAAACAATAAAATACCAAGGAATCAATATAAACAAGGAAGTGAAAGAACTGTACAATGAGAAGTACAAATCCCTATCGAAAGAAATTAAAGAAGGCATAAAAATAGGCAAAGATATTCCATGCTCCTGAAATGGAAGAATCAGCATTGTGAAAATGTCTATTGCCCAAAGTGATCTACAGATTCAATGCAATCCCTGTCAATATACCAATAACATTCTTCACAGAAATAGAAAAAATAAAACCAACTCTAACATTCATATGGAACAACAAAAGACCCCGAATAGCCAAAGCAATCATGAGCAAAATAATAATAATAATAATAATAATAATAATAGTAATAATAGAAAAGCTGGAGGCATAACACTACCTGACTTCAAATTATACTACAAAGCTATACTAACCAAAACAGCACAGTACTGGCATAAAAATAGATACTTGGGCCAATGGAACAGAACGGAAAACCCAGGAATCAACCCACATACTTACAGCCAGCTGATCTTTGACAAAGGAAACAACAACATACATTAGGGGAAAGCCTGCATCATCAATAAATGGTGCTGGGAAAATTGGATATCCATATGCAGTAGAATGAAACTAGAAATTCACCTCTCACCACATACCAAAATCAACTCATAATTGATGAAAGGTTTAAGTATAAGACCTGGAAATGTAAAACTACTAAAGGAAAATATAGCAGAAACACTTCTGAAAGTAGGACTGGGCAAAGACTCTTTGAACAAGAGCCCAAAGGCATAGGCAACTAACTAGCTAACTAAAGGGTATCATATCAAACAAAAAAGCTTCTGCACAGCAAAGGAAACAATCGACAGAGTGAAATGACAACTTTCAGAATGGGAGAAAATATTAGCAAACTATACATCTGACAAGGCATTAATACCCAGAATATACAAGGAACTCAAGCAACTCTACAGTAAAACAAACAAAAAAACAAACAACCCCCCCCCAAATAATCCAGTTAAAAAATGGGCAAAGGGGCTGAACAGACATTTTTCTAAGGAAGATATACAAATGGCCCACGGACACTGAATAAAAATGCTCAGCATCACTAGTCATCAGGGAAATGCAAATCAAAATCACATAGTGATATCATCCCACCCCAGTTAAACTAGCTATAATCAAAAAGATAGAGAATAACAAATCCTGGTGAGGATGAGGAGTGAAGGGAATGCTCCTGCACTGTTGGTGGGACTGTAAAATAGTACAACCACTTATGGAAAACAGTATGGAGGTTCCTCAGACCACTATATGTAGAACTGCCCTACAATCCAGCAATCCCACTTCTAGGTATATACCCAAAGGAATGGAAATCATCATGTCGAAGGCAAACCTGTACTCCCATGTGCATCACAGCTCTCTTCACAGTCGCCAAGATAGGGAACCAAGCTAAATGTCCATTGACAGATGATTGGATAAGGAAAACGTGGTAAATATGCACCACGGAATACTACTCTGCCATGAAAAAAGAATGAAATTCTGCCGTTTGCAGCAACATGGATGAGCTTGAAGAAAATTATGTTAAGTGAAACAAGCCTGGCACAGAGGGGAAAATACCACATGTCCTCACTCACATGTGGGAGCTAAGAGAGAAAGAAGGAAGGAACGAAAGACCACAGGGGTGCGTTGGACTTGCAGAGGGAGAGAACATACGTAGCTTTGCTGGTGAGGGGAGAACAGGGAGGTTGGTTGGGGATAAATTGGGTGGTGGACGTGAGGTGTAATTGCAATTTGTGGTAATGGGCATCCTGATACTGGTGATCTGACTATCACATCCTGGGTACAGGTGGTGAAGGTCAGCTTTGTACCCCATGAATCTGCATAATCAATAAAACAAAATAAAATAACATGAACAAAACCAGAAACTCTTATTTAAAAACAATAGAGAAGGGTGTTCAAAACAGCCCCCATAAAAAGCACTAGGTCAACTGAAATCAGAGGGGAGTTCAACCAATCCTTTAAAGTGCAGATAACTCCACTGCTATTTAAAGTATTCTGAGGCATAATAAAATGAGTGAAATTTACAAGTTTGGGTTATGAAAGATTGATACCAACAAAGTGCAAAACTATGCATCTTCAGATAAGTCTCACTTAAGAATATTGTTATGGAAATACTAAATAAAACATAGCCAACAGAATTTAGTAGCTCAGTTAAAAATTAAAACAACGTGACTGAGTGAGATTTATTTGAGGAATGTAAGGATGGTTCAACATCAGGAATTTTATGAATATATTTTACCATTTTACTGGGCCGAAAATGAAAAATCATCTGACCATCCTGACAGATGTTGAAGGGCTGTTTAACAAAATTCAGTATCCGTTCTTGCTTTAGAGAACTCTCAATAAAATCAGGTTATGGGGATACTTCCTTAACATGATATATCTGTATCAACTGAAAATCCAGCACCCTGAGTCATGATAAACAGTAGAAGCGTGCCCATTAAGGCATGGAACAAAATAAAGATATTCTCTTGCTCCGCTATAATTTCACATTATTCTGAAGGAAAACACTAAAATCCGACAGGAAAAGGTCTACAATTCTAAAAGAGGAAGTAAATTCATCATTATTTGAGGATACTATTACTGTTTACCTAGAAAACACAAGAGAATCCAACTGAAATACTGTTACAAATGATAAGAGAATTCAGCAAATTGCCCAGTGCAAAACCGAAATGACCGAAATCGCAAAAATCAGGAGCCTTCATCAATAAAAGCAGTAACTAGTAAAGGTAAAGAAAACACCGTTGACAAGAATAGTAAAATTAAAAATAAAGAGTATGAAATACTCAGAAATAAATTTAACAAGGGAACGTGCAAGAGAAAAGCTATAGGAACTCATTAAGCGAGACAAAGAGAAGACTTGAACAAATTAATTTTAATAGTATATTTCATGTTTCAACATGTGATCAATATAAAAATTATTAATGTGATATGTTGTAATATGTTTTCTTGGTAAGTGTTGGAGCTCTGCTGTGTATTTTGGACTTGCACTTGCAGCTCAGTTAGGACATTTCATGTCCTCAATAGCTGCGTGTGGTTTGGGGCTACCATACTGGACAGTGCAGATGTGGATGCAGAGGATGGGGAAGAGGGAGGAAAATTAATGCTCACAAAATGCCGACGGTCAGGTAAATTTGTATACGTATAGGAAGAGGAATTTTACATGATCTATCAACATTTAAACGTATACGTCATTTCACCCCACGTACCACTTCTAGGAATTTATCCAGAGAGTTTATCACCGGGCATTCAGTATTTTTAAGTTCCTTCGTTCGTTTGGCAACTTGCGTGCAGAAAGGTTGTGCTGATGGCACTTCACCCCACAGTATAGGAGTACCTACCTTATCACATTTCTGTTTTGAACAATGAAAAGGGTAACTTATTGTTTTCATCCACATTTCTTGGATTATTAATGAAGCTGATTTTTTCCATATTTTTATTATTCATTTTGTTTCTCCCTCTGTGAATTGCCATTTCATGTTCTTTGTTCTGTTTTTATGTCATAATGGATTGGATTTGTTATCGCTGCATAAGCTTTCTAAACCAGAAGAGCAGGGTGTTTTCCGGCACCAACGACCACTTCTCTGATTCTCCAGACACCAAACAGGTGTTCAACAATTCAATTCAGTTCTGACACTAACTACCCAGAGTTAGCACAGACCCTACAGGTTAAGGGCTCAGTCCCACAAGACTGTCCTCTGCACCCCCTACCCCCCACTTCAGATGTTGGCCACGAGTACCCGGCTTCCTATACTTCTGATAGACCAGCTATAAATTGGTCGTTTCCACAATGCGCCCCCCAAATTCAATCATTTATCTTAAGGGCTCACAGAACTCAGGAATACACTTTACTTATGTTTACCAGCTTATTGTAAAGCATATTATCAAGGATGCAAATGAACAGCCAGGTGAAGAGGTACACAGGGTGAGGGCCAGAGGGGTCTAGAGCACTGGAGCTTCTGTCCTGTGGATCTGGGGTGCGCCACCCTCCTGACACGCACATGCACGTACCAACAAGCAAGCTCTCCAAACCATGCTGTTCAGGGGATTTTCTGGGTGTCTCATCATGTAGGTGGGCATGATTGATTATTAACTGCATCTCCAGTACGTCTCCTCTCCCTGGACTTTGGGCAACTGGGGCTAAAAGTTCTAGGCACGTAATCAAGGTTTGGTCTTTCTGGTGATCAGCTGCCTTCCTGAAGCTATCTAGGGCCCCAACAACGGTTACCACATGTGATATTGTGAAATATATATTTGGTCTTCCTCCCCAGTCTCTTGAAATACAAATCCTAAAATCCTTAGAATCCCCAAAGTGACGAGCGTCTTTTTTACCCTAATGAATTGACTGGTGGCTGCCTGCACCTTGTGCCAGGAACCAGGGACAAAGACCAAATATAAGTTTGCATTATACCACAAAGGGCATTAGTGTTTGTTACTGAAAGAAAGTGAGCCGAAATGCTGGGCGCCGATCAAACTTTACTAAAGGAAGAAAATCTGCCGGGCTGTGCTCAGAATGAGGGCAGCCCCAGGCCTGGCGTGGGAGAGCTCATATAGACTGTGGGGAAGGCTGACGTAATCAGGGAAGGGTTTGGTGCTGGAGTGGAAGATACGGCTGGTGGATGCAACCAGGTGGAAGGTTGCACCCACGCGGAACTAGAGGAGTTTCTATTTGTCAGAAACCACAGGCTTCTTTCTCCTAAGGGAAAGGCTGGTGGCCATTTGGTGCTGAGTGTGTGTAAAATGGCGCTTCTCACGTCCAAGATCCATCGGTTACGTAAACAACCACTATTTTCCTCTCTTGACTTGTCTGTTCATTTTTACGTATGTAAATCTATCGACTTTCCCTTGTGATCTCTTCCATTGCCCTTGTGACCCAGGAGCATCACTGCGTCTTGAGAGTAGCTGTGTATGCACATAGTCTCTATGTTGATTCATCTACCAGTACCACTGCATTTAAATTATTTTACCTTTTAATGCCTGCGTGGAAAAGTTCTCACTGACTGCAATTTTTTTTTTTTTGGTTCTTCTCTGCCACTTATTCTTACAGATGTGCAGTGAAAGCCTTTTCTCAAATTAAAAAAAAAAAAATTGTTTTCTGGTTTGAAACACCAGGAATCTATAGATTAATTTGAGTCTCCCTGTCCAAAAATGTGTTGTATTCCTTTGTCCAGGTTCTCATTTGTGTTCCCTCAGGGAAGCTCTGCAGTTTTCTTACATAGGCTTCTCTCATTTCTGGTTAAGAAATTGCTATTGTGTTTGTTGCTATTGTGTTTGGGATATTTTTCCATTGCCACTTTTAAGTAGTTTTCCCCCCTGGACTGGGGAAGTGTTATTGATTTCTGCATTACTTATTTCACACTTGATAATTGGATTATTCCTCTTAGCTTTAGTAGTTTTTCAGGTAATCGTCTTGCCTTTTCCAGAAAGATAATCATAGTTACATGTAATTATAACTTTTCCTGCTTCCTTTCTGGTATACCTACTTTGTGCTTTATTGCTAGCCTAACATTTTGACAAAAATGTTAAGTGACAGTCACAATAGAGGGAATCACTCTTGTTGTCCAGATTTTAATGCGAATGCCCACAGCGTTTCAACACTGAGTACTCAGTTGTCCAAATCGTTTTGAGGAAGGCGTTCTTTATCACTTTAAGAAAGTTTTCACTTTGTGTGCTTCGTTGATCTCAGGTTTAGGTATTCCAGGGTGAGTTTTTGTTTGTCTGTTTGTTTGTTTTTGCTCTTCAACAGGTTAAATAACATTGGGTCATCTCTGCTTAAAGTTTTGACAGAATGAGTTGGCCCTACCCCTTTCTGGTAAAGCAGATATTTGATTCTAAGTCTTCTTTATTTTATCAACCGATCCCTTGGTTTTCCTACCTGCTGTTGAGTTGCATGTATTATGTTCCACACGTTGTTAGAAAATTGCCCATCCCACCTAGATTTTAAAACTAATCATCACAAAACCATACAGAGCATTTTTGTAAATTTAAAATATGTCCTCTATATTTTTAGGTCTGTTGTTGGATGGCCTTCTCGTTCACGATGCTGTCTATCGGGGCTTTCCTTTTTTGTCTGTATTGTCGGTCTGTTCAAAGAACCAGCTCTTGGTTTCATTGACCTATTCTGCATGGGTTTTTAATGCTTACTGCCTTCATCTTTATTAGTGTCCGCTTTCCTTGTTGTTTTGGGGGGGGATCTTTGTTATTATTGCTTTTCTAACTTCTGGACTTGAATGTTTAGTTCTATTATGTTGAATCCTTTTTATTAATTAATTAAACCATTAAAGGCTGTTATCTGTCCTATGAATATGGCTTGAGCCATAGCTCATAGCTTTCTTCTCTGTTAAAATGGAGATGATTCTACATCAGGGCCATAGCAGCTTCTTAAAAATGAGTTAGATAGCTTTCTGTCTTTGGAATGGATCGTAGTATGGTAATTGTACATTCCATGACTGTTAAAAAATAAAGTTTGTCCATAAATCACTGCAAGCATGGAGTCTCTTGGGAGAAATTTCTTTGGATACCTTTTTGGATTTTGCTGCCTGAGAGTTGAAAATAGGATTCTCGGTGTGGGTTTAATTTGTATTTCTCAAATTGTCAGTGAGGTTGACCATCTCTTGTTACGTTTAAGAGCTGCTGGCATTCTTTTCCTGTGAATTTGTGTTCATGTCCTTGGCTCATATTTCTGTTGGATTGTTGTTGACATTTTTACATGGACATCGATTATATGGCAATGAAAAACCAGTTAAGACAGATACATACACACCCTCACATCTTATTTATCAATCTACCGTGCAGTAATTTGCAATGTGGTAAATTACATCCTTTTGGTTCTTCATTCAGCCCATATTCACAAAGCGCCTCCTAATGTCAGGTGAGTGGGGCAGACAAAAGCTCTGGTACCATGGAGCTCCCATTTTAGTGGGGCCAACAAGTAATAAAGAAGTAAACAAAGCACTGTCATAGTATAATTTCAGGCAGTGATAAGTGCTAAGATTAAGTGCTGAGTCGTGGTGTGATATTCCTCTAATAAGTTATGACCGTCTTTGTCTCTTTTTTCTTTCTGTATGTGTATGTGTGCACACACGTACTGTTGTTCTTCAGGTTATGTCAGCCCTGCTGATTTTAAAGAATAAATTGGTGCGCTTGCCAACTTTCCCATGCTCGGTAACATTTTTACTTACGTGGCAATTTTCTCTTTTTGAAGTTTTGGTGAAATCATCTTGGCCTGATTTCCTTTTCAATGAAATCCTTGGCCACCTTTTGAATTTCCCCAGTGGTTTTAGTTTAAGCACATTTTCTCTCTTTCCTGAAGTCAGTTTTGGAAATTAAATTGCCTCCATTTCATCTACCTTCAAAATTGTTTAGCATTTTAAAAAGTTAGTCTCCATCCCCTCTGTCCTTCCTAATCCTCCTTGTATTTCTCACATCTTTGTACCCTAATCAGACAACCATTCCATTGTGCACACAGATCCCGTGGTCAGGGATTCGGGCAGGGCACAGTGGGGACGTGTTGTCTCTGCTCTGAGAAGTCTGCGGCCTCAGGTGGGAAGGCTCAGGCAGGTGGAGCTGGAATCTTCTGAGGGCTCAGTCACTCCACCTGGCCTCTCCATGCAGCTTGGCTTCCTCACAGCATGGTGGGCCCAGGGCAGTCCGACTTCTTACAGGGAGCCCGGGACTCCCAGGGCATGCTCTTCAGGGAACTATCCAGAAGCTGAACTGCTATCGTGACTGAGCCTGGGATGTCCCACAGCATCACTCTTGCTGTACTCCACCCGTGGAAGTGGTCACAGGCCTGCCCACATTCAAGGGGAGGGACACAGACCCCACCTTTCAGTAGGAGGCTGTCAAGGCCATCGTGTAGAAGAGCTCGTGAGGTGGACAGACCATCGTTGTGTCTGTCACTGGAAAGACACGCAGCCACGCTGTTCTTATCATCATATGCGTACGTCTAGAAAGACATGGTGGCGAATCCTTCCTCTTCACCGCATCTGGGAATGTTCTTTGTCAAGACAGCAAGTAAGCCTGTGCCTTGGAAACCAGGAGGATAGACCTTGATTCACTCCGGAGTTTTGAAGGGGCGCCGGTGCTTTTCTCCACCTGCCCCACAAGCCCAGGGATTGCGCCAGGAAGCCGGAACCCCTGCGTCCACCGCCACCTGGTGCCAGGAGCCCTCAGTGCGGGTTCTGCTCTTTGGAGAAGTGAAAGGAGCCTCCCCAAAATGATTGCCTCCAAACAATGATTCCGGCACTAGCAGGAGGTGAGAATGCCATCACTTCTCTGAGCCTCTGCTTCCTCATCTGGAAAATGCAGTGTCTGGACATGAAGTGAGTTGATACATATAATGGCTCAAAAAGGGCCAAGAGCAGCTCCTTGGTCACAGCCGGTCTGAGTTCCAGCCAAAGAGATTCCCCAGACGTGGTGCAGCCTCTGCCCTTCCTAATGCCTCATTATTCGCTCTTCGATTCTGTGAGCTCCTTCCCGTCACTGCAGTGAGCCCTCTCACCCCATTCAGCCCGAGATGCGTTCTGTCCTTTGCTAACGCACCCTGAAATTGGCAACGGAGGATAGGTCTCAAGCAACAGACTCAGGAAAGGTGGGGTGATTCGAAAGTAGTTTTTGGATCAAGATGAGTGAGGCCTAGAGAGCCCCATTCACATTGCAGAATAGGAAAGCAGCGAATCCAGCAGTCACCTGTGGGCAACTGAGGGCAAACTCTGGGGTGTGGCTAGAGGCTGCCGTGAAAACGTTTGTGAAGGTGAGCACGAGGTAGAAAGTCACTTCTGACGGTCTTGGGTAACTTAGTCCCTGGGAGCCACAAACTCCAATCTTGACAGTATTGACCCCAGACCCAGAAGGAACCTTCTGGCCTTTCCCTGACCTTGCTCATGGGGTCTCAGTGCGCATAACCAAAGCGTGGACAGCTCACGAAAACCCAACTCAGAAAGAATTCTGAAAGTGACTAAATTGCAATGCTGGTCCGCTTTCTAACCTCACCATGCCTCTCATGCGAATGGAAGAGCGCCCATTAGCAAAGAGTGCTTACCTCGCAGCTGTGATGGGGGTATCTGAGATGACTTGGAAGACTTGGAGAACCTTTGGTCCCTCCAAAATGTCACTCCAGCTGGGAGTTCTGTAAGCCTTCCTGCTAGCCTTCCCAAAGACATTGGTTTCCTAGGCTTGGAAGAGTCTCCGTATCTCTGTCTCTGTCTCTCTCCCCCACCCACACCTGAGTCCCCAGGCTGAGCCCTGGATCTGGTATCACGGTGGAGGTCACCAGGCCAAGATTCCCCCAGCACACCTGGGCCCCCTTCATTAGTGCCTGCTTTGGGCCCGGTGGGGGTGGTGGGGGAATGAACAAGACGAAGCAGAAGGCAGGGGAGGTGGGGTGCAATATTAAATGAGGTGTCCAGGAACACCTCACTGAGGGGGTGACCTTTCGGTGAGCCAGGTTGAACGCTGGGAGAAGAGAGTTCCAGATGACAAAGAGCCTGTGCAAATGTCCTGACCAGGACTGCGCTTGGCATGTTTCAGAAAGGGTGAGGAGGCCAGTGGCTGGATCAGTGCATGCAAGGGGGAGAGTGGGACGGGGTGAGGCCAGAGAGGACCCAGGCTGGATCCCATTGGACTCTGTAGGACACTGTCAGGCCTTGGCTCCGAGTGTGAATGGGAGGGGAGCCCATTGGAGGTTTTCAGACAGAAGAGGGTCGCAACCTGCTCAGGTGGACCAGCCGCCCAGCAGGTTCAGCAGTCCATCCGTGGGCCCAAGTCCGCAGGCTGAGTCTCGGTGTCCTGGGTGAGCTAGGGAGAGTCAGACTGAAGTCTCATCCCCCAGGGGAACTGACCCCACATTTCTGGGCCAGTTTCTGGAGCACTGTCTGGAAAAGACTAGTCCTGATCCCCCTCGTCTTTGTCCCTTTCCTCCAGCTAACCCCTTGCAGTCTGTCCTCTCCCCCTGTGGATTCTTACCCACAGAAGACTCCTTTGCCTCCTTTTCTACCATACTATGGCCTGCTGGCTTACCAGCAAGAGAACATGCCCCTTTCTCTGTTTCTCTGTCGGAGAAAAGGCAAGCAAGGTTCTCAGATCACAGTAGTGGGTTAAGTAAGAAATCAAACTGCAGTTCCTGAATTCAGTAACAGAGAGGTACACCTAAGCAGAGTAAATATTGTAGTGTGCAATTTATACCTCAACAAAACTAACTTCAACAAAAGCAAATAAGCATATCAACAAGAAGTCGTGAGACAGTCAAGAAAACGGCAAATGCTCCAGGACAGTAATTGCAAGCCAGGAAACGGCCAGGGGAAGAGCCAGGATGACTGCTGGGCAGTGAGTCGGCCTAGAGAGGAGCAGCCCAGGCAGACAAAGGCCGGAGGATGGCAAGGGAGGTGGCTGTTTAATTCACCATCGCTGGCAAGGTAGACTTTCAACGTCAGGGATAAAAGTACCTAAAACCAACGGAACGTCGTAGAACCACTTTGGGAAGATGAGGTGAAAAAGTGTGGTGGGTACTGGTATAAAACAGGCAACTTCTCATCTATTCATCAGTAATTAAGGTCTGAAAACGAGGAACCAGGAAAGAGAGAACAAGAACGCAGCAATCCCTGTTTACTGCACGCAGCTGCTGCCAGCGGTCAGGTGGGACTCTGCACCCTTCTCTCCCCCGTCATCATCATCATGACCCCCAACCAGCACCACGACCGTCAGAGCATCCCCCTCCCTCCAGGGCACAACGTCGGGGCTCTCCAAGCTCTGCAAATGCACACCCTGTCCAGGCCAACGGACTAACGTGGACTGGACTCACCCTCCCACTGCAAACACCTCAAAACAACCGAACGGCAGGTATGAGCACAGGTTTTGGAGTCACCGATCTCTGGGAGCCGGCAGACAAACGAGGTACGCCCTGCCATTTCCCCAGCTTCCTGCCTGGACAGCTTCTTTCCTGGTGGAGCCTGGCGGACCGGACTTTAGGAGATGGCTCAGAGTCCGGGCGGCTGGAGGTCGCAGGGCAGAGGACCAGAGAGGAGACACAGAGCCCTGGATCTCTGCAGAGGGCCCGGCTGCAGGGTTCAGCAGGCCACCGACGAGCACCGGCGCGGGAGGAAACTACCTGAGGCTGGGGATTGGAACCCCCACCCCGGGATGAAAGGTGGCTCTGCCCCGCAGGCAAGCGGGACCCGGACTAGTCCCCACTCGCCAGGACGGAGAGCCTCCTCATTCGGGAGGCTTTGGGCAGGGCACTCGGAAGGGTCTTCTTGCCTCAGTGGTGTGGAAAAGGTGACCCTACACTGAGCTGCTCTGGTCCCACACAGCACATCTGCAACGCGAGACTCAGGAGGGTGAGACTGATTCCGATACCTGCACAGCATCCCACAGCACAGCTCGTGGCGTGTGTCACGGAACAGAGTCACCCAGCACTGGAGGACAAGGCCCAACGCGCACATGGGACGTCCCATCAAACCCTAGCAGGAACACAAAGCAGCAGAAAAGGCCAGCCCGTAACGAGGACAGAGATCAGTCACTGGAAGGCACCCAGAGTGGAAAGGAAGAGGCCCGGCTGCCTTTCTTCTGAGGAAACACGGTCGTGCGTGGAGAAAAGCCGATGGCATCTCCCACATGGTGACGACAACTCCTTGGTAAGTTTAGCAAGGTGCAGGACCCAGCATATTTCACAGGGAGCTGACTTTCCTCCAAACGCTCCAGTCCGTTGTCCCGCACTTTTCTTCACTAGTGTTTTCTGCACGGAGCCGGTGAACCATGAAGACCCTACTGTAGTGTTTCTGGGTCCTTTGTTCTTCTCACGCGCAAGCCCACGTTTTGTTTTCTGTGGTTTTGTTGTTGTGGCTTGTTTCTTGGCAGGACAGAGCCCAGCAGTGATAAGGATGTGGGAAACCAGCATTGTGCAGGCGGGCTCCTCTTCCCGAGAGCAATTTTCTACTGTGCATTGAGAATTTAAAAAGTAAATTGAAAATCAGGTAGTTAACTTGGGAATTCTACGCCCTGGAATCTATCCCGATGGGGTAACCATTCATTGAAATAATTATGCCCATTAAAATCATTACCTACAATGATTTCAGGGGGAAATGGGAAACAATTTAAGCGTTCAAAAGTTACACTACAATGCATCTCTTATGTGTCCATTACGTGGTTTTTTTTACTGGTTATGAATATTCATGAGATACAAAGCCGATTGTCACCCCTCATGCCCAAGACGTGGGGGGCAGATCCATACTGGCAGCATGCCCATTACCACAAATTGTATTTGTACCCCGTGTCCGCACCCAATTATCCCCAAACTCCCTCCTCCTCCCCCCTCCCCCCCTCCACTTTGTATCCCAAGGTACGTTCTCTCCATCTACAAGTCCAACGCACCACCGTGGTCTTTCTTTCCTTCCTTCTTTCTCTCTTAGCTCCCACTTGTGAGTGAGCACGTGCAGTATTTATCCCTCTGTGCTTTGCTTATTTCATTCAGCATAAGTTTCTCCAGGTGCATCCATGTTGTTGCAAATGGGACAATTTCATTCCTTTTTATGGCCGAGTAGAGTGCTATGGTGTGTGTGTGTGTGTGTGTGTGTGTGTGTGTGTGTGTGTGTGTGTGTGTGTGTGTGTGTGTATGTCCAATTTTGCTTATCCCATCATCCATGGATGGACATTTAGGTTGGTTCCATATCTTGGCTATTGCAAACAGAGTGGCGATGAACATGGTAGTGCAGGTATCCCTTGGACATGAGGATTTCCAGTACTCTGGTTATATACTGAAATTGGGATTCCTGGATCTTATGGAAGATCTACCCATAGTTCTTTGAGAAACCTCCATACTGTTTTCCACAGTCGTTGTACAAATTGACAGTCCCACCAACAGTGCAGGAGCGTTCCCTTCTCTCCACACCCTCACCAGCATTTGTTATTCACCGTCTTTTTGAGTATAGGCAGTCTAACTGGTGAGGTGGCATCTCAATGAAGTTTTAATTTGCATTTCCCTGATGACTAATGATGTTGAGCATTTTTCATGTCCTTGTTGGCCATTTCTGTCTTCCTTTGAAAAATGTCTATTCAGCTCCTTTGCCCATTTTTGAATTGGGTTATTTGGTTTTTTAACATATAATTTCTTGAGTTCTATGCATATTCTGTTTATTAATCCCTTCTCAGATGTATAGTTAGTGAAAATTTTCTCCCATTCTGTAGGCTGTCATTTCACTCTGTTTATAGTTTCCTTTGCTGTGCAGAAGCTTTTTAGTTTGAAATAGTCCCATTTGTTTACTTTATCTTTAGCTGCTTGTGCTTTCGGGGTCACATTCATAAATTCTGTGCCCAGACCTGGTTCCTGAAGTGTTTCACCTATATTTTCCCTTAGTAATTTTACAGTTTCAGGGCTTATACTTCAGTCTTTAATCCATTTTGAGTTGATCGTAGTATACGGTGAGAAGTGCATATCTAGTTTCATTCTTCAGCATATGGATATTTCATTTTCCCAGCACCACTAGTTGAAGAGGCAGTCTTTTACCCAATGTAGATTTTTGTGGCCTTTGTCCTATATCAAATAGCTCCAAGCCTGAGGGGTGATTTCTGGGTTCTCAATTCTGTTCCACTGGTCTGAGTGTCTATTTTTATGCCAGTACCATGCTTTTTTGGTTATAATACATTTGTAGTATAATTTGAAGTCACATAGTGTTGTGTCTCCAGCTTTATATTTTTCTCAGGATTGCTTTGGCTATGCCGGGTCTCTTGTTGTTCCATATGAAAGTTAAGATTGTTTTTTCATTTCTGTGAAGAATGTCATTGGTATTTTGATGGGGATTGCATTGAATCTGTAGATCACTTTGGGCAGTATAGACATTTTCACAATGTTAATTCTTCCAATCCAAGAGTATGGAATATCTTTCCATCTTTTTTGTTTCTTCTTTCATTTCTTTCAGTAGTAGTTTATAGTTCCCATTATAGAGATCTATCACCTCCTTGGTTAAATTGATCCCTAGGTTTTTTTTTTGTGTGTGTGACAATTGTAAATGGACTTACTTTCTTTATTTCTCTTTGTTAGTTCACTGTTCGAGTATATAAATGCAACTGATTTGGGGGCATTTATTTTGTGTCCTCCAATGTTACTGAAGCTATTAACAAGTTCTGGGAGTTTTTGATAGAGTCTATAGGTTTTTCTATATATAGTATCATGTCTCTTTGCAAATAGAGACAGTTTGACTTCATCGTTTCCAATCTGGAGTCCCTTTATTTCTTTCTCTTGCCTGATTGCTCTGGCTAGTGTCTCCAGTACTATGTTAAATAGAAGTGGTGAGAGTGGGCATCTTTGTCTTGTTCTTGTTCTTAAGGGAAAGGCCCTTGGTTTTCCTCTATTCGGAATCATACTGGATTTCCGGTCAAGATGGCAGAAGAGATGGTTCCCAGCGTCACTCTCTCCCTCAAATCAAGCAATTTACAACTATAAAAATGTAACATCAGCCAAACTGGGGCCGCTGGAGCTCAGGGGAAGAGGAGGAGAGACCTACGGAGTTCATGAAGGCAGGCGCACCTATGATGAGAGAAAGAAAAAGCTGTTCTGAGAGTTTTGGGCCACGGCTGCTTTAAGGCTGGAGTTGCTGAGTCCTGGGAGCAGGAGCCGGCAGAAGCCACAGCTGCGCCCTTCAGATGGAGTTACTTGGAGGTGGCAGGGGAGAAGATGGCCTTGGTAACCCTGAGGACAGCAAGACAATAATAGGGTTCCCATGGGCCCACGCAGGAGCAAGGAGCCAGAACAACTGAAAAACGGGAGCCATTTAGAGACTGGTGAGTCATCGCAGGGCCCGTCCCATGGGAAGTGTTTGAAGCATGGGCGGTGGACAAGATGGGAACACCAGGAGAATACTAGGACCCAGCAAGGACAGATGACCTGCCCCACAGTCAGCACAGGACCACTCAGAAGAGACTGGTCGGGAATGCAGAACTGCATGGGGTGCAGTTTGATGAAAAATCTCAGTCCCAGATCAGAGATTCTACAGAACACAGATCCACTGGGTCTCTGGAGAGCTGGAAGTACATATAAGATCAACCATTTAACCCTGAGCTGCACAAAAAGCCTTCCCTAGGGAAACAGCAACAAAGTAGCAATTTAAACAACCACACAGGCGGATCCTAAGATGGCGGTGGCTGCGGTGGTTGGCGCGGAGTAGCTGAGGTGGAAAAGGTGACCACTGGGCCTTAGGCAGACGGGAAACTTGTGGACCTTCCTCTTGCCGTCTCTTAAGGGAGGACCGCTGCTGGTGGCTGGTTGTGAGGGCTGACCGCCACTTTGTCCTTGGCAAGAGAGGTTGCCTCATTTACAGGCAACAGCTTTGAAGTATGGGGCAGGAAAAGAACTTTTTCTTAGCTGCAAAAGCGAGTCTCTAAACAGGGAACACGGCGCCGGGTCTGCTGTTGATGCTGCCAGGATCCCGGAGTCCGGGGCCACACTGAAGGCGGCCAGCTGCCCTATTCAGGATTCCAGGTTTCAGGCTGGCATAAAAGAAGATTCCTGGGAGTGCCCGAGCCACACTGCGGGGCCCAGTGAGCATCCCAAGATGGCGGCAGCTGAGAATGGGGATGGTGACAATGCAGAGGCAGAGAGGGAGGCCCCCAACCTGGCACAGCCCTGTGAGTGATCCCCGGCCCGGCCCTGCTCTGGGTGTGGACGCCCGCCCAGCTTCTGACTGCCCCACTGGGCCACTCAGCAGCCCCGGGGCTGCCTCCATTTTCTCAGGTGGTGGCGGCTCTGGCCCAGCTCAGCCAAACCTATCCTCCTCACCCAGCTCGGCTCCTCACTGAGCCTTCCAACTTGCTTGCCCCGGCGTGGGGCTTCCCAGGGCCAGCGGGCCGGCCTCTCATCCCACTCCCTCCACGGTACTCTGCCGAGGCTGGTGGCGTAGGGCGTCCCCGGCCAGCGTCGGGAGGGCAGGGAACTATGGGCTGGGCTGACTGCCACTCCACCACACCCTGGGCTCTGGCCCCCTGTAAATTTCCTGTTACCGGGAGGCAGATACAATCTCTGTGGCCACCAGTTCGGAAAAACACCTAACCGATTTCTGGTTAGGAATAGTGTGGTCGGATTGTTCCTAAGTTCACTTGAACCTGACGGAGAGCTGCCTGTAGGTGTGCACCGGACTTGGTATGCGCTGGGGGGATTCAAAGGTGAACCGTGTGCTGCACGCTCCTCCCCCAAGGAGCTCACGCTCTATTGTCGGAGATAAGACAAGTACACAAGTTACCGCAATACCAGGAGGAAGGTGATAAGTCCCAAGAAAGATCTACACAGTGCTACAAAGGCACCCAGAGTGACCGGTCATCTGCACCTAGCTGAAACCTGGTAGACTTTCTGGATGAGGCAGTGCTGAGCAGGGTCTTGAAGGCCCAGCTGATACACGAGGGCTGCAGAAGACACATCCCAGCCCAACCCAGTGTGCAAAGAGTGGGGAGATTTCTGGCTAGGGAGGCGGAGACTCGACAGAAACCACACTCCCTGGTGGGCTCGCCACTGCATGATCCAACAGCCAGGGCCAGAGTGCACAAACAGGGAGAAGTCCTGCACGGGAAGTGGAAGCTCAGCAGAGACCACACACCCTGCGGTACTGCCCCATGATCCAGCAGCCCAGCAGAGTCCAAGCTGACCAGAAATGTGGTTCCCCGGAGAGGCCTAAGACCCAAAGCCACCACACACACAAGGCACTAGAGGCCAACTGAGCAGTCACGGAGGTAGCCATACCAAATTGGCAATGACAGCAACATCATAGTTAGTCAAGAGTCTCAAACCAGTGGACTGTGAAACCCCCTGCCACAATGAATAAACATAAAAAAGATACCAGAAATACAAAAATCAAGAAAGTACAACACCAAAAGTTAATAAATCTCAAACTCTAGATCCTATAGAACAAGAAGCCCTTGAAATGACTGACAAGGAATTTCGAGTGATAATTCTAAGGAAACTAAATGAGATACAAGAAAACTCAGCTAGACATTGTGATGAAATGAGGAAAAGTATACAGGACCTGAAAGAGGAAATGTACAAGGAAATCACTGTCCTGAAAAAAAATGTAGCAGAACTTGCTGAACTGAAGAAGTTATTCAGCGAAATAAGAAACAGTACGGAGAGTTTAACCAGCAGGCTTGTCAAAGTTGAAGAGAGAACCTCTGGACTTGAAGATGGGCTGTTTGAAATAACACAAGCAGACAAAAAAAAAAAAAAAAAGAAAAAAGAATCAAAGACATTGAAGAAAATCTGAGAGAGATATCAGGCAACCTTAAGCACTCAAATATCCGAGTCTTGGGTATCCCAGAAGGGGAGGAAAACAGAGATTGCACTGAAAACATATTCAACAAAATAGTGGCAGAAAATTTCCCAGCTATAGGAAACATCACAGATCTTCAGATCCAGGAAGCTCAACGATCTCCAAACGTATTCAACCCAAAAAGGCCCTCTCCAAGCCATGTTATAGTCAAATTGACAAAACTCAGAGACAAAGAGAGAATCTTAAAAGCTGCAAGAGAGAAGCATCAAATCACCTATAAGGGAGCCCCAATCAGGCTAACATCAGACTTTTCATCCCAAACACTAAAAGCTAGAAAGGAATGGGATGATATATTCAAAATACTAAAAGACAAAGATTGCCAGCCAAGAATACTCTACCCTGCAAGGCTATCCTTCCGAAATGAGGGGCAAATAGTATATTTCTCAGACAAACGAAAACTGCGGGAGTTCACTACCACACGACCACCGTTACAAGAAATCCTCAAGGGAGTACTGGGTTTGGTTCCTGAAAAATAACTACCACTGCCATAAAAACCCAAGAAAAATCAAAACCCACTAGTATAATATAAATGGCATTCATGAAGAGAAAACAAACAAAAAAAAATGCTATCTACAACCTAAGGAACCAACAGACACAGAAACCAAACAGTAAATCAGAAAGCAATGAACAAAAGACACCTAAGACATCCAAACAGCCAATAAAATGCTAGGAATAAATCAACACCTTTCAATAACAACTCTTAATGTAAGAGGCTTAAATTCCCCAATCAAAAGACACAGACTCGCTGACTGGATCAAAAAGGAGGACCCAACTATATGCTGCCTACAAGAGACCCACCTCACCCATAAAGATTCACATAGACTAAGAGTGAAAGGATGGAAAAAGATTTACCGTGCAAACAGAAAAGAAAAACGAGCTGGAGTAGCTATTCTTCTATCTGACAAAATAGACTTTAAACTAAAAACCATAAAAAGAGACAATGAGGGACACTACTTAATGATAAAAGGACTGATCCATCAAGAAGACATAACAATCATAAATATGTATGCACCCAATGTTGGAGCAGCCAGATTTATAAAACAAACTCTATTAGACCTAAAGAAGGAAATAGACACTACTACCATAGTAACAGGGGACCTGAACACCCCACTGTCAATATTAGACAGATCATCTAGGCAAAGAATCAGTAGAGAAACACAAGATCTAAACAATACTCTAGACCAATTTGAATTGGCAGATATCTATAGAACATTCCATCCAACAACCACAGAATATTCATTCTTCTCATTAGCACATGGATCATTCTTCAGGAGAGATCACATATTAGGTCACAAATCAAGTCTCAATAAATTCCAAAAAATTGGAATTATCCCATGTATTTTCTCAGACCACAATGGATTAAAACTAGAAATTAATAACAAACGAAACTCTGGAAACTATACAAACACATGGAAATTAAACAGAATTCTACTTAATGACATATGGGTCCAAGAAGAATTCAAGCAGGAAATCAAAAAATTTATTGAAACTAATGAAAATAATGATACATCATACCAAAACCTGTGGGATCCTGCAAAAGCAGTATTAAGAGGGAAATTTATTGCATTAAATGCTCACCTCAGAAGAATGGAAAGATGGCAAGTGAACAACCTAACACTTCACCTTAAAGAACTAGAAAAACAAGATCAATCCAAACCTAAAGTTAGCAGATGGAAAGAAATCATTAAGACCAGAGCCAAACTTAATGAAATTGAAACCCAAAAATCAATAGAAAAGATCAATGAATCAAAAAGTTGGTTTTTCGAAAAGATAAATAAAATTGACAAACCATTAGCATGGCTGACAAAAAAAAAAAAAAAAAAGAAGAGAGAAGATTCAAATAACAAAAATTAGAAATGAAAAAGGTGATATTAAAGCTGCTTCATCTGAAATACAAGGAATCATTTGAGACTACTATCAACAAGTATACGCCAACAAATTTGAAAATCTGGAGGAAATGGATATATTTCTGGACACACACAAGCTCCCAAAACTGAACCATGAAGACGTAGAAAATCGGAACAGACCAATAACAATAAAGGAGATTGAAGCTGTTATCAGAAGGCTCCCAACAAAGAAAAGCCCAGGACCAGATGGATTCACAGCAGAATTTTACCAAACATTCAAAGAGGAATTGACACCGATTCTTTACAAGTTATTCCAAAAGATTGAAACAGACGCAAATCTCCCAAACTCATTCTATGAAGCAAACATCATCCTGATACCAAAACCAGGTAAAGATATAACCAAAAAAGAAAACTACAGGCTGATATCCTTGATGAATATAGATGCAAAAATCCTCACTAAAATACTAGCAAACAGAATACAGGAACACGTACGTAAAATTATTCACCATGATCAAGTGGGATTCATCCCAGGGATGCAAGGTTGGTTCAACATACGCAAATCAATAAATGTGATACACCATATTAATAAAGTCAAACACAAGGACCATATGATCATCTCTATAGATGCTGAAAAAGCATTTGATAAAATTCAGCATTCATTCATGACAAGGACCCTCTATAAGTTAGGTATAGAGGGAAAGTATCTCAACATAATTAAAACCATATATGACAAACCCACTGCCAATATCATCCTGAATGGGGAAAAGCTGAAAGCTTTTCCTTAAAGAACAGGAACTTGACAAGGATGCCACTGTCACCACTCGTATTCAACATAGTGTTGGAAGTACTAGCCAGAGAAATCAGAGAAGAGAAGGAAATAAAGGGCATCCAGATTGGAAAAGATGAAGTCAAACTGTCCCTGTTTGCAGATGACATGATCCTATATAATGAACAGCCTAAAACCTCTACAAAAAAAACTCTTGGAATTGATAAATGATTTCAGCACAGTAGCAGGATACAAAATCAACACACAAAAATGAGTAGCATTTCTTTTCTCCAATAGTGAACATGCAGAACGAGAAATCAAGAAAGCCTGCCCATTTACAATAGCCACCAAAAAAATAACATACATAGGAATTGAGTTAACCAAGGATGTGTAATATCTCTATAATGAGAACTACAAACCACTGCTAAGAGAAATTAGAGAGGATAAAAATGGAAAGATATCCCATGCTTTTGGACTGGAAGAATCAACATAGTGAAAATGTCCATACTACCCAAAGTGATACACAAATTCAATGCAAACCACATCAAAATTCCAAAGACTTTTTTCTCAGAAATGGAAAGAACTATCCAGACATTTATATGGAATAATAAAAGACCACGCATAGCCAAAGCAATACTTAGCAAAAAAAATAAAGCTGGAGGCATAACACTACCTGGCTTTAAGCTGTACTAAAAAGCTATAATTACCAAAACAGTATGGTACTAGCATAAAAACAGACACACTGATCAATGGAAAAGAATAGAGAATCCAGAAATCAACCCACACACTTACTGCCATCTGATCGTTGACAAAGGCACCAAGCCTATTCACTGCAGATGGGACTGCCTCTTCAGCAAATGGTGCTGGGATAACTGGATATCCATATGCAGGAGAATGACACTAGACCCATACCTCTCACCATATACTAAGGTTTTCTGAACATTGAGGAGTGATATAAAAAGCACACTGATACAAGGCGAGAGTTTGCTGCCCTATGTTGGAACGGCAGAGTTTTCTCAAACCACTGAACTGCTCTTAATCGAAAATTGGGAGAGGTCTTTTATCTTTTAGGTGACTGGCCCAGGCTTGCTTGCCTCCACTGGCTTATCTTTGTAGAAAGCCAATGGGTTTTTGTTGCTGTTGTTCGTTTGATTATTTTTTTTTTCGACGGTTTTTACCCGATATTCATGAAGAGCACAGAGTGCCTAGAACTGTGCCAGTAGTGAAAGGAAATCCTAAGAACGTGCATTTCTTTACAGAGTTGTGTCAAACAATCCTTTGGACCCTCTGCTGGAAAGGTAGAATCAGGTCTCATATAATGCCTTTTAATTGTATCCTCTACTACTGTAGATGTAGGACAGCACTGCGTCATACCTCTGTGAATGTAAAATATCTTGTACCTGCTTTATGATAGGTGGTGGTGACCGTGCTTTCTCAGAGCTGTTTTTCATCATGTCATTCTAGAATGTTTTCTTTCCAGATGATGATTGAGAAGCTAATAAAACAAAATGGTGCCAGGTCCCACAACAGTAACAGAACTTTGTTGTGTTCTGGGGTTCTGTTTTTTACCTTTTTAAAAATGGAGGGAGCTGGGTGTCTCCATAATTGAGTTCAGATGCCGGCCGAACCTGGAAAAGCTGTTGCTACTGTTGGCACATAACAAACTGCTGTTATTGGTCATTTTATATAAACACACACACACACACACACACACACACACACACACACACACACACAATGAGGAAACTACATTACCAAAAAAATTTGAGAAGTGAAGGTGGAAAAAAATGTGGAGAGTTTTATAAATGTGCTGATTTCTTCATATATTGTAACGAATAGGGAAAAAAACTCATATAATTTAAAGCCGCTTCATCCAGTCATTGATGTATATTTAAATGTACAAAGATAAATATTATTAGAACAGTATAATGTGATTCATTAGAATGTTTGAGGACAGAGAAGGAGGGAGAGTTGGTGGCCATTATAGGGAGTCAGGATACTGTCCAGAGCCACACTGTCCTACACGGTGGCCATCAGTCATAAGTGGCTATATAAATAGAAATTAATTGAAATTTAAAATTCAGTTGCTCAGCTGTAGTAGGCACATTTCAAATGCTCAGTAGCCACATGTGGCTAGTGGCTTCTGCATTTTACAGTGCAGAAGGGGCCATTGGTCCCTCCAAAATGTCACCCAGCTGAGAGTTCTGTAAACCTTCCTCCTAGCTTTCCCAAAGACATCAGTTTCTTCAGCTTGGAAGAATCTCTCTGCATCTCTGTGTCTGTCTCCCCTCTCCTCTGCTTTCTTGTCCTCTCCCCTCCTCTCTTCACCCCTTCTTTCCCTTTCTCTCTTCTCCCCTCCTTTCCCCTTCTCTCTCTCTCTGTCTCAGTCTTTCTCTCTGTCTCCTCACGCCATTTCCAACTTTCATGACTGTATCCTTAAGGTTGTGTCCTCAGAGAAGCCATCCAGGACCACCCAACCTAAATCAGTCGAAAGAACATATACACAAGAATAAAACCAGATGAGTATTTAGAATTTGTGACAATGGCATTTCAATTAATTGGGGAAAATGTGGATTACTCAATAAATTATATTGGAACAACTGGCTAACTTTAGGGGGTAGGTGAAGTAGATCGCAATGTCACCTCAAACCCCCAAATAAATTCCCAGCACATTAAAATTTAAAGTAATACAAGATGCTGTTGGTGAACATTTTCATAACTGAATAGTGAGTAAGGCATTTTGTAAAAAACAGAAGTCTAGAAATCACAGTTTAAAAAATGAAGTTCTTTAGTATATTTGAACATTTTCTAACATTCTGTCAAACAATGACACCTGTTACCACCTCCAGGGGAGGGATCCCACCGCGCGGAGTGTAGGAATGGCTACCACCAGGAGTAGCAGTCCCTGGATGTCAACCCACTGCATGGTTTGCAGGTGTTGGAGTCACAAAGAAGGAAATGATTCAGGAGGCACTGGATGGAAGAGTACTTTACTCACATAGTGAAGAGATAGAGCAAGCTCAGCTTCACTGGTGAGCATTGGTCCTGCATGGCCAGCAGGAGCCCCACTGGTGATGCAGGGAGATGATCCACATGCATCCCTCTCACGTTGCAGGCAACGGACTCTGTTCCTTCCTCCCCAGAAACAGATATAGCACTGGGGTTGGCCAGGTGCCATATGCACATGCTGAAGCAGAACAAAGAAGTACACATCAAGGCCGGAACAGGGAAAGGTGTTTCCAAACAACACGCTATGCCCAGCACAGGCTGTGAGGGGGTCTTTATCTCCAAGTAAGAAAATCTTCGAGGCCCGAGACACACCTTTATGTAACCGTGCAAGGGTCATCGGGCTGTGAATGTCTGCCTTTCCCAACAACATCTACATGAAAAAGGACCACGAAAAAAGTTTAAATGAAGGAATGAGGATGAAAAAGTATGTTCAAGTTATGACAACTATTTTTGTATTCTGAACATATAAAGAACACTTACCAATCAATAAGGAAAACGTGAGTGTCCCAGAGAGAAAACCGAAAGAGCATTGAAGTGGACAGTTCTCAGAAGAAGATGACACTGGCAAATGACATGAAATATTGTACAACCACATTAAAAATCAAAAGAAAAGGAAAACAACATTGAGATGAGAATTTGCTTATCACATGGAAAACTATTTAAAGGAAAAATAATTTTCTAAATGAGCACTTTCTTACACCATTGGTTAGAGTGTAAATCGTTACAAGTATTTTTGAGGACAGTGTAGTAGTATACATCAAACGTTTTTAAGAGGGTTTACTTCCTCTTTGATCCAGCAACTCCCCTTCTAAAAATCTATTGTATGTAATGGATTGCAAAAAAGCAAATGTACCAGGATATTCATTGCAGCATTGTTTACAACACTATGTAATTGAAAACAATGGAAAGTTCTATATGTCGGGTACTATTTCAAATGCCTTTGAAATATACATTCTGTGGATTATCAAACAGCTATTAAGAATATTGGGGAACAGAGAGAAAGATGCCACATGTTCTCACTCCTACGTGGAAGCTAAGAAATTTCATCTCATAGAAGTAGGGCATGGAATACTGGTGACTAGATACTGGTAGACGGAAGGGAGAGAGGGATATGTGGAGAGGGTGGTCAGTGGATACAAAATAGTAGAGAGACAGGAAGAATGGGGTCTAGGGTTCTGTAGCAACATAGGCAGACTGCAGTTAACAACAAAGTACCCTGTATCTTTGGATAGCTAGTCGAGATAATGTTGAATGTCCTAACAGAAATGAACGACAGATGTTTGAGGGGATGGAAGTACTAAGCACCCTGATGTGACCACTGCACACACTACAGATGTACCGAAATATTGTGTGCTATTCCATAAATGCACACAATTACCATCATGGGTCAATTAAGAAAAATCAAATGAAAGGAGCAAAATAGAGAGTAAAATAATGGTTCCCAGAAGTGGGGAAAGGGAGCAAGGAGCGGGATCAGGGAAATGTTGGAGACTAGCAAAAATTTGCAAAGTTACAGTTAGATAGGAAGTTCTGGAACTCTAGGCTGACCATAGCTAATAACATTGTATCGTGTATTTCAAGACAGCCAGAACAGAGGATCTCGGATGTTATAACCACAAAGAAATGATGAATGTTCAAGTGATAGATATGCTCACTATTCTGATTAGATCATTATACAGCCCTTGCGTATATTGAAACAGGAAACTGTACCCCATAAACATGCACAATGAAGAAAAGAAATTTAAAAGGAGAAAATATTTTGGAACATACAGGGTCCTCCATCTGCGGTGGGAATGCCACAGTGAAGCAGTGTACACACATGTGCCAAGGGATAGGAGAAGCTACAGGAAACAGGCGGTTTATATTCCTGAAGGTTGAAAGAATTCACCAAGGTTTTAAAATATTATGATTACAGGGCCGGCCTGTGG
Source organism: Cynocephalus volans (assembly GCF_027409185.1). Classification (NCBI taxonomy): domain Eukaryota; kingdom Metazoa; phylum Chordata; class Mammalia; order Dermoptera; family Cynocephalidae; genus Cynocephalus; species Cynocephalus volans. The sequence goes on from NC_084478.1 coordinate 179,171,075, forward strand.
CTCACTCGGGAGGGTGCGGTGCTGATGACACCAAGGCCATGGGTTCGGATCCTATATAGGGATGGCTGGTTCTCTCACTGGCTGTGTGTGGTGCTGACAACACCAAGCCAAGGGTTAAGATCCCCTTACCAGTTATCTTTAAAAAAAAATGTTATGATTACAGTCCCAGTCAAGATGGTGGAATGGACAGTCCCCAGCATCACTCTCTCCTACAAATGAACAAATTTTCAACTATAATAATGTAACGACAGCCAAGATGGGGCCACTGTAGCCCAGGGGAAGAGGAGGAGAGACCTACAGAATTCATGAAGGTGGGAGAAGCCAGGATGACAGAAAGAAAAATCTGCTCTGAGCATTTCATGCAGTGGCCACTTCAAGGCTGGAGCTGCTGAGCACATGGAGTGGGAGATGGCAGAAGCCACAACTGTGCCCTTCAGATGGAGAGGCTTGGAGAGGGCAGGGGAGAAGAGGGTCTTGGTGGCCCTCAGTACAGCAAGACCAGTAATAGGGTTTCCATGGGCCCCTGCAGGAGCAAGGAGCCACAACAACTGAAAAAAAGGAGCCATTCAGAACCCAGTGAGTCAGTGTAAAGGACTGACACAGGGCCCATTTCATGGGAAGTGTTTGCAGCAGGGGTGGTGGGGGAGACATGCCCACTGGGAGAACACTGGGACACAGCAAGGACAGCTGTCCCACCCCCCAATCAGTGCAGGACCACTCAGAGGAGACTGGTCGGAATGCAGAATTGCATGGGGTGCAGTTTGATGAAGGGATTCAGGCCCAGATCAGAGTTTATACAAAAACCAGATCCACCCGGTCTCTGGAGAGCTGGAATTACCTATCAGGTCAACCATTAAAACCTGAGCTGCACGAAAAGTCTTCCCCAGGAAAATAGTAGCAAAGCAGCACTTTACCTCATCCACACAGCTCAAGTACTGGTTACGACAGGAATTTCGAATTTCTCCCTTTTTAGAAGTCAGCAAAGGACAAAAAATTAGTTCTGGCCCAGGCACAGCACCAGCACCACCAGTCGGCACAGGATGTAAGGCATGAAGCCAGGGAAGGACTCCCACCCACGACCAGGCACACTGACAGCTCCTCGGTGCCCAGCTGGGGGCTTGGGGCAAGGGGCCGGGGACTGGATTCCCCCATCCACGACCAGGCCCACTCCAGTGCCAAGGAGCATGCCAAAAACATCACCTCCATTTGGGTGGCCCACCACAGCCATCACAGTGGCCACGGCTGCTGTGAAGGTGTTTGGAAGTCACAGCCATGACACGGATTGTCCGCCAGCCACTGGAGTGCATTGACATGGGGAGAGTCACCATCACAGACCAGGGAAAGGAAGAGGATGTCTCTCTCCACAAAGCCCATTCCAGAGTGACAGAAGACGCATCTGCTCTTTGGCAATATTGGGGGACCTGGGCACACCTCTCACCACTACACAGATCATCTGGGCAGCAGGTCAACAGAGTGACCATTGCTCTTTCAGAGGGAGAGAAGAAATCTAGGGTTATCAGTGGTGGCAAGGGGGAGGTAGAGGGGGATGGGAGAGATTGGACAAGGGGCATAAAGAATAAGTACAATTTTTAACAATATACGTACCAGTAATATTGATTTGATGAACACATTCAGCATTGAATCCCAGAGATATGTATGGTGAATTATGATTTAATAAGAAAAATAAATAAATAAATATATAAATAAAATATTGTGTTTACATACGTGTATGAGGGTCTTCAAAAAGTTCACGGAAATACGTATTATGAAAGAACTATGCATAGATTTGAAATAGTTTTTTCACTAAAATAAACTTGTACTAAATTGTTATAACAAGTGTGAATAGCGTCTTGTTTGAGGCACTAAGGAGCACAAGACATCAGATTTAGGAGAGCTCTTATCAGAGCAGCACGGGCCACAGTGTCCTTCTACAAATGTCTCCGGAATCAGGTCTTATATTCTCTCAGGACCCTGATATCCCTGAGCACCCGGAGATCCATAGCCAGGCTTGTGCCAGGGCCTGGCTGGGGCCTAACCTCAGCCTGGAGCCTCCGGAACTCCCCTCTCCTTGTTCTTCTGCGAAACATCTTCAGTGGTGTCTGCACTCGCCCTGAGCCTCCTCGAGTTCAGCTGCCCCATTCTGTGCCCGCCCTGAGGGGCCAAGGCGGCAGTGCTTTACTGCTTTGAGCCTTCTGCCTCCTCTGAGGAATCTGGCCCTGTCTCATGGTCCTGGACCACCAAGTGTCTTCTCTTTTACTGTTTGAGCTTTTCTTTGTCTATGTAATGTTTTTTCCTAATTAAGTGCTGACAAAGTGCAATCACTGTGGTGCTTTGTCTTTGGAGCCAGTGGGTAGACATGTTGAACTCTGGATGAGCTGAAATCCCATTATGAGAGAAAGGGCAACTCATTTCAGGATTCCTGAGGATTTGAGGAGGTCCAGGCCATGGTCAATCCATCAGCAGCTCCTGGTGGCTCTACTTTCAAGAAATATTCAGAATCTGCTCCCTTCTCTCCACCTCCACTGCCCCCATGCTGATTTAAGGCACCAGTTTCCCCGCTCCTGGCCTTCCACCATTCAGCCCACATTCAGCATGGGAGGCAAAGAGATCCTGTTAGAATATAAGGTGGGTTATTATGATCACATGGTGTTAAACCCTCCATTGCTTTCAATTGCACCCAACTCCTTCAAATCTGGCATCTTCTTACTGTCCTGGTTGTGTCTCCATGGTAATGCACCTCCCAACCTTACATCCCATTCTGATAAAGCAGGGAGAAAAAGACGGCTGGACAGGCCAGGTGTGTTCTGAGTCACGAGAATGGCACTTGAAGAGACCCAGGTGAGAGAGATAGTTCATGGTCTGATTAGTACTAAGTTTGTCTCGAGCTGCTCTGCACCACTCAGGCACTGTTCTAGCAGCTGCAGGGGTGAGAAGTAATGCAAGGAGCAGGAGAGACTGTATGCAATTTAACATAGGGTGGCTAATGCATAGCCAAAGCAATGCTGAGCAAAAAAAATAAAGCTGGAGGCATAACACTACCTGGCTTAAACTATACTACAAAACTATAATAACCAAAACAGCATGGTGCTAGCATAAAAACAGACACACTAATCAATGGAATAGAATAGGGAATCCAGAAATCAACCCACACACCTACAGAGATGTGATCTTTTACAAAGGCACCAAGCCTAATAACTGGGGAAGAGACTGCCTCTTTAGCAAATGGTGCTGGGATAACTGGATATCCATATGCAGGAGAATGAACCTAGACCCATACCTCTCACCATATACTAAAATCAACTACAAATTGATTAAAGAGTTAAATATACACTCTGAAACAGTAAAAATTCTTAAAGAAAACTTAGGAGAAACACTTCAGCAAATTGGACTGGACACAGCCTTCAGGAATACGACCCCAAAAGCACGGGCAACCAAAGGAAAAATAAACAAATGGGATTATATCAAACTAAAAAGCTTCTGCACAGCAAAAGAAACAACAGAGTTAAAAGACAACCAACAGATTGGGAGAAAATATTTGCGAAATATACATCTGACAAATGATTAAGATGCAGAATATACAAGGAACTGAAACAACTTCACAAGAAATAAACAAGCAACCCAATTAGAAAATGGGCAAAGGAACTGAATAGACGTTTCTCAAAGGACGACATACAAATGGCCAACATGTATATGAAAAAATGCTCAACATCACTCAGCATTCGGCAAATGCAAATCCATAAAAGTGTGAATGATAAATGCTGGCAAGGTTGTGAAGAAAAAGGAACTCTCATACACTGTTGGTGGGATTGCAAAATGGTGCAGCCTCTATGGAAAATGGTCTGGAGGTTCCTCAAACAATTGAAGATAGATCTACCATATGACCCAGCTACCCCACTGCTGAGAATATACCCAGAGGAATGGAAATCATCAGGTCGAAGGGATACCTGTTCCCCAAGGTTCACTGCAGCACTATTTACAATAGCTAAGAGTTGGAACCAGCCCAAATGTCCATCATCAGATGAGTGGATATGGAAAATGTGGTATATCTACACAATGGAATACTACTCTGCTATAAAAAAGAATGAAATACTGCCATTTGCAATGACATGGATAGACTTAGAGCGAATTATATTAAGTGAAACAAGTCAGGCACAGAAAGAGAAATATCTCATGCTCTCACTTATATGTGGGAGCTAAAAATAAATAAATAATCACACAAACAATGGGGAGGAGGGAAGGATACACAACAATTACAATTCCTTAAAGTTGATACGACAAGCATACACAAAGGACATTGTTGGGAGGGAGGGGGGAGGGAGGTTTCAGTAATGGGCCACAATAATGAACCACATTGTATATTGACAAAATAAAATTAAAATTAAAAAAATAATGATAAAAAATAAATTAAACTTGTACCCTTTACATGAGGGCTATGGAAAGTGAACTTTGCAATATGACGATGGTGCATGTAGTGGATTGAATAGTGTCCTCCAAAAATGTGTGTCCACCCAGACCTGTGAACACGACCTTATTTGGAAATAGGGTCTTTGTAGATGTAATCAAGTTAGATGTGTTCATCAGGGTGAGTCCTAATCCAATATGACTGGTGTCCCTATAAAAAGACGAAATTTGAAGACAGATTCATAAAGTAATGCCAAGGAATGTCAGCAACCACCAGAACATAGAACAGACAAGGAAAGATTTCTTCCCTAGGAGATTTTGGAGGGAGAATGGCCCTGACAACACCTTGATTTTTGAGAAATCCAGAAGTTGTAAGAGAGTACATTTCTGTTGTTTTAAGCCACACTGCTCATGGTATTTTTTTGTTTCGGTAATAGGCCACAGTAATCAACCACATTGTATATTGACAAAATAAAACAAACTTTGGGAAAAAAAAGGGGGGGGGACTCAAGTAAGCTCTTTCACTCCCTCCACCATATGAGGACACAGCAAGAAGGTGCTGTCTTTGAAGCAGAGAGGAAGCCTTCATTAGAGACCTGACCTGCTGGCACGTTGATCTGGGACATCCCATCCTCCAGAACTGTGAGCAATAATTTTTTATTGTTTATAAATTAAAAGAAAAAAATAGGGTAGCTAGGAAAGCCTCCCTGAGGGGGCAATATGTGAGAAAGACGTGAAGGAAGTCAGGAAGTGAGCCACGTGGAACCCGGGCTAAGAGTTTCAGACAGGAAAGAGCCAGGATGAAGGCCCTGAGGCAGGAGCAGGCCTGATGTGTTTCAGAAAGCAGGAGGTGGCCAACGTAGCTGGATCAGAGCGTGCAAGGGGGAGAGCGGGAGGAGATGAGGCCAGAGAGGAAATGGGCCAGCTAACGCTGAACTTCATAGGCCACTCACTGTAAGGGCTTTGGCTTTGAGCTTGAGAGAGAGGGAGCCCACTGGAGTGTTCTGAAGAGAGCGGTGACACAACCTGATTTGGTGTTAAGGCAACCCGGCAGCCCAGCAGCGTCAGCAGTCCACTCGTGAGGCCGAGGTGGCTGAGCGATTCAGGCCTTTGCCGGGTGACAAAGGACAACCAGACTGAAGTCCAGTCCCTAAACCCAGAAAAAACCCTGGATATCTCCAGAGGGTCTCCCTCAAGTGTTCGGCAGACCACTGAAGAGCACATGCATGTGAGGAAACTACCGCAGGCTTGGGAAAGGAGCACTAGAAAGGATTAAAGGTAACTATGATCAGTGTTCAAGGAGGGTCAGGAAGAGCACTTGTCCCCACCCCAGGAATGAAAACAATCTCCTAATTCAGGAGGTGTCTGGTAGGACACTCAGAAGAATCTTGCCTCAGTAGTGTGGAAAAATTAATCATACACCATAAGCTGCTGTGGTCCCACCTAGCCACCCTTAAAAGCAAAGATGTAAAGAATCAAAGTGTTCCCAGGTAATTTGATGGCAAATTAAAGAACAGAACTCATGAATATGTTTAGATATACAAAAATATACAGGCCCCACCCAAGGTGAAATACACGATGTCTGTTATCCAACGGAATATCACCCAGCGTGCAAATATTCAGTATACCCAAGGTACAGTGAGAGAAGTCAATCATTAAATCAGGCATCCAGACTGGAAAGGAAGAAGCAAAACTCTTTATCTGCAGACATGACTGTCCGTGGAGAAAATAGAATGGAATCTGCCAGAGTGTGACTTGAACTAGATAAGTGAGTTTAGCAAGGGTGCAGGATATTTTAGAGATCTAACTGCCCTTACCCAAACACTTAACCAATCGTCCCAGCACTTTCCTTCACTGATCTGAAATAAGGGAAGTGACCCACAAAATTCCTACTCTAATGTTTCTGTGTTGTTTTCTCTTCTCACACAAAATAATTATTCATTTCAGCAGAAAGTCAACCCAACGTTGACACGGATGTCTGGAAACCAGAATTCTGGTGGGAGGCCACACCTTCTGGGGAGTCATTGTGTACTGCAGATCACAAGCAGTAAGTTTTTGGAGGATTTTAGAAAGACCAAAAACTCATACGTTAATTGAAAAAAATTCAGGAAAAAGGTAATGCGAAACTTACAAAGTAAGTCGTACCTTCATGTCACTGTTATACCTTTGCTATATACATACAACTGTAAAGCTAAGAACGGAGTCCAAAATGTTGACAGTAGGCAGGACACAGTTGACTTCCATTTTCTTTCATTTCCTATACTGCCTTCAAGTACTTTGCACTACTTGAGTATCTGAATTCCAGAACTTCCCCTCCAACCCGAGGACAAAACTAGAAAATTGGGAGCTGCTGTAGCTGAAAAGAAGCTCAGACACAGATTCACAGGACACTTTTATTTTCTACAGTAACAAACATTTACTCATCTCCCTCCTCCAACAACAGTGAAACAAAACAAGTGGGCCCCGAGCACCCAAGAACCAGTCGAGGTAAATAATTAGAATTCAAGAGAAAAGTGGCAATGAACGTAGTTGGCTGGCCCGAGACACGAGCCTGGGTTTCAGTGCCATTGTTCCCGCAGACATTTAGGGGTAAACGGGCACCCAAAGGCCTGAATGGTCTGCACCACCAAGGAAAGTAGGTCAAGAAAGGAGATCACGGAAGCTCGGAGGACGCCGGGGTCTGGAGAAGTCCATTTGCTAAAAGGGAAAGAAAACGAAAATTAAGTTAACCGTGGGAAACTCTTGCCTATGCCCGGCACCCCACACCTCTCTTTACACCTAACACTTAGGTGTCTCCATTAAAATGACCCTCCCTCTGAACACCTGACCACCGGTCCCCACACCGCCCCACCCCGTCCCCTTGTAGAACTAACACAACCAGGACACTGCCATCCACTGTGCCCTCCTGATGAAGGGCCTGCAGCTGGGATTTGTCATAAACCATCAGGGATCGGCGGGCGACCTCCGCCTCACAGGCAGACAGGAAAGGGACCCTGAGGGTGCTGCAGGAGAAATGGTTAAGGCCCCATCCACTAAGGACTCTGCCTGTGTCTAGGGCCTCCTTGACCCTCTCGGCCCACCATAGTCCCAGGCAGCTACCTGCACACTCAGGCCCGGCTCCTCTCCCCGAGTATGTCCTCAGTCTAACCCTGCAGCCGTCCATGTCCCCCTCTGGCCTTTGCCTTCCAAGTGTCCCTGCTCCCTGCCTTGCTCCCCTTTCTGGAACACCCCACTGCGCTCAGTCCACCCTTTATGCCTCCCCACTTTCCCATGCCGTCCCCAGCCGTAATGGGTTCCCCATAAAGGATACAATTCATGGAGCTGTGTTCCTGGCCATCCAGCCGCAGGTGCGTGATTTCCACCTCGCCGTCCTTCTGGCGGGGCCTGCGGGACATCAAGGATGCCTGGAAGGCCGACGACTGCCGCGCCCGCACCACAGACAGCTCCCGGGCCACCCTGGCCATCAGGGCCACCGGGGCTCCCCTCTCCATCAGGACTTCTGGGGCCACCCTGGCCTTCTGCACCGCCTGCCGCGCCCCCTGCCCCGTCGTCTGTGGCCTGCATGGCTGCTCCACCCGCCGCCTTCCCCGAGCGCGGCTGACAGAATGCAGCTGCCGCACAGAGCTCCGCCCCTTTGCCCACAATGCACCGCGGGAGGAGCACTGCGCCTGCGCACACAGGCCGCCCACCCGTGAGGCGCCAGGCCTGCGCTGTGTTCCCGCCGTCCCCGCCCTGCTGTCCACGGGCCCCTGGGAGACCCCGTGGGCCCTGGAGAGACGGAGGCTCCTGGGGAGGCCCCGCCCCTTGGCGCTTGCCGCGACCTTCGCTCCCCAGAGCTTCACTGCAAAGAGGCCCGAAGGTAGGTCTCCAAGAATGTGCTGAGTTCCCCCAAAACTGCTCTTCAGTTAAAGCTGTTAGAATGTGCCATCTGTTTCCTGCTGTGCCCTGACCAGCACTCCAAGGGTAGAGATGCAGAGGCATCTTAGAACCACGTGAGGACACCTTCATGGATCAGTCAGGGTTTATCTGCAGGTAACTTCAACCTCTCTGGCTGGTCTTGTATAGTGACTTTAACACACGGAACCGGTGGCTTCCAAAACCATTTAAAGAGCTGGAAGAATGGGATGCTGTGAAGAGAAAGTACATAGACAAAAAAATGCCTATTCCAGAGAGAAACACTTGCTGCCGTCTACAGAATGGAAGGACCCCAATATAATCCACCTTCTCCCAGGTTCCCACTATGGCCTGAATATTTGTGACACCCCAAAATTTATATGTTGAAACCTAATCACCAAAGCGATGATATTAGAAGGTGGGGCCTTTGGGCGGTGATTGGATCATGAGATCAGAGCCCCCGTGGATGGGATTAGTGTCCTTAGAAAAGACAGACCCCATGTGAGAACGCAGCTAGTAGGCGCCAGCTATCCTCACTAGACACTGAATCGGCCGCCACATTTATCTTGAATCCCCCAGCCTCTAGAACTGGGAGAAGCAGTTTCTGTTGTTCATGAGCTATCCAGTCTGTGGCATTCGGTTATAGCAGCCCATAAGCCTGACAGTCCCCCTGTGGGGTGATTCCATACATGGGGCTCTGCTGTTGGTACGTTGGGTGCTCAGCAGTGGTAATACCCAAATCAGCATCGCTGCGGTCAAGACCATACTGTTGAGACCATGAACAACTTCCGTTCCCCATGGCCCCTTTATCATGAGCCCACTGAGCAAGAATCGGGGTGACTGGGAAAAGAAGGTGCCTGACACCCCGAGAGATGCTCATTGTGTCCACTTGAGTATTAAAAGCCTCCGCCTCTTTGGTGATGGGGAGCAATAATCAGCTACAATGTATATCGACAAAATAAAATTTAAAAAAAAAAAAAAAAAAAAAAGAAGAAAGCCTCTGCCTCTTTGGTGGATGCACCTCGGGAACATTCACACAGGATATGCAGTTCCTCACACTCTGGGCCCAATCTTGGAGGTCTGTTTACATGCCTATTCCCCAGACTGCATTGCGGTCAATCCTCTAGCCTTGTTCCTTCCGAGTCCTGACCATCTGAACAAACTCTTATACACTTCCCCTTTACTCACGTGGATCTATACTTTTTGTCACATCCTTCCCGGCAGAATGAACAAAAAGATGCACTTCTGAAAGTGTGCCTTACAGAGAATTATGAAGATGTGAATGGAGCTTAACTGGTTGTTGGAGAGAAATTTAAAGTTTTGAGAGCTTCCAGTAAAAAACAAAGAAACAATGACTGAGAAAAGAACGACCTAAGCCTCCAAGTCTATAGTTTACAAAAAGATCTGAGTAAAGCTACAGAATTAGATGGAAGAGATATTTAAAAATGAGAAATAAGGAAATTAATAAAGAAATTGAGAAGAAAACATAAAAGGGTTTCACCAACGTTTCTTTCTTTTTGAAAAGATGACTTTTAAGGGGATTTTAACCCTTGACTTGGTGTTGTCAGCACCATGCTCTCCCAAGTGAGCCAACTGACTATCCCTTTATAGGGATCCAAACCCACGGCCTTGGTGTTATCAGCACCACATTCTGCCAAGTGAGCCACAGGCCAGCCCGAAACATTTCTTTTTGAAAAAAGATGACTGGGAAAGGGATCTTAACCCTTGTCTTGGTGTTGTCAGCACCACGCTTTCCCAAGTGTTCTAACCGGCCTTCCCTATATAGTGATCTGAACCCACAGCCTTAGTGTTATCCGAACCTCCACTCTCCCAAGAGAGCCACGGGCTGGCCTTCAACTAAACATTTTTAAAAAGAGAATTAATTAGGCAAACCCCTGGAAAGATCGATTTAAAGAGTTAGAAGTTATGATGGAAATGTCTGGAATGAAAAAATATATGTGTGGAGTATACATAAAACAAATGTATTTCAAAGGGCCTGGTTTTCCAAAGCCTTGCAGTTTCAAATATTAACATTGCAAAAGAGAGGCAATTTTCCCCAGGCTATAGTCTCTGTTGTAAGATAAAGAATTGTAACACAGAAGGGTTGCTGGCTCAAAGACAGACAAGTTACTGATTGATATGTAAAGATACTGGGAAATTGATGCAAGAAGAGAATGTTTGCTAAGATCAAGCTTTTGGTGGTGGATCGGCTTAATTTCTTGCAAATTGCATTATGGAGTGTCACCTTGCTTGTCTAACTGAATGTTACCAGCTTCTATTGTTAAACTTCTTAAACTATACTTAGCAAAAACCCCACCTATATTCTCTTCCTGAAACTTTTGGGTCTGGAGAATAAATGCGTGAAGAGAATCCCAATTTGTGGTTAATTTCCCAAATGGAATGAATGCATCTATCCTGAGGGTTCCAGGAGATTGATCCTTTTTCAGGGCTTCTCACTGCTCAGAAGAGATGGGCATTCAGCAATCTTTGGTGGCTCCGTCACCCAGGGGAGTAGGGGTGACAAATCCATGCGAGGCAAAACAACATATAAGTATATGTATTGCAGACATTTAAAAATGATATGATAAATTTATTGCAGCAAATGAGAAAAGTGTTTAACCAGACATTGTGCTAGGAAATATAACTGACTCAAGAACTGTGAAACCTGAATACACATACGTACTTGGAGGAAATGAAACCAGTGGTTTAAAATCTTCCCTCACCTGGATGAAATCCATTAAGGACAAACAATTTTACCAAGCATTCAAAGGGCAAATGTTCCTAATGTTATACAAACTCTTACAGAGAATAGAAGAACTGTGACTGTTCTCACAACTCACTTTATAAGGCATCACATGATTTTATCCAGAAATACTCCAGTTTGTATCTCGAAGAGAAAATGAGTTTCTTTTGAAAGAATACAATGAAAATACCACTTTCCCATGTTAAATATTAACACTGACCCCTTCCTGTCATCATATACCCAGTAAGTGTTCATTTCCTTAATTGGCACTGAAATATTTGTCTGAATCAAGACCCACACAGTATCTTCACATTGCATTGGGTTGATATGTCTCTTATGTATTTTTAAATTTATAATAGGTTCCCCTTTCTTTTTTCCCCCTTGCCTCTTATATTGTTTTAAAAAAAAAAATCTGTCATTCCTCCTATAGCATTTCCCATAGTCTGGACTGAGTGGTGGCGTCCCAGTAATGTCTTCCAAAGTCCTCCTCTGTTCCCTGGATTTCAGTGACCATTAAGAAAATGAACACTTTCTCATCCTTGGGAAGGAATCCGGAGCTGAGCTATCAGATCTCTCTCTGTGTGTCTGTTTCTCTCTCTGTGTCTGTCACTCTCTCTGCCCTGCCCCCTGCAGACTGTTCCTAACTGTACCTACTGTATCCCTCAGTTCAGGACATTTCCTCAGAGAGACCATCCAACATAATTTAGCTGGAAGAAGAAAATTACAAGAATAAAACCAGAAGAAGACTTACAATTTGGTGAAGATTACATTTCAATTCAGTGGGAAAATAGGAATTATTCAATAAGTGATGTTGGGACACCTAAATAACCTTTAAGGGGCAACAAAGTTATATCAATTTCGTTTTTCAAACCAAAATAAATTCCTAGCGGATTAAAAGTTTAAAGTTTAAAGCAGATGTTATGAGGGACAAATTTTATAATTTTATAGTGGGTAAGGCCTTCCATAGGGAACAAAATCCAGAAATATTGATATAAAATTTCGGGAACACAATTCAAGCTTCAATGAGTTTTGGGGGGACATAATTCAATCCACTACAGTTAGCATATGGAGAAAGTTTTAAAAGATTGAAAATGTTCTGTCTGGGGATGTGGGCTGAATTGTGCCCTGACCCCCAACTCATATGAAGCACTAACCGCCAATGTGACAGTATTTGGAGATAGGTCCTTTAAGGAGGTAATGAAGATTAAATGAGATCATATGGATTTGGCCCTGATCCTATAGGAATAGAGACACTACGAGAAGAGGAAGATACACCAGAGAGCTCACTGTCTCCACGAACACTCAGAGGAAAGGCCTTGTATGGACACAGCTAGAGGGCAGCCACCTGCAACCCAAGGAGAGAGGCCTCACTGGAAAACAACCCTTCTGGCACCTTGGTCTTGGACTTCCACTCCCAGAACTGTGAGAAAATAAGTTTATGTTGTTTAAACCACCTAGTTGATGTGATTTTGTCATGGCACATTGGTACTAGTACATGGTATGGTTGACTAATACAGAGTGGGATATAAAAGAATGGACACTTTCATGCCCAATTACTTGGAGATAAATTGGTGCAACCCATTGGGAGGGCACTTTGGTAATATGTGTGAAATACTTTAACAGGGCTTGCTCTTTGACCCAACAGTTCCCCTTCTACTCACCTACTGTACATAGTGCATTACACAAAAAAGCACCAGGATATTCATTTCAGCATTCTTTATAAAAGAGAAAAACTAGAAACAACTTAAAGGCCTGCATATGAGACTTGTTGAGATAACTGTGGTATGTAAACTCTGTGAAATATTATATTATGCAGGGATTAAAATGACTGGAAGGTACAGGCTTCTTCATACCACCATATGGTCCAGTTCTGGGCCAGTTTCTGGGGCACTGTCTGCAAAAAACTAGTCCTGATCCCCCTCGTCTTTGTCTCTTTCCTCCAGCTACCCTCTTGCCCTCCCTCCTCTCCTTCTATGCTTCTTGCCCACCAAAACCTCCTTTGCTTCCTTTTCCACATACTATAGCCTGCTGGTTTTCCAGCAAGGAGCCTTAGGAAGAAAACATGCCCGTTTCTCTGTTGAAGAAAAGGACAGCCAAGTTCTCAGATCGCTGTAGTGGTTTAAGAAATAAAACTGTGGTTCCTCAATTCAATAGTACCCAGCATTTTTCTTTTGCACATGAATAAGGAAAACAGAAACAATCAAAAATAGCCATACTGGCTTAAGCCAAAGGGAAAATTTCTGGGTTTGTAACTGAATGGTTCAAGGGCAGTGGTTGGCTTCAGGCACAGGTGGATGCAGGATTTGGTTCTGAGATCTGCCATCCTGCTTTAGCTTCTCCTGTGTCTAATTGACACCTGACCCAAAGTGTCACTGACTTTGATGGGATCCCCACAGCCAGAGGAAGGCAGTGCTCTCATTGGCCAAGCCTGAGCCTCGTGCCCACCCCTGGAATCATGATGAAGTCACCTCCACCAGAATCACAGCTGCCGAAGCAAAAGGATGGTGGTGGGGGATAGTTTATTGGAAGAAATAAGGATGGCAGTACCAGGAGAAGAGGAACTGATGCTGGGTGACAAGACCAACAGATGACTTCTACAGTGCCACAGTCACTTCAGCAAAGTCAAAACCATTTCCAATGTTTTATTAGTAACAAGTGTAGGGAGCATTATTCCTTAACTTAATAGAACAGACTATTTTTTCCCAAAGTAATAATATTTATTGCAAAAGAGATATGTGCTTGATGAAAATATATAAACAGTACGTACGTGTGTTACGGGAATGGTCTGTTTCCGTCTGTAATGCTGTTGTCCGGTCATGAGCATTTTTGACAGTGAAGGTGGCTCATTCCAAGTAATTTTAGTGCATATTTGCACACATTCGCATGGCGGAAAGATACCGCAGAAACAGGAACATATCATGCCCCATATGCAGAGATCTGTGACTTGTGTTCATCCCTTTCTGTATTAGTGCCCAATCTTAGTACCTTGCTCTTTCTCTCAATGCTGCATAATATTCCATCAGGATGGTCATCCTGGGATTTATGAAACATCTCCCCTGTTGATGCACACTTACATTCTAACAGTTTTTGGGTGGTGGTGTAAATAAAGTCCTGGTTTATTCTGCCTCATTTGCATATGCAAGAGTTTCTCTGTGATAGACTTGCAAAGGTGGGGCAACATGTATGTACATCTTTAATTTAATAGAATTGTCAAATAAGTTTCAGAGAGATTTTACTAACAGTTCAACTGACAAAGTATAAAAGTCCTGTTTCCAAGTACAGCCTTGCCAACATTGAAGACTGTCAATGAGTGAAATTAATCTTACACTGAAATCAGCTCTGGGCTGACCGACAAAATCCTGAAAGCAAGAATTAAAAGAATCAAACAGTTTCCAAGTCACTCGATATCGTCCAGATCAAAGCTCAAGGTATGTCTAGGAACAGACAATATCCAGCACCCCAGGTAAAATGTACAATGTCTGGCATCTAATCTAAATTACTAGGCATGCAAAGAAGCAAGAAAATGCAACCTATTATGAGGAAAATCAATCGATAAAAGGTATTGATTGGAAAGGAAGAAGTCAAAGTGCCTTTATTGATAGACAACTCCATGGTCTATGTAGAAAATCCAACCAAATCTATGAGAGAGCTACTAGGACTGATTCGTGAGTTTAGGAAGGTTGCAGGATAGAAAATGGTTAGAAGGAGGTGATCTCTCACTCCAAACACTTAACCGATTGTCCCGGCACTTTCCCTCCCATATCTGGAACAAAGCCGGTAAGCCAAAAACTCCTACTGCAGAAACAGTCTGGTGTGATGCACTTAGTATACAAATGCAATGTTTTCACACTAAGGAAATGCTCTACAATGTTGAAAGTAGTTAATGCTGAATGACAGCACCCAATCAATTCTTTTCTTCCATTTCCTAAATTGTCTTTAATTACCTTGTACTACTCGAATATCTAAATCCCACAACGTCCTTTGCAATCCAGCACAATGACAAGAACCAAGACACCGAATAGCAGCTCCAATTTATTTTTTGCATTAACAACAGAACAAGTGGACCTTGAGGCCCAGAAGCAAGTACAAGAAACAAATTAGGCCCCACAGTAAGTGGCAAATACTGCAGAAATCACTGCCCTAGGGAAGCATGCACTGCCTAAAACGGGACTCGAGGTTAGGCTTAGATCCCTCTTTCTTGGTGAGGCTTAAAGAAAAGTGGAGGCACAACAGGCCAGAAGAGTCACACCCGCACGGATACTTGGTAAAGACAGGCCATGACGGAAACGTGGAGATGGCTGGGATCTTCAGCAGTCAGTCGTCTAACATGGAGAGAAGGAGAAAATCAAGTCAGAGGGGAGGAGGGGCGCCTCCCTTCCCGCACAGCAGCACACCCAGAGCAGCGCAGCCCTTCCTGAAACTTAAGCCCTGTCTTGCTTTCAGCTCTCCTTGGGCTGAGACCGGCCCTGGCCACTTGCTGCCACCAGCTCCCCGGCCCGTTTCAGAACTCACACAGTGAGGACGTTGCCGTTCACACTGATCTCCTTCTGCACTGGCCCTCGGCGTTGAGCATTTGGGGTCAGGAACAGGCTGGCGAGCTCCGCGTTCTCAGGCGATGGGAAGGGCACGCTGAGGGTGCTGGTGGGGTCTGGTTAAGGCACCATCCACAGGACCCACTTTACCTGTGCTTCAGCCCTCCTGCCGTCTCCGAGGCCCGCCTCTGTTGCCCACCTCCCCCTGCCTACCCGGGCCACAGGGGCTCCTCAATAGGATACAACTGGACTTGTCGGTTATTTGGGCCTCCAGCCACGGGCGCAGCATCTCCGCCGGGCCCTGGTGCCCGCTCCATCTGAGGAACGCCACTGACTGCAGAACCTACCTCTCCCGAGACGCCAGAGCATACACGATCGCCAGTGCCACCGTGGTCATCAGGGTCTTCAGGATCCCCAGGATCCCCAGGTTGCCGGTCACCTGGTCCGCCTGGTGCACCAGGCTCGCCTGCCCCACGTGGCCCACCAAGGTCTCCCGGCCTGACCTGAGCGTCTGCACCCCTTGCTCTGACCGCTGCACCTGCCTCTGCCTCCAGGTCACCTGCACCTTCGTCTGCCACCAGCATGGCTCCTCCGCCATCAGCCTCAGACTCCATCTTGAACGCTGCCACTGATTCCACCGGAAAGTGTGCCACCTACCGCTTCCGTACCAAGCTCTGCCCCTTACTCACAATGCAACTCGGAATGCCCAGAGTGCCTGCGCAGACACTCCCTGGTGACGCCTACTGCCACGTGATTGGTTCCCACCACGAGGACCCTAGAGCCCAGGAAGGCTATCTTGCCAATGGGCTCTCCCTCACAATTTCCGCCCTTAGAAAACGTCATAGCCCTAGTGCGCCTGCACAGACAGGAATGCAGGTCTCGTCCCGCCAGGCTCGAGGCGGGAGCTGTAGCGAGCCCTGGGCACCCTTAGGCTGCCCAGCAACGAGCCCGTGACTCCACCCCAGTGCACTTGCACAGAGAGACCCCCGCACGCCAGCTCCCTGCAAGGTCACGCTGCCTCAACTCCCAAGACCATATGGGCCACGAAAACTGTGGGAATCCAGAACAGCACACCCTTTAGTGTGTGGTGCACCGCGGGCTCCTGTGCAGACAGGCCCTGCTGCCTGCCCCTGGAGACCCTGGTGAGGCCCCGTGGTGACTGGTTCCCACCAAGCCTGTCCTGCCCGAAGCCTGCCCATGGGCGTGGAAGACTGTGCCCCTGCTGGCCTGGAAGGCTGTGCCCTGCTGGTATGGCCAATGCCACACGCAACCAGCTGGCTGACCAACAGTGCCCTGTCATCAGGTTCTAGGAGGGACTCGGGCACCTCTGGGCCAAACCCATCCTGTCCCGTCCCTCTGGTTTCTGCACATGGCCCAGCCCTGGGGACAGGAGGTCAGGGATGTGGGGCCACCACTTCCGGGCCCTACCTGTCCTACGGGAGCACCCAGGCTGGAATTGTCACCCGGTACAGCAGAGGGTTTGGCCGTGGACACCGGTGACCGTGTGGGGTGTCACCTCCCCTTTCTGGGCACTTCCCAGACTCGTGTCCCGTTTTGCCACAGCCTCTTCACCCCTCTCCATTCCACCCTGCTCTTTCCATCAGGGACCTAGAGGCGTGGTCCTGGCATACCTTCCTGGCCGGGGTCCCTCCTTCAGGGCCTTCTGGAAAGCACAGTTCGTCTGGTTGCATGGGGAGCACAGGGCTGCCTCTGCACTGAGGCCTGGCTTAAGGGACCGACCCCAAAGCCCCCCAAAATGTGCCACAGGGTGACCAGGGCCCACTCAGCTGCCCACAACATACACATGGGCTTCTCTCCTCGGTGGCAACTCTGCCCTGCTCCTCTGCCATGGGCTTCTCTCCTCGGTGGCAACTCTGCCCTGCTCCTCTGCCAGGAAAGCGGTTTTGCTCAGTCCCCAGTCCCTGAGGAAAGGAAGGCCTGTGCCAGTGGGCATTCCTGCTGCGGGTTACAGCCCCTGCCCAGGAGGCTTCTTTTGCTTCCTTCTGGAGCTCATGCTCATGTCCATTGTCTCCCCTTCTTGGAGCCCCCGCCCCACCTATAAGTCTCCCTCCTGCAGTCTCTTTGGGACAAGGCCGCCATCCTACTCAAATATATGCCAAGTCCCTCTCCAGCTCATCCACCAGCCACTGGGATGGAGAGCAGTCCGCCTTCCCTGGACGGGGGTCACTTTCTCCTGTCCACACACAAAGTCTTCCGTGCGTTTGAAGACTCCCCTAGGAGCTGTGGGCACGCAAGAGACTCCAGTCTGCTGCACGGTCCAGGTTAACTGAGAGCGTGAGCTCTACACATGCACGCACTCACAGACACACGCGCAGCTCTAACTGCGTGTGCCAAATGTGCACACATCATACACGTGTGAGCACACGCATACTTGCACACTAATGTACACCATAAAACTGGAGGTGTGCAGCAGGGTGAAGGCAGTGAGAAGACGCCAGCAGCACTGTTGGAAGAATGAAAACGGAGAAGCTTCAGGGACTCCTAGGACCTTGGGAACGCAATTCCCAGAACTACTTGCTTGACACAAACTGTGTAATTAGCCTTCGGGAAGGAGAATTCTGTCCACGTTTTCTGGTCTACTTCTTCCCATCCCACTGCCAAGCAGGGCTTCAAATGAGACTGTACTTAGGAAAAGTATTTCCCATTACAAGCACTGGTTTGAAAGGACACTGAGAGGTGCCTTGGGGCAGGCTCACCTTCAACTATCCAACAAAGTCAGAAAATGCCCCTCTTTCTCATACATCCACTGGCTCAGTGATCAGATTGAATAAAGAAGTAAAAGGAGGCCACTTGAGTGAGTTGATTTCCTAGCAGAGGACGGTTAGCCTCACTCTATTCCCCATTCACGTACCTGATCTCCAACCAGTTTTTCTCACAGTGGGGTCCACGTACCAGAACTGCTGGTATCATTAGCTAAATCTTAGTGCGGACAGTGAGCTTTGTGGCATATTAACTTTTTTTTTCCTAGCCCCTTCTCCCCAACTCTGCAGTAGCCTTGCAAACAAGCAGCCTGCTATCATGGTGAAAACCAGGAGCCTAGTAGCCACTGGAAGTGGAAGAACAGGTTTGCAGCTCCTTCAAAGCCCCATTCTGAAACAATCGTCATTATCTGATCTGTCTGGTGGTTCCCCAGAAAAGCCCACCCGAAGGCTGTCTTTACGTGACCTGAGTCAGAGCTCACCCGGTGCAAACAGCCTTTCTCTGGGGGCTGGGTGGAGGGTGCCAAAAAATAGTCAGAGGCAATTGTTTAACATTGTGACCACCTCAGGCTTTGGATAACAGTTGAGACAAACAACAGGCTAACCTAAAAGCTTAAAGGGAAAAGCTGGGGAATGAGATGTCCACTGGGAGCTTTGAAAAGCTCTGACACATTCCTGGGAGTCTAGAAAGCGTGGAACACTCATAAGGCTGGGCTCCTGCTCAGAAAAGAGCTGAGGAGGCCCTAAGCTCTCAATTCTGGCTAAATTTGGAGCTCTGCCCAAGCAGGAAGTGAAGGCTTAGGCAGAGTTGTGAACTGCAAGGCTGAGAGGTGAAGGTGTGCCCCAACACACACACACACACAGAGCCCATCAGCAAAGACTTGGAGACAAATTGGTTCCAGGAATTGGAGGAAATATCAGTGCAGTCATTATCTGACCACTCAACTAACCAACCACAGACTCCAGTGTCCACACACAACAAAGAATACAGATTTTACAAGGTTAGTTTGGAAAACTCATGAATCAAACAGCAACAACAACAAATCTAGCGGAGGAGGCAGAATCTGATTTCTGGAGTCACCACATTATAATATTTAAAATGTCGAGTTTTAAACAAAATGCTATAGACATGCAAATACACAGAAAAATTATGTGAAAGTAACTATAGAGGTAAACATAAAAGACAGTATAATTGCGTTTATGTTTATAATGCTTTTATCCTCCTATCTGATTCCAAAAACCCCTTTATAATGTGGATAATCATAAAACTGTATTGATGGGCTTAGAATGTATAAATATGTGATGCATGTGATAAAAAGAGCACAAAAGAGGGGGCAAGGAAGGAAAGGAGCTTTAGAGGAGCAAAATTTTATATGATAATCAAATTAATTTTTCGAAAATCTGAAATAGAATGTTAGAAGTTAAGGTGCTGTTTGTAATCACCAGGGTAACCCCTTAAAAATAAAACCCAAAAAATTTCGTAAAAGAAAAAATGAGAGAATTCGAACGGTCACTAGAAAATACCTATTTAACACAAAATAAGGCAGTAATGGAGGAATAGAGGAACAAAAAAGATGCAACATACAGGAAACAAATAGAAAAATGGCAGATGTGAATACTACCTAGTCGTTAAAGTGAATGTAAAAGATTAAACACTCCAGTTAAAAGGCACAGAGTGGCAGAATGAAGTTTTAAAAGCACATGATCCAACTATATACCATCTACAAGAGACACACTTTAGAATTCAAGGACACAAAGAGGTTGGAATAAAAGAACAGAAAAAGATATACCATGCAAAGAGTAACCAAAGAGAGTTAGAGTGCATGTATTCATATCAGGCAAAATAGACCTTAAAATAAAAATTGTGAATACAGACCAAGAAAGACATTTTATAATGATAAAGAACTGAAACTATATGGCTGCAATAAAACGTACTTAAATGTTTATAGCAGCATTATTCAAAATAGCCCCCCATGAAATAATAGAATATTATTGTATTATTTGTCCATAAAACAAGGACGGTGACAATCAGCTTTGTACCCCGTGAATAGTCGTAAGCAATAAAAAACTAAATAAATAAAGTTATATTCTAGCAGTGGGGGGAAAAAAGAAATGAAGTACTGTTACCTGCAACCAATGGATGAACTTTGAAAATCTTGTGCTCAGCCAAAGAAGCCAGTCACAAAAGGTCACATACCGCTTGATTCCTTTCATATGAAGAGCTCATAATGCGCAGATCCATTGAGACGGGAAGTGCTGTGTGAGGACCAGGGGCCTGGGGTGCGGCCATTGAGATGGTGAGTGACAGCGAATGGATATGGGGTTTCTTTTTAGGGTGATGGAAATGTTCTGGAACTAACTGGTGGTAATAGTCGCGCAACTCTGTGAATACTAAAACCACTCTACTGTATACTTTAAAGTGGTGAATTTTATGTTATGTGGATTATATGTCAATTTTTAAAATCTCAGGAGGAAAGTTATATTACTAAAAGGAAAGAGCAAAGAAGATACATGGAATATGCCATCTCTGCCAGATCGTGCCTCTCTAGCCAAGCAACTCCACCAAGGACACACTAGAATACAGTCAGAAGATGAAAGTGAACTTGTCCAGTGGCAGCGAGCAGGCAGGCGGACCCTGGCAGGTGGGAACCTCTGATGAACGAGGTCATGCAGAGAAGCAGGCCGATGGAGTGGCTGTGCCATACCTGACATGAGACATCCACCCCCAGCTCCAAGACAGCTTCAGCTGTGGCTGTTTTCCCACCAATGGCGGGAAGGAAGGGGACGGAAGGGGCAGGTGCAGCAAACAGCAGAAGACAAGCATTTTCCTTTATAAGGAATATGAGCCAGCAATTGCACATATCGCTTATGCTCCTACCCCTCTGGTAGAACTTAATCACACGCAGGGCTGGCTGCATAACTTGGAGGGCCCAGTGCAAGATGAAAATGTGGTACTCTTTGTCAAACAGCCAGCGGGGGGGGATGCAATTAAAGGCACTAAAATATGTGGTTTTAAAAATGTTTTATCACCCATAAAACAAATAAGAGAACTGGGTTGATCATGAGTAACGACATAGGCATAGAAATTGCAGAGAATAATATTGTGGTGTCTCCTAATTGTAGGTAATAAGAGAAAAGAGAACGCCCTCACTTAAGATGTGATTGACTCCCTAGGCTAAGACTTCGACGCTGTCTTGAAAGGCCACCTCTTGAGGGGCTAACCCAGCAGGCTGCTGTGTGGTTGAATAAGTTTGGCAGAGGCTTTCCAACCGGGGTTCCTGGCTGCTGAGACGTCCAGGCAAGTTCTGATCTGGGGAAGAAGGCTAGCACCAGGGCGCTGCCCCAGGAGGCACAAGGCCACTGGTCCTCAGGGCGGGGATGGACAGAAGCAGGAACACAACCCTTGCATAGAGTGACGTTGCTGTACATGTGCACCACGGTCTGTGGCTCAGCACGAGCTTTCCAGTCCCAGATGCTGGCCAGGCTGTGGAGGAAATGGGACTTTCATACGTTGCTGGGTGGGACACAAAATCTTGCAGCTCACTTGTTTCTTAAAAGGTTAAACATACCTTGCCAAATAAGCTAGCTACACCATGCCTAGGTATTTATCTAAGAGAGAGAAAACCTGTACTGTCCACACCAGAACTTGGACATGAATGCACACAGGAGCTTCATTCACAGTAGCCAAGAACTGCAAACAGTCCTAATGTGACATGCTCACATGGCAGCAATAAAAAGAACAAGCTACTGATGCATATTGTCAACCAAAATTCACGCTGTTGAGGCAAAATAATTTTATAAGGTTTACAAGATGCCAAATGGGAGGATCGGCCCAGCAAAGGCCAGCCAACAGAGTTGGGAAGTGCTCTGGGAGTCTGTTACGACTAACAAAGATTTTACAGGGAAGGTGACAGAGGAGCGGGGACCACGTCCGGGTGTAGTTATTCCATTCTCGTTGGTGGACCAAATACAGAAATGACAATCACCGGTTACAAGTGACATCAGAAAGTGAACAATGTCTATGTGCAGTTTCAAGCAGAAAATATTCATGCTTCAGCTGTTTAAAACAAAGATGTGACTGCTTTCAGTCGCAAATTTTACACTAATCGTGTGTTCCAGCTGACCTCAATCTATCCTTAGATTAAGAAAAAAATGTCGACCCTGAGAACATGACACTTGACACAAGGCAGAGATTGCTTGTGAACCTGCTTCAGTTGCTCCATCAGTACAAAGACATGGACGAAGTTTAAAGTCATTATGCCAAGTGAAAGTAGACAGACACATAAGACGACATGCTACGTAATTATATAAAACGCAAAGTAATCTAGAGTGACAGAAAGAAGGTCAGGGGGTGCCCTAGTTGGGGGTAGTGAGAAAGAGCGACCGCAAAGAGCCACGTGGGATCTTTTGGGGATGATGAAAATGTTCTACTGTTATCCTGGTGGTGGTTTCACAGGTGGGTGCAATTTCCAGAACTCACTGATGGACGATTTCAATGGATGCAGTTCCTCGTATGTGAATTATTCCTCAGTAAAGCTGCTAAGATTAAACTGTTGCCTCCCAGGGACCTTGTAAGGCAGAAGACATGCTGTCCAATGCCAAAGTGCTGGGGGAAATGGTAGAAAGAATCAAAATGTTGGGGATGAACTTGGGCTAGAGCTAGCAGTCTGCAAGCAGAGCTGGGAGGGAATGCCGTTCTTCTGAGGGTGGTGCTCTCTGCCTGAGACCCGCAGTCCTTGTTCAGTGATGGCCTGGTCATTTAGAATTTTACACGTTGAGAGAGCTGACCACTTCTGCAGCCCCAATTCCAGCAGTTTGTGATGGTCGCTTGGAATCAGCCTCCTGAGGAAGAGACAGAGACTGCAGGAGTCCGCCGAGCCGTTAAGGCCAGTTTCTTTTCTTTTTCTGTTTGTCTTTTTCTTTCTTGTTTTTCTTTTGTTTGTTTGTTTGCTTTTTGTCAGCTGGCCAGTACGGGGATCCGAACCCTCGACCTTGGTGTATCAGCACCACATTCTAACCAACTGAGCTAACCGGCCAGCCCAAGGCCAACTTAAGAGTGTTGCATCCCCATCTGAGCCCAACGTTTAAGATGAGGCAGATGGCCTCAAGACAGGTGCCATTCATTGTCAGAGAGGGGCACAGGCCAGCGGGGAGGCCACTAAGTGAAAGGTAAGAGACTTCATGCTTCAGAACCAAGTCTAATCATCAATTTTTGTATGTGGAACTGGCTGGAAGCCAACCAATCTTTTGAGGGAATCATACTGGCAAAGACAGTGCAAGCTGGGCCTGCCAAAGCCAGTGACTGCTCCAGCCCTCAAGCCACCCTCCAGGGGCCCCCAAACCTGTACCAGTAGGTAGCAGGCTGCCAATGCCATGTGGCCTCCAAGAAGGGCATACTCCCCAATTGTCACTTCAGGAGTGGCCCAGGGGGACAAATGGATAAGGACAGGCCCCCGGATGGCAAGGCCACTGGCTCTAGAGGGCAGTGTGAGAACAAGTGAGTCTTTCCTCTTTCTCAGAGGACAGATCTGCAGGCTGCCTGCTGGGCCAGCCACGGGCTTTGCTCCGCTGCTGGGGCTGGTGCTCGTATTACTCCTGCCTGGAGCGATTTGTTCCATTGCTGTGGACCAGAGACTGCCGTGTGTCCCCCGTTCTCCACTTCTGGCCAACTTCGAATTGCCCTCCAGTAGTTAGTCTCCTCTCTCTCCTTTTAGCAATAAAATTCTTTCAAGTTTTATCTGTGCATATTCCCATCGTGCTAGAGACTTACACCCAGCCTCCCTTGTAGTTACATGGCATTAGATTTGACCAGAGCCAGCTTCCTGGGCGTGTGACCGCTGCACGGGGCCTTGCTCTCAGAAGGGCCTCATACTTGCTCCCAATGCTCTCCTGTCACAGTCTAAACTCCTTAAATCACTTTATATCTGCACTTGTGTTACATAAGTGAAGTCCATTGGGACAGCACGGCATGTGCGTGAGCAAAGATGATACACAGGTCTCGGCCTGTGAACATGCGGACCCAAGCCCACAGTCACGTGGGCAGCGTGTTTGCCATGCCTGGTGAAGTCTGGGGGTGACACGAGGCCCTGAGAGCGTGGCCAGGGTGAGACCTGGGCCCAGATTGGCAGAGGCAGTTGAGGGTGGGACACGAAGGCTGCAAAACCCCACCCCCTTGATCATGCCAGTTCTTACTGTCTGTGGGCAATTTCCCCCAAGTTGGCCCCAAGTCAGCAGAAAGGATTAATGTTCCCCCTTTTGATCCACAACCCACTGTTCTGTGACTCCTTCCTCCACCCTTCTACCGAAACTAAGGCGGGAGAAGTGGCAGGTGAGGGCAAAAGAGGAACTGAGGACAGCGCACAGGTTCCGGCTGAGGTGTCCATGTGCACAGTGGCCCCAGTGACAGACGGTGACTCCAGAGAGAGAAGTGGGCCCGAGAAGGAGATGAGCTCCCTCGTGTGCTGTGATCGCTGTGGAAGTCACCGCGGAGGACAGGCTGACCGACGTCGAGCCAGGGGGGAAATGCAGGGGAAAGTGGAGAGAACTAGGGTGAAGCGCCCGGGGAGGGGAGGGAAGTCGGGCCGAAGCTCTGGAAGGGCTAATTGGCTCCTGCTTAGGGGCTGGGGAGCTAGTGCTGATGCACGGGAGCCACGAGGCCATGGAAAGAGCAGACGAGGGCAGAACGGCTTCGTGCATGGAGGGGCAGAGCCACATGGTCCCCAGGCCCAGGTCACTACGGCCAGTGGACTGCAGGGCTCTTGCTCAGAGGGTGGCCCGGACTCCCCGACAGAGAAAAGGCAGCCAGAGAGTCTGAGAAGGATTTTAATTACAACCCGCAGCGAACTGAGGGACAAAGCTGTGCTAAGCTTCAGGAAAGAAAGGGTGCCCTGGCAGGGCAGCACAGCAGGGCCTTCAGATGAGATGCACACAAGGCAGGGAGAAGTGGTGCGGCCGCAGCTCCTCGGCTCAGCGGGGACCAGCTGCTTCTGTACGTGCTCCACGCAGCCTGTCAAAGACAGGAGAGTCAGGCAGGAGCCTCCCGTTGGGGCCAGCCCCCGCCCTCCCAGATGGCCGAGACTGTGACCAGGGCTATGGGATGTGTACCACTGACTTCAAAGCATCTGGAACGTGACAGTCAGGCACTGCACGGCCACCGAAACACAGAGAGGCATCACTGGGCACTCCAGGCACACAGAGATAGAAACTCTCCTCTCACCCACGGGACAGGCCCAACCCAGCAACCCAAACACCCCATCCAAACCTGGCAGTACCCAGCCTTGGGACTGGCCTACCCACTTGTCACCCTAATTAAGTGCAGACGTGTTTTCTAAATGGGAACACAACGTACGAGTAGTTCTTAAACTTCGGTGCGGATCAGAACCATTCACAACCTATTAAAACATGTACACTCCCTGCCCAGCAGCGGCTGAGGAGAAACGCAGTGTCTCCACATGTGCTAAATCAGATCTTCAGGACCTACTGGCAAAGTGGTTCAAACAATGTATCATCTACATGGATACAGATGCGTGAATGTGTGGATGGGTAGGTGGATGGATACAGAGATTAGATAAGTTAGACAGGTAGACTGGACGACGGATGGATGGGTGGGTGGACAGATGCACAGACAGATAGCCAGACAGACAGGTAGACATACAGATACGTAAATGCACAGAAGCCTCCAGGGCCAGGCCTGCCAGACTCTCCCTCCCACAGAGATGGTGGTCCCTGAGCGGCTGCGTGCACCCCCAGCCCCAGCCCCACAGTGTCGCAGGTTCTACACTAAGACACCCAGGTCCTCCCCCGCCCCAGCCTACCACATTGACCTCTAAGGTTGTCAATTTCTTTTGGCTGCACACGACACTAGCACAGCAGGTAAGAGGGAGAGTGAAATGGTTACACGTCCTTGCCTCCTCTCCCTCCTCAGCCCTCTCTTGCCCTGCCCACACATCCCAAAGCCCAGTGGCTCGACTGGAAGGGAATGTGCAGTGGGAAGGAGACACCCTCCCTCCAAGTGGGTGGGAGGCGGACAACATGAGTCAGTGTAACTGACTGAGTCAGTGTCACTGCTGAGCTTGGAGAGCAACACTTGAGGGCAGCACCGCACTCCAGGAGGTGGCTGCTGGCTTTCTTGTCGTGGAAGATGGAGAGGTGGCTGTACTCCACTACAACTTTATCGGCAGGCTGGGTGGCGGCCACAGGCCGTAGTTTGCTAACCCCCGAGTGAATTCAAAGGACAGGGCATTCCAGTGCTCACCATTGCTAATCTGGAAATGCAAACTAAAACCAGAAGTAATTTATCCCACATCATATTTGCAACACTTAAAGAAGATAACATTCCAAGGTTATGAGGAAACCAGTATTTGTGCACATGGCTGGTGGGCGTGGAAACTGGGACAGCCACTTGGCAGGGTAATCTGGCAGAATCTGTGCACAGCAAATTATACACTTAATTAGGCTCCTGGCACTCTTGTAAATGCTGCAGAGAAGTATTAACTGATCCCCACAACAGTCCTCAAATTAAAATATGTACTATTATCGCCACCTGTAGGTGAGGAAATGGGTGTAGAGAGGGCCCACGGCTGGCCCAGGCCCCTTCCACTTGTCAGCAGGAATGAAATGAAGCAGTCTGGCTCCAAATCCTTGCTTTGAATTGGAAGTATTAAGAGTTTCAATGCCCATTCCCTCGGTGCCCCAGCAGATCCATTGCCAGGTCATCTCCTGGAGAAACATGGGTACGTGATGTACATAAGGATACATGCCCAGGGATGTTGATGGCAGGAAAAACCGGGAACAATCGAAATTCCCATCAGTAAGGAAATGGACAGATGCAATGAGGCCTGTTAATCCAGCAGATTAAAATGCAGCAGTAAAAAGGAACGAACGAGCCTCTGTTCACGTAAATGTCAAAAGCATTCCGATCACTGTATAAAACTAGGTGCAGAGCAAGATACAGAACAGGCTACAATTTGCAAGTTCACAGCCCCCGCCCCCCCAAGTCCTGTATGCGGTGTGTGGATACATATATACATGTATGTAAACATCTACACATACTTTTAAAACATCTGGAAGGACACACACCAAGCACCTGACACTGGTTGCGGAACGGCAGGGGGTTGGGTGGGGTGGGGATGCCAGTTGTTCGTAGTTCTTTCCCTTTAACTTACGGGTTCCAAGCTTCCAGAGCTCAGTGCCCTGACATCTGAGGAGCGGCCCTTTCCTGGGTTTCTGTAAGGCCCTCGAGTGTTAGAATTTCTCATCCCCAACAGGCCTCCACCCTTTACATACCTCCCTTCCTTTCTTTCCCATTCACACTCCTGTCCTCCCTTGCCTCTCCCCCACACATCCTGTCCGGGCTGATTTTGCAGAACAGAGGACCGCAGTGTCTGAAGACCTCTTGCCTGCAGGAACTCGATGTCTGATTTCCCCGGGCCTGCACCCGAGAAGCCTACGCTGCTGCCGAAGATTACAGAGCAGGGCACATGGGGTGCAGCATCGATTCACACTTTCCCATCATGGGCCAAGTCTGGCGAACTCCCTCGTGTCCCTCGATGTCAGGCATACCGGAAGCGATAAAGGAGGAGATGGCAAAGTCAGTGGCGTTGGTGACGTACCTCTCCTTTGCCATGCCCTCCTTCCCCTCGCCTCACATCAGGCCCCATCTCTTGCTGCCCTCGCTGCTGACTACCTTCCCCTCCTGGACACTTAGCCTCTCCCGTTCAACCACCTCCTTCCCGTTGTTTCAAAACAAGAGAGGATTTTTAATTTTTACCTTTGTAAGAGTGACGTGTGCACATGGTAAAAATAACCTGCAGACCTACGCGAATGTGCACAGTGGAAAGTGACTCTCCCTCTTACCCTTCACCTGCAGTCTTCCTCCCCAGGCCATTAACCAGGTTGCTCTGTATCCTTCCAAAGTCATGCCATGGAGATATAAGCAGGTAGGAATAGACATCCTTTTTTGCTTTGCACAAGCATAGCAAACTATATTTGCTGGCTTGCACCTTGCTTTTACACGACATACCTCAGAGCGTGTCCCATACAGTCACATGTAGGTCTAATGAGTTATCTGTCACATCCATCCCGCCGAGGACACACTGCCTGCCATTTCAGGACAAAAGGGGCCCAGTGTAGTTGACTGGCACTGAATGTCCAGTCGGTCGCTTCACGGAGTCCACGTCGGGGACTCAGCGTCAGTCCCTCTTGCTGGCAGGTTGGACATCCACAGGCAGCAGTAGACGGATTAGCCTCGGTGAAGGGAAATATTTACTCTTGGAGCTTCACCTGGGCCTCCTGGGCCACTCCGTGCATGTGCCCACAGGTCATTTTGGGGTCACCCATGGCAAAAGTTGGCTAACATCAACTGACCAAGTCATTTAGTCTACTTGCTTGTTCAGCGCCTCTTCCATGGTGGGTTCTTTCTGCTGGGTGTTTGCACGTGGTTCAAGTCTTTACACTTCATGCCCACTCCCAGATGTCCACCCACAAGCCTCCACTCCAGACCTCCTCCTTGTTCATGACCTTCCAGTTCCTTCCCTCCAGGCCCCTGACCAAATGACCAGGCCATGCTTGACAGTGTCAACTCAGACCTTGAGCCCAATAATCCTCAAGATATCTAGGTAGAGTCCCCTCTCCACAGCGTACAGTCGCCTGAGTCAATGGCCGCAATCCCTTTGGAGAAGAGTTGGGAATATCATCGTACGGTTTGCTTGCCACGGTGTTACAGGGTCCTTCCTCCTAGGGACCCAGCCACCTCTTCAGTCAATGGGTTAGGGCTCTGAAAATTAGGCTCAGGACTAGGAACTGGGCCAGGGATAGAGACTTTGTGTGCTGGTGGCTACTCCGCCATCCTTGCCTTCTTTAAGTGGTATATGCCACAGCTCGTTCATTGGCTGCCTATGTATGGTGCCCCTAGGGATGCCAGGCTCTCTCATCCATCTGCACAACTCCTTGCAGCTCAGGCTCCCTCCACTGACCCTCCAAACTTGACAGTCATTACGGGAACGGCAGCCCCCTGACTTCCGGTGTCTATGGTCTGCCACCTCGCCTCTATGAAGCCTGGGCCCATCATCCCCACGGATCCTTGACCCTCTGCCCTGCAGTTGAACATGGCCTGCAGAGGAGGCCACGGCTGGGCTTCTGAGTGATGCCGGTGCCCTCTCACCGGCGCAGTCCTGACAACCTTCATGAAGTGGAACGCAGTCCTCGGCAGAGACGTCTCAGCCTCGTATAATACACACATTCCAGGCCATGGTGTTGTATTAGACGGAAGCAGCCAGTTCTGGGATGGGGCCTGACATTAGCATCGGCTGCCGTCTAGAAGATAAACACCCTAACCCAGCTGTTTCAAGCTCTCAACATGACACTTGAACTTGGAGGTGGGAAGTGACGTTTTCAGTCGCCGCCAGGCTAGGCAGTTCCCACACCACTGATTCCAGTACACCCACGGTCCTTGGCCTCTTTACACCTTTCTCTACCACCTGCTGGGGCAATTTCAGTATTTTCATGTCATTCGACACAGGCCATGGCTTTCTCCAGGCTTCTAACAGCCACCCTGGCAGCAAGTCTGCCCCAGCCCCTAGGGTCTTTGCCAAGATATTCAATCCCGTGTCCTGAAAAACTGCCCCCCAAATCAGCCAGTTATTGCTTGTCTGGTGCACACTAGCTAATTCCTGCCACTCTTCCTGTGCACCTCTTTCCTCCCTTACCAGGCCTGTGCCAAGCAGGGGACGCAGCTAGTGAACCCTGGATACTGGCCTCTCAGCCAGGAGAGGCAGTGGGGGCAGCTCGTCTAAGTGGGCATCTGTTGCCTCGCAGGGGGGAGGCCGCTGGAGCATCTTCCAGCATGGAAGAAATGCTAGCTCTACTGGGAAAGGGCAGCCCCAAAGAGCCCAGGACTCTGCAGGGCCAACACCCTCGGGGCCGTCCCTTCATGTAGCTCCATCTCGAATATTAGAGTCCCAGGTTTTCCAACCAGGCCTCTACCTGAGCATGATAGACCTGCCCTGGCTGAGCAGTTCCCACGGCCTGGAGTCCTGCCACTCTGCTCGTCCTCTTCCTGACTTCTCTGCCATCAGGCCCCCTTGCTCTTGGCGGCTATTAACTGCTTGTTAGCAGCCCTCCATCTCTTTTTATCCCTCTGCTGTGCACCAGCATCACTTAGCAGACAGGCACATCCCAGAAGAACAAATTGAAACGCCAACAAACATCAAAAGATGTGCAGACTCACTGCCAACATTTAAAAGACCAGCAACTCTTATTGCTGTCAGGGATAAAGTGGAGAGACAGAGAGAGACAGAGAGAGAGACAGAGAGAGACACAGAGAGACACAGAGAGAGACACAGAGAGAGACAGAGAGAGACAGAGAGAGACACAGAGACAAAGAGAGACAGAGAGAGAGACACAGAGAGAGACACAGAGAGACACAGAGACACAGAGAGAGACAGAGAGAGAGAGAATGAATAAGGACAAAACAAAGACATTTTCAAACACAGAAATATTAAAAGGATTTCCACCCACTGGCCTTCATTGAAAGATCCATTCAGGATGCACTCGGTCAGGAATACGATCGTGAGGGAAGGGCGTCAATGATCGGCCCACACGCTAACTATGATGTGCAGGAGATTTCAATTCACTTGTGACAGGAGGAGAAGCAGGAGGAAGAAACTCTAATTCTTTAATATTTTAAAAAATAGACATCCAAATACAGCTCTAGCAGCAGTCACAACATGAGGAGAGATGTCTGATTCATAGTGAAATTATGTCAAGGTCCATGTCGTGTTTGAGAGGAGGGTAGAAATACTGAATAAGTTAAGATCGCCTTAGAAATAATTATGGCCGAGTATATCTGTTAAAACTTTTAAGGGAAATTACTAAAATTGCAGAAATTGAAACTATAGCTTCCAAGCAAGCAGAGGGTGGCAAAATTAAGTGAATAAAAAGATAAACAGATACCACTACATAAGATCCTAAAAATACATTCAAATAGATCAATAAATACTAAATATAAAGATATGAAAATCACCTACTAAAAGACACAAATAATTGTGCAGTTTGTTTTAGTAATTTTTAATTTTTATTTTTATTGAATCAAAACTGATTATACATATTTCGGGGTTCAACATTGAGATATGTGGATCAAATCAGTATCTCTAGCATATACATTGTTACAAATTGTAATTATTCTTTATGCCCCTTGTCCAATCTCTCCCATTCCCCCTCTGCCCTCTAATTACCCTAGATTTCTTCTGTCCTTCTGAAAGAACAATGGTTACTCTGTTGATTTGCTGCCCAAATGATCTGTCCAATGCTGGGAGGCATGATCAGGTCCCCCAATACTATCACAGAGCAGATGTCTCTTCCATCACCATGAAATGGGCTCTGCAGAGACAGACATCCTCCTCCTTTCTTTATCTCTGCTGGTGACTCTCCTTGTGTCAAGGCACTCCACTGGCTGGTGGACCATCTGCTTGTTGGTTGTGGCATCAAGCCGCCTTCGCGGCAGACATGGTTATCGTGGTAGCTATGGTGGGCCACCCACATGGAGGAGATGTTTTTGGCCTGCTCTACGGGGCTGGCAGTGTGCCTGGTTGTGGAGAGTGTCTGATCCACAGTTCCATGCCCCGGGTCACTGAGTGTGTTCCAAGGCACTGGCACGGGGTGCCTAGTTGTGGGAGGAGTGCTCGGGTCCCAGGCTGCAAACCCTGGATCCATACCCTGGGTCCCCGGATGGGCCCTGAGGTGGTGGCATGGGTGCCTAGTTTGGGAGGGGAATCCAGTCCCCTTCTCCATGCCTCAGGTCCACGGGCACACCTGAGGCACTGGTGCAATGTGCCTGGTTGTGCGATGGGGGTCCGTTCCCCTTCTCCATGCCTCGGTCCATGGGCAGGGCCTTGATGCACTGTCCCAGAGTGCCTGGTTGTGTGGGGATCCAGTCCCCAGCTCCATGCCTCAGGTCCATGGGCAGACCTGAGGCACTGGTGCAGTGTGCCTGGTGGTAGGAGAGGGATCTGGTCCCCTTCTCCATGCCCCGGGTCCCAGCGCAGGCCCCAAGGCACTGGTGCAGTGTGCCTAGTTGTGGGAGGGGTTCCAGTACCCTTCCCCATGCTCTGGGTCCCAAGGAAGGCCCTGGGGTGCTGGCATGAGGTGTGTGGTTGTGGGAGGAGGCTCTGGTCCCATTCTCCATGCTCCAGGTCCCAGCACAGGCCCCAAGGCTCTGGTGCAGTGTGCCTAGTTGTGGGAGGGGTTCCGGTCCCCTTCCCCATGCCTCGGGTCCTCGGGTGGACCCCGAGGCACTGGTGTGGTGTGCCTCGTTATGAGAGGGAAGTCTGGTCCCCTTCTCCATGCCTTGGACCCCTACGTGGGGCCCTGAGGGACTGTCGCAGCATGCCTGGTTGTGGGAAGCGGGTCCAGTCCCTGGCTGCTAGCCTCGGGTCCCCCGGCAGGCACCTAGGCATTGGTGGTGTGCTGGAATGTGGGAGTGGGGTCTGGTCCTTGACTCCAATCATCAGGATCTGGGTGGGGCCCCGAGGTGCTGGTGCTGTCAGTTGTTGTGCATGGAGGTCCTGCCCCTGGCTCCATGCATCACGTCCCTTGGTGGGCCCCAAGGAATTCATGGTGTGCCTGGGCCGGAACTAAGGTTTTGTCCTTTGCTTGCTTCTAAAATGGGAACTTCCTGTGGGAACCAGTACTTGAGCTGTGTGGTTGACATAAATTGCCGCCTTGCTGCTGTTTCCCTAGGGAAGGCTTTTTGTGCAGCTCAGGGTTTAATGGCTGACCTTATAGGTACTTCCAGCTCTCCAGATACTCAGTGCACCTGGGTTGTGTAGAAACTCTGATCTGGGCCTGAGTTTTTTCATGAAACTTCACCCCATGCAATTCGGCATTCCCAACTCCTCTGAGTTATTCTGTGCAGATTGGGGTGTAGATCGGCTGTCCTTGCTGTGTCCCAATGCTCTACCGGTGGGCCCGTCTCCCCCACTGCCCGTGCTCCAAACACTTCCCATGGGATGGGCCCTGTGCCTGTCCCTTGTGATGACTCACCGGCCTCTGAGTGGTTCCCCTTTTTCAGTTGTTCTGGCTCCTCACTCTTGTGTGGGTCCACAGGAACATGCTTAGTGGTCTCGCTGTCCTGGGAGCCACCAAAGTCCTCTTCTCCCCTTCCACCTCCAAGCAACTCCATCTAAAGGGCACAGCTGTGGCGTCAGCCCGCTCCTGATCCATGTGCTCCAGCATTAAAGTGGCCATGGTCTGAAACACTGAGGGCAGCTTTTTCTTTCTCTCTTCGTGTCCTCTCCTGCCTTCATGAGTTCCATAGGTCTCTCCTCCTCTTCCTGTGAACTCCAGCAGCCCCAGCTTGGCTGATGCTACATTTTTGTAGTTGTAAATTCATTGTTTTGTGGGGGAGAGTGAGGCTGGGGACCGTCTATTCCGCCATCTTGAGCGGAAGTCTCTGCAGAGTTTGTTTTAATGTCAGCCCTATAGTGCTCACAAGAGACACACCTAAAATAAAGCTGTGCTAAAAGGTTGAAAATAAAAGGATGGAAAAAATATACCATTGAAATACTAAGAAATGGAACCAGGCAAAATAGAACTTGGGGCAAAAAATATTATTACCAATGAAATTAGGACACTACATAATAACGAAGAAATAGTCTACTAAGTATAAAATCATGAGCTTAGATGCACAAAATTACGTAACTTTAAAATGTATAAAGCAAAAGCTGACAGAATTACAAGAAGAAACTAACAAATGCGCAATCATAGAGAAAAATTTTAAGCTACATCTACCAAAAATGAGCAGACCAACCACAAAATATTGGTAAGGGTATTGATGAATTGAACAACAAACTTAGATCAATCAGAAAGACCCGCTACATAGAGAATATAGGCTTTTTTCAAGTGCACGTGGGACAGGCATAAAATTTGACCACATAACTAGGTCACAAATGAAGTTTCAACAAACTTCAAAGAATCAAGATCGTACAGAATATATACACATTCTCTGACGATATAGAACCATTGTTCTACATTATATGTAAAACAAACTTTAAAATGATAGCTTAAAATCAAACACACGTGTATTTGGAGCCTTAAAATGCCCTCCTAAATATCTCACTGGTAACAGAGCCAATAATGGCAGAAATTGTGAAATATTTAGAGCTTGATGACAATGAAAGTGTTGCATATCAAAACTTATAGAAGGCAGTGGTCCTGAGAGAGGAAGTTTTAGCCTGAAATACATGGATTTAAAATCTGCGGGGGTGCACCTGGGGTCCTCCTGCAGACCCAGAAGGAGAAGGGGCCGACAGGGTTACCCCCGGTGTTGGGACTGCGGAATCTCGGGGAAAAGTGAGCCTGCTGCCCGCCAACCCAGCCCCGTGAAAGAGACACTCAGACACGGCAGGGATTCTGTCAGGGCAGTTCCACTTTATTGCCCTTACACTGCAATTTATATAAGCAAGCAAGTAGGGGCTTTCCATGAACTAGCCAATCAATTAAAGGATCACGTGGGCATGCATTTTGTACTAACATGTTGAGCATAGCAATCACACAGGGTTCACGAGTGCGGAAATACTGGAGGACCAATAAAACCTTTTGGAGCTATCTTGGGTTATGCCTCCCCTACTTCCCGCGGGCGCATTCTTCATCCTCCACCCATAGGCACCATGTGGCTCACAGATAATTGCTCCTAAAAATGGGCCCAACAAAAATCGTGAAAGACTGGAATGGGGGAAAGAGAAAATCACCATCTCATCTCTAGGATGAGAACGACAAACCACTGTAGAGAGAAATTAGAGAGGACACAAGAAGATGGAGAGTTATGCCATGCTCTTGGATTGGAAGAATTAACACTGTGAAAATGTCCATAGTACCCAAAGTGTTCTACAGATTCAATGCAATCCCCATCAAAATACCAATGACGTTTTTCTCAGAATTTCAAAAAACAATCCTATCATTCATATGGAATAACAAAAGACCACCAATAGCCAAAGCAATCATGAGCAAGAAAAGGAAATAATAAAGCTGGAGGCATAACACTACCTGACTTTAAACTATACTACAAAGCCATAGTAACCAAAATAGCATGGTACTGGCATAAAAACAGACACACAGACCAATGGAACACAATGGAGAATCCAGAAATCAACGCAACGACCTACAGCCATCTGATCTTTGACAAAGGCACAGAGACTGCACACTGGGGAAGGGACTGCCTCTTCAGTAAATGGTGCTGGGAGAACTGGACATTCACATGTAGGAGAACGAAAGTAGACCCGTACCTCTCACTGTATAGCAAAATCAACTCAAAATGTATTAAAGAATTAAATATACATCCTGAAACAATAAACTCCTTAAAGAAAACATAGGGGAAACAGTCTAGGAAACAGGAGTGGGTACAGACATCATGAATAGGACCCCAAAAGCACAGTCAACTGTAGAAAAAATAAACAAATGGAATTTGATCAAACTAAAAAGCTTCTGCACAGCAAAAGAAACAATTAACAGAGAGAAAAGACAGCCAACAGAGTGGGAGAAAATATCTGCAAAATATACATCTGACAGAGGATTAATATACAGAATACACAAAGAACTCAAACAACTTAACAACAACAAACAAACAAACAAACAAAAAACAAGTAAACCAATTAAAAAATGGACAAAGGAGCTGAATAGGCATTTCTCAAAGGAGGACGTACGAATGGCCAACAGACACAGGAAAAAATGCTCAATATCACTCAGCATTTGGGAAATGCAAATCGAAACCACTATGGGATACCACCTCACTCCAGTGACGATGGCTAATATCCAAAAGACTGAGAATGATAAATGCTGGCGAGGTTGTGGAGAAAAAGGAATTCTCATACATTGTTGGTAGGACTGCAAAACGGTGCAACCTTTATGGAAAATGGTATGGAGGTTACTCAAACAATTACAGATAGATCTACCATATGACCCAGCTACTCCACTGCTGGGAATATACCGAGAGGAATGGAAATCATCATGTCGAAGGGTGACCTGTACTCCCGTGTTTATTGCAGCACTATTTACAATAGCCAAGAGTTGGAACCAGCCCAAATGTCCATCATCAGATGAGTGGATAAGGAAAATGTGGCATATCTACACAGTGGAATACTACTCAGTTATAAAAAAGAATGAAATACTGCCATTTACAGCAACATGGATGGACTCAGACACAATTATATTAAGTGAAATAAGCCAGGCACAGAGAGAGAAATACTACATGTCCTCACTTATTTGTGGGAGCTAATAAAAATAAATAAGTAAATAAACAAACAAACGGGGGTGGGGTGGGGAAAGAAGACACAACCATCATAAAGTTTCCTTGATTTGGTTAAGACAAGTGAACAGATATGATGTTGATTGGGTGGAGGGGCGAGAGGGAGGGAGGAAAAGGAGGGATTGGTAAAGGGACACGGAAATCAACTCTATTGTATATTGATAAATTAAAATAAAATAAAACATGAAATACGACCATTCGCAGCAACATGCATGAACTTAGAGAAAATCATATTTAGTGGAATAAGCCAGGCACAGAAAGAGAAATACCTCATGTTCTCACTTATTTGTGGGAGATAATAAAAATAAATAAATAAATATACAAAGAAATAAACAGGGGGTGGGGGCGGGAATAAAGTGAATATGTATCAACAAAGCCAAAAAAAATACACTTATATTCGTCAATAATAATCATTAAAATAAGAAGCCATAGAACTAATTAGCTCTTTCCAGCATGTGAGGATCCAATGGGAAACTGAGAGTTTGCAGCCTGAAGCAGGGAGCACTCAACAGAGCCCGACCATGCGGGCACCATCACCCTGTTCTTCAGCCACCAGAACTGAGGCGTATCAATTTGTGTTGCTCATAAACCACCCTATCTATGGTATGCTGTTATCGCAGTTGGAACTAAGACACCCTCATCATACAGCCATTCTACGAACACACCTGAAGGTTTTCTCTTCTATCTCGTGCTTCTTCCTGTGTGTCAATTGCTTTGCAAGTTCTGCTGAGAATCGTGTGATATGCAGATGTTTTGGTCATGTGTGAGCACACACGCTTCTCCATAGGGTAACCAAGAGGCCTTGCATTTTATAAACCCCATGCATGTCAATGGGTCGTCTGATGTTTCAGCCGAATTTCTTCTTACTCAAACATTTCACCTTCAGAAAGATTTATGTACATCCCACTCATGAATACTAAATATCAACCATATCCTTCATCCACGATTCCTACAGTTTGGCTAGGACTGTGTTTAACATCTAATGTACTGCACAGGTGGCATATGGATGTGTCGATTAAGTCGAGTGTAATAATTATTAAACAATGTGTACTTAAATCACCTCATTGTACACCTTGAATATATACAAATTTATTCGTCAGTTAAATAATTTTAATAAAACATAATAAAAATATAAAATCAAAAAGAAAAGATTTTAAATAAAATAAAAGAACATGATTATGAGATGATTTTTACCTTCTGTCCATGTTTTCCCAGAAGTTTTCAAAGCAAAATGGAAAACATACTGGTTTCTGCCCATCCCCCATAGCCCCTGATATGTTAGTTATTGCACCTCATTACTCTCATTCCCCCTGTCCTTTGTCCTCCTCGAGACACATTCGTAGGCACTGGGAACGCGGTTGCTGTGCCCCTAGACCTTCAGTCACAAGTTCCCAACCCACTGTGAACCCGACCACCTGTTTTCTGCACTGTTGTCCATCAACTGTGGTGCACGGCTGGAGAAAATGAGAGGTCGGCGCTGCTGGAGACTCAGGACCCCCAATCTACTGCGCTGCCTCACTCCCCTCAGTGCTTGTTCTCTCCACAACCGTCACCCCCTCGGTCCGTGATGACCCAGACAGAAGCAGCTTCCAGCTCTACTACGTGTGGCCTACCTGAAAACGCTTGCAAATCAAACGTTCGGAAGCCTTGAGCAGCAGACGTGCGAGCCATGAGGGGGTATTCACCGCCGAGCCACCCAGGACACAACTGAAAGGACCCACGCTCACCGGGGGCTCACAGGTGGAGGCCACTGCTACCCAGAGCCACCAGCTACGCGCACATCCCACAGTGGCAGGGTCGGCTACATGCCTGGAGTTTTCTTCCTCCAACACACGCATCGGCCACACGTAAAATTGCCAGCTTCGTTGCCTGCACCCACGCACAGCCTGGCACTCTGGGGTCGTTGCAGTATCTTCCCCATTCCTGATCCTCCCCTTCAGACACGGCCTTAGCTGCATGAGTCTGAAGCTCTTCCTTCTAGGGACAGGTTACATTCCCCTACCCCACTGATACTGAGCTTGACCGCGTGGCTACCGCTCGCTCACGGAATGGGGACAAGAGCGACAATGTGCTCATTTGATCCTAGGCCTTAAGAGGCATCACGATCACTCCTCTTGGATGTCTTCCACAATCACAAAAAGAACATGTTCAGTAGCCAGGTGACCTTCTGGTCCCAGAGGAATGGAGTAGGCCTCCGTGGAGTAGGGCCATCCTAGCGCCATGATGTTCTATGCTATGGGTGTACGGTGATTCACTTAAACATTGCTCTCCTGCTAAACACTTAGGGCTTTTATTCAAAATTCTCACACGTCCAAAGAGTGCTTGAGCAAGAATTCTTGCACATTTATGTGCCGTGCATGCATTGAGGTGGCATGGTGACGTGAGATGTCAAAGAGGGTCTTTCCCATTTTCCAGGAATTGATGACGAAAGTCCACAGCTATCTAAAGAGGTCCTCAAAATACCTCCCATTCTAAATAGTGAGGACCACCCCCATTCAGGACCAACCACATCCCTACATGGATTTCCAAAAGGTGCCATTCCAAAGGAGCCCATTCTACGACTTCCTCATAAAGAGGGTGGAAGTGGAGAAGGCACGTTGGGGAGGAACCACCCTTCT
This sequence comes from Cynocephalus volans, assembly GCF_027409185.1. Lineage (NCBI taxonomy): Eukaryota > Metazoa > Chordata > Mammalia > Dermoptera > Cynocephalidae > Cynocephalus > Cynocephalus volans. The sequence continues at coordinate 179,210,281 of NC_084478.1, forward strand.
CCCGAAGGCGCTCCCAGTGCTGTGAAGGGTACAGGGGCAAGCACCTCAAGGGTACCGTCTGTGGGAGTCTGCAAAAAGAGGATACTGACATCTTGCTCAGGGTTAGGCATTTTCAGAGCCAGCGGGCTTGCAGATCCACCCCAGGCCTCTCGGAGCAGCAAACTCAGAGGCCAGGGCTGCTGCTAGCTGAGGGCCACCTTCCCAAACAAATGGGTCAGCAAAATGTTTGGTTTTTACAGCTACTGAAACTGCCTCCCCCAGAAGCTGTAGCAATTTCCATGAACCCAATGGTATTTTCCCAGATCCTCACCAACACTATATACTATAAATGGTTTTCATTTGTGTTAATCAGTGAAAAGTGATATTTGGTTGTTGCATAAGTGTGAATGATTATTTCCTCTTACTGAATTGTGTGTTTGTGCCCCTTGGCCGTTTTCTTCTTGTATTTATCTTCTGTCTGAACGCTTTGCAAGAGGTTTTGTACACACCGACTATTGATTATTTTCTTGTTATGTGTGTTGCAACCTTTGCTCCTTGTGATAGCTTGCATCTTATTTTTATTTAAGATGCACGTGACATATAGCAGTTTTATATTTTAATGTCATCAAATGCTGGTCCTTGTGTGATTGCTTCCATTTCTCAGATGCTTTGAAAGTCCTTTCCCATTTCTGGACTCCCACTCACAGATGAGAAGTTGCCAGGGCAGCTAAATCATTTGTGCTGTCCTATCACCCAGCACACTGTCGTGTGCTTGAAGCATGAGGACTTGGCCCCACAAGATACTCTCCTGAGAGCAGCTTTTACATCCTTATTTATCAGGGTGTAGATGAGTGGATTTAGCATTGGTGTCACTGCTGCATAAAATATAGAGACAATTTTGTCCCCATCTTGGGACTTTTTGGCCTGTGGTCTCATAGAAATATATATTAGTGTCCCAAAGTAGATGGTGACCACGACCAGGTGAGAACCACATGTGGAAAAGGCCTTAAGCCTAGCCTCAGTTGGATGGATTCTTAAGACAGCCCTGAGGATACAAAGGTAAGAGATAAGGATGAAAGTTAAAGGTACTGGCATTGAAATGACAGCACATACCATCATCATAACCTCTAGGGAAATGGTGTTAGAACAGAGCAATTTGAAGATGGCTTGGACTTCACAGGAGAAGTGATTGACTGCATTATGCCCACAGAAACTGATGGGGAAGAGCAGAATGGGCACGACAGTGAGCAGGAAGGCTGTCACCCACACAACCAAAGCCATTAAAGTGCATACTCGAGAAGACATGACTAAGGTGTACCTGAGTGGATTTGAGATAGCGACGTTTCGGTCGTAAGCCATAATGGCCAGAAGGAAACACTCAGCCAGTGCCAAGAAGGCTCGGATGGCAAGCTGGGCAAAACAGGAGCTGTAGGAGATATTGGGAGAGTTCTGCAGGGAGTGCGCCATGATCAGGGGTAAAGCACTGGTGGAGAACAGGAGATCCAGTAAAGACGAGTTACCAAGGAAGAAATACATTGGGGTGTGAAGCTGAGAACTGACTCCCACCAGGAAAACGATCATGCTGTTTCCTGCCAAAGTTAGTATGTAGAGAAACATCAGTGCCCAGAAAAGAACACTCTGGGATGTGGGGTGGCTGGACAGTCCCACGAGAACGAATTCGGTCACTTTGGTGTGGTTTCCAATTTCCTGGTAATTCATTTCGTCTATCCACAGCTACAGGTGGGGAGAGAAGGCAGACGAATCAGCTCTTTGCCAGCAAGGAATTCACCGAGTATACTATCAGGTTGCTTAAAGCACAGCAGCCCTTGACACAAGCTCACCTCTGAAGTTTTCAGCCCTAACCTGCCAGCAGCTTCAGTGACCCACACCCGTGTCTGCATCCTCTGCGGGGAAAATAAAAAAGCAGTCCTCCATGAAAAAGGACCGGGACCCCTGGATTGTGTGAACACAGTATTGGAGGAAGAGAGAACAAAGGACCCACCCAGCCTTCTGGCCAGCAAGCCTCCCATGAGCTCCTGCTCCAAACTAAATGAGGCCTGACCACGAGAAGAAACCGGCTGCCTCTTCATTCAGGAGCAGGAGAATGACAGTGTAGCGGCACAGGGAAAGGTCCTCAGGACAATATTGGCTTGTACTCACTCGAAATCAACACTCAAGGTCCTAAGTCCCATCCCACACTGGGGCTGAGACCAAAAGATCCACAATGCTTTCCTCCCACCTCTTCAACCAGCAGCTCGTCACTCCTCAAGGCAGAGAAGAAAGGAGAAAGGGAAGGTTGGAAAGTCAGCATCCTCTAGTACTTGTGAGAGATACAGATTCTCAGGCCCCACCCCAGACCTGCTGAGTGAGGAACTCTGGGAGTGGGGCCCACAAATCTGTTTTAACAAGCTCTGCA